>NC_090021.1:31263288-31566004 GCF_037176765.1 Anolis sagrei | reverse complement strand
CCCAAACCTGATGGAAATATCATTTATTCATGCTCCAACCATCGAGAGAATGGATTTCCTTTTTTCCATGTAGCTGACTCTCAGTAAAGTAGGATGTGGGGAGAGTTAAGACTGTGGTGGTAGTGGCATAATCATGAATGGGTGGTAACTATAAACACAGAAGAGTGACACATGGGTAAACTTAGGTGTTTTGTATTCATAATGACTACTCAGTCACCCCCTCAAAAAGAAAACCCTTCCTTATTTTACCAAGGATCAGCTGCATGGGGAGAATAAAGTCTCTTCTGTCACAGATTGAAGCAGGAGTGAGTGATGCTTCTATCACCAGGGTCAGACCAGGAGAGATAACTTACTTAAATAAGACGATTCCCCGTATGCATGGATTCTTCATCCATATATTCAACTACACATGGCTTGCAATATTTGTTAAGAATTTAAAAAAAAAACCCTTGATTTTGCCATTTATAGAAAGACCACCATTTTACCAAACCATCAGAGTTTGAGCATTCATGGATTTTGGTATCCACGAGGAATGAAACCCCAGCTAATATCAAGGGCCCAATATATACTTAAGGTGCTATTACAGGATCCCAGCCACAATAACTAATGTTTTTAGAAGGCCATGTTTAATTATGTAAGGCATATGCATGTGTTGTACACATCAATAACACCCAAAATTCTGGGAAGGATTTGGGAAGGCACACCTTGAAGAGTGAAGGGAATATCCAGTCAGCTTTTCCATTTTCATATTAACTCTGCTGATTATATATTGAAGAGGGTTTTAATATGTACCAAACAAAAAAGAAATAACTTGTAATTACTTTAATTAGTTTTCCTTCCAAACTGCCTATAAAAATGATAAATGAAGACGATGAATCGCATTTGCATATATTTGCCCCTTGGTGGGTTCCCTCTTCCCTCTTCTTTTTAAATCTACAGCATAGAACAGACAGATTGTCCTCCATAAAACTCCCATCTTTCTACATCAGTGACAAGGATATTATGTTTCTGGTGAAATGGCAAGATTAATTAGAGCTCAGCTTCCCTCCCCCCCTTCTGAATCTATTGCTCTTGCCCACACGCTGTCATTTAATGGGAACAGTATCATTTCTGGGGTGAAAGGAGGTGATGCCCTTGGAATGTCCCACTGGGGGTAAAGTGGCATCACCACTGATAAATGACTATAAGCAAAACAGCCTTCTTGAATCACTATAGGATGCATTTTTGAAGTAAATTCAGGCTGGATATTGTGGGAATTCTGAGGACACATTACTGGTTTTGGAAATTGCAGTACCTGAGTGAGCACATTTGCTCTGATAAAAATCTGAAGCTCACCTGAGGACTTTTAGAGGACTCTTAGACCAGACACTCTTGTATGCTCCATTCCTTCCCACATAAGGTTGACCCCATGGACTAGAGCCAGAATGTACTTCTGTTTTCCCAAAAGCTCGTGCCAGACATGCTGCTAACATCAGTACACTGTCTACAACAGTGGTT
This sequence comes from Anolis sagrei, assembly GCF_037176765.1. NCBI lineage: Eukaryota > Metazoa > Chordata > Lepidosauria > Squamata > Anolidae > Anolis > Anolis sagrei. The sequence goes on along the minus strand of NC_090021.1, from coordinate 31,564,507 downwards.
CCCTACCTGTAGTCTGTGGACCACAGTGGTCCGCAAAAACTAAAATATGGTCCACAGCCTCACCATTACTACATTGTTGCAATGAGTGTCAGGAGAGGAGAGGCTGATTACTTACAAAAGGCGCGACAAGTCTCCTGACTGCTGCTTTTCCTCCTCCCTCCCTCCCCGAGTGAAGCCATTCCATGTAGTGCCTGGAAGCGGGGGCACCTTGGTGTCTTCGTTTTTAAGCCTGTTCCTGGGGTTATTTGGGATGCTGATTCAGAAAATTGCATTGGATAGACCACATCAGCTCTAATTAAATATGGTTTTCTGTGGGCGAGCAGATGGCGACTACTGGATGGCATATGTTCTGTATCTGAAACTAGAGCTGATGTGGTCTAACCAATGCAATTTTCTGAATCAGCACCCCAAGTAACCAAACCAAATCTAAAATTGACCAAAACCTGATTTGTAGCCCTTTTGGCACTAATTAGAGAGATGGGCCAGAACTAACAAAATGAAGTTCAACAGGGACAAATGCAAGATACTCCACTTAGGCAGAAAAAAATGATATGCAAAAATACAGAATGGGGGATGCCTGGCTCAAGAGCAGTACGTGTGAAAAAGATCTTGGAGTCCTCGTGGACAACAAGTTAAACATGAGCCAACAATGTGATGTGGCGGCAAAAAAAAAAAAAAGCCAATGGGATTTTGGCCTGCATCAACAGGAGCATAGTGTCTAAATCTAGGCAAGTAATGCTACCCCCCTATTCCGACTTGGTTAGACCACACCTGGAATATTGTGTCCAATTCTGGGCACCACAATTCAAGAGAGATATTAACAAGCTGGAATGTGTCCAGAGGAGGGCGACTAAAATGATCAAGGGTCTGGAGAACAAGCCCTATGAGGAGTGGCTTTAGGAGCTGGGCATGTTTAGCCTGAAGAAGAGAAGGCTGAGCGGAGATATGATAGCCATTTATAGATATGTGAGAGGAAGTCACAGGGAGGAGGGAGCAAGCTTGTTTTCTGCTTCCCTGGAGACTAGGACGCGGAACTATGGGTTCAAACTACAAGAAAGGAGATTCCATCTGAAAATGAGGAAGAACTTCCTGGCTGTGAGAGCCATTCAGCAGTGGAACTCTCTGCCCTGGAGTGTAGTGGAGGCTCCTTCTTTGGAAGCTTTTAAACAGAGGCTGGATGGCCATCTGTCATGGGTGCTTTGAATGCAATATTCCTGCTTCTTGGCAGTGGGTTGGACTGGATGGCCCATGAGGTCTCTTCCAACTCTATGATTCTATGAGTGTTGGAGAGTGGTTCCTGGTCAAGTGTCCCTGGTCAAGTGTCCCTGGTCAAGTGATCCCTGGTCAAAAAACAGTTGGGGGGGCTCTGGTCTGCAGAGATTGTACCACACTTGGAGAGTAGTGTTCTACTACTACTGGATCAATGCCTATCTCTTGTGCTGGAAATATGCCAATGGCCAGCACTAAGAGAGTGAAAGATGTCTCAGATAGAGAAACAGGGAAAGGGTTAAACAGTTTTTAGTGACCTGATGTCACCTTATCTCTTATCCACCCATCATAACCTTTCTGGGATCTAAATAGATGTTTTTAGAGATCTTTCCACCTTTCCCCCTCCCAGCCCCTTATTCTATCATTTCTACTAAAACTGAAACTAGCTCAAAATCATAGAATTGGAAGGCACCACACAGCTCATCTAGTCCAATCCCTTGCCATGCAGGAAAAATATAATGAAAGCACCCTCAACAGATAGCCAGCCCCTGTTTAAAAGCCTCCAAAGAAGGAGCCTGCACCATATTCTGAGGCAGATAGTTCTGTTGAATACCTCTTATGATCAGGATGTTCTTCCTAATGTTCAGGTGGAATGTAGTTTTCTGCAATTTGAACCTACTGCTCCAAGCCCTAGTCTCCAGGGCAGCAGAAAACAAGCCTGCTTCCTCTTCCTTATGGCATCCCTTAAAGCAGTGGTTCTCAACCTGGGGTCCCCAGATGTTTTTGGTCTTCAACTCCCAGAAATCCTAACAGCTGGTAAACTGGCTGGGATTTCTGGGAGTTGTAGGCCAAAACACCTGGGGACCCACAGGTTGAGAACTACTGCCTTAAAGCATTTAAACATGGCTATCATGTCTCAACTTTAGTCTTCAGTGTTAGCTTTATACCCTTAAGGCAGCTTTCCTTTTCTTAAATTGAGTTGTGACAATGAAGCCTTAATTTCTGTCCTTAGACACTGTTTTTTTATTCCTAAAATGCCAGTCTTTACACACAAACAAACAGGCTATGTGTCCAGCATGCTTTAGCCACACACAAGCCTTCCATTATCATACATTTTGGACTCAAGGAAACATGGGTTGCAGGCTCAGGGGGCTCTCCAAGGGTGAACAGATCTGATGCTCTCTCAATTTCAGACCTTGGAAATTAGTTGTAAAGAACACTGATTAATAATAATAAACAATCCATACCCAACTCAGTATGGTAGTTTGGTGCTCTGTGTTTCACAGTCTAATCTAGCGGTTCCCAACCTGTAGGTCCCCAGGTGTTTTGGCCTACAACTATCAGAAAACCCAGCCAGTTTACCAGCTGTTAGGATTTCTGGGAGTTGAAGGCCAAAACATCTGGGGACCCACAGGTTGAGAACCACTGGTCTAATCTCACCAGTGCTTTAGCGTTTCATTATTTTTAGTGTTTTCAGTGGTACCCAGTTCCCTGCTGAACCTGAGTCATGACAAAAAGTCACAAGTCAGCTGGTGGTCTTTTTATCAGTTGGTAGTCTGATAGCAGACCTTGGTATCTGCTATAAGATAGGCATATCCGGAGACAGTCAGTCCATGTTTTCTTGTAAATAAAGATTGATTTGGAAAATGAGCACATATGATTAAATCATAATGATTACAGTTTCTGGGAATGAGAAGAGCAGTGAAGGAACTGCACATCCTGTCAATACTGGGTAAAGGGAAACATACCAGTAAATATCAAATGGATTAATAAGATGGTTTTCAATAACATCAACATTCCCATTAATCATAAATACATTGAGGGCAAAAGGATAACCACATAAGCAGTGAGTGAAGCTGATACATCTCCTGATATGGCCAAAAGGGGGAAGCCGCACATCCCATTTGACAACAAATCTGTGCTTCTGTAATGCACAACTTCAAAACTGAGGTGTACATTAAAACCAATGATGTATTATACTTGAGAAAATATGGTATAGCTCAAGGAGTGGCATTTAGAATTCTCTGCCTCCCCAAACTACAAACCCCAGGATTCACAGGATATGGTCATAGCAGTTGAAGCAGAATGATAACACTATGATAACTATCTGGTGTGAAAGGGCAGAAACACTTGACCTTTAAGAAATGCTTAATTTAGAAAAGAAAAGTATATATGCATATATATATATATGCGCGCATTTTAAAAAGCAAGAACCAGCAACTCATGAGAGACAGCCAGGGGCAAGGAGATACTTCTAGCAGCAGCTTTTCCCACAGCCAGCTGCTCCGTGTTCACAGTATCTGCCAAGACATCTCTCCAGTTCATCAATTAACAGCACCTGCTCCCCTCCGCTTTCCAGATCAGAAACATGGGCTCACCTGGCTCAGCAGTAGTGTCAGCAATTCAGCATTGCTTCCTGCTATTTCTCTCCATGGCACCATGTGGGAGCCCATCAATGCGCTTGTCTTGTGCAACCAAAGAAGCGGGTGCATATGAAAGAAGACTGCACTGACTCCTCATGTTTTAAAGACCCTGTACAAGAGCTTTGGTAGCATTGTATTGGGATGAAACAGTCCTAGTAGGGGAAAGAGTGCTTGAATGTCTGGCTGAGTTTTAGCCGTGGGTAAAATGTAGACTCAAAAGATACGCAGGAACTTCTAATATTTCCTATTATGAAAAATTCAGTATGGCTTGTCATGTCACTGCAGTCAGAGAAATGCCACTTGCTCTAAATCACTCTACCTACTGAAAGAACAGGATCTAGTCCTCAGGCATTAATTTGGTTATTCTAGTGCAGTGGTTCTCAACCTGTGCGTCCCCAGGTGTTTTTGCCTACAACTCCCAGAAATCCCACCCAGTTTACCAGAATTTCTGGGAGTTGAAGGCCAAAACATCTTGGGACCCACAAGTTGAAAACCATGCTCTATTATCCAATGACTGTGAATTGAACTTCTGAAGATAATCTGGCTATATTGCTACTTTCAATATAGTATATACAGTTAGCCCTTTACATTTGAGGGTTGGAACTTTTGCGGATTTGATTAAACACAGATTTGAGTTAATTTATTATGTCTGGGAATTTCTAGTTCCTCAAGTGACTCTATAGCTGGAAGTTGATCACAGAGATGTACCAAAGGACATAGAGATTCCTACAGAAGTGTTCTCCAGTAAAATTATAGTTTTCTCACTTTTACAGGTGTCCTGAAAGTTGAAGGTCTACTGTAATGAGATTCTAAGAATATTTTGTGAATAGGAAAAGCTATGCTTGGCAACCAATTGTGGTAACTCTTTGTCCCTTGTTGTTTTTCCCCTCACATATCCATACATTTTGCATTCCAGACTTGGGTGCATCTACATCAGGAATCCTCAAACATTTTAAGCAGAGGGCCGGATCATAGTCCCTCATAAAGTTTGGGGACAACAACGACTATAGTTTGAAAAACATATAAACAAATTCCTATGCACATGGCACATAGCTTACTAGTAGTGCAAAAAAACAAAAACAAAAACAAAATCCGAAGAACAATATAATATTTAAAAGAACAATTTTAACCAACATAATCGTACCAGTATTTCAGTGGGAAGTGTAGGCTTGCTTTTGGCTGATGAGATAGTCAAGTTAATTAGGATTGTTGTTGTTGTGTGCCTTCAAGTCATTTCAGCCTTAGGGTGACCCTAATTCAAAGGTTTATAATGGGGGCCAGGTAAATGACTTTAGAGGGCTGTATTTGGCCTGCGGTCCTTAGTTTGGGGACCCAAGGTACACAACAGAATTAATACAGCCTGGCACTACTTTAACAGCCATTGCTCGATGCTATGGAAATATGGAAGTTGTAGTTTTACAACTTTTTTGAGCAAATGTTTAACAAATTGAAGCCCAAATGATATTTTTATTGACTCTGAAGAGAAGTTATTTTAACCGTCGACATCCAATAAAAACAGCTTTGGGCTTATATTTGTTATTGCTTTGTGTTGAAACTAGTTTTCACATTTCATTGCCTCTCTAAGGATATTATGGGCAAAAATGTTATTTGGAGGGATATTATGAACAAAATTGTTATTTGCAAGATGTATAACAAACCAACTCAGGGAGAATTTTTGCACGGATGAATCTGATTTAACTTTAATTACTGCTGTGAATAAAGAAATCCCTCATTATTTATCAATTGTTTTCCACTTGTAATTGTCACGTACATAAAAATGCAATGCTGTTACTAATTTCTTTCTCCATTTGGAAACAGAGAAATGTTCTAAAACTCAGTAAGAAAAGCCATGATGGAAAAAGTTTCCTGAAGACTGAAAAATTAATAGCCAAAATCGCAAAATTCAGCAGGACAATGTCTCATTTTCAGGACCCAAGTCCTCTATACTTATCTTCACACATCTTGCAACATCCCCAAATGGTTGCAGATTATGATCATCAGCTCATTTTTCTATACCACGGAACCTCTCTAATTGTCTTTGGTCAAATGTAGTCACAGAGACCTCTTCATAACTTCATACAACGATTTTTAATAGCACCCATGTTAATGGGGCATTTAACCAGTTCTAAACTTCAATTCCAACTTTCAAAGTGTTTTCCATTGTGCTGAATGTATTTAGAAGATTATCACCATTAAAAAATTCTAACTGAAACTATGAACACTATCCTGCTGATATGGAGGATGCTGCTACATGATGACTTACGGTATTGCAGGGTGCATGTAGATATTTGGAGGTGGGACCCACAGATGTGTCGACCAGGTGAGTGCATGCAGGTGGCTGCAAGGTTTAAATTTAAGCAGCACTATGCTTAAATTCTCAAAGACAACAGGTCTCCTACAATATTGAGAGCAAAGTAAAAATGGCAAACAAAAGCAAACATGGCATCTCTTTCCTAAGGAAAGTCTATGAAATTCATGGGGTTGCCATAATTCAACAGGTGACTTGAAAGCACATAAAAACAAATAGTATTTCTGTGAAGATGGTCATATTCTTCTGTCTAATGGTGATCAGGCTGTACTGTTTCCATAACATTACTGAGGACCATTTCCTCAGTAATGTTAGGCAATTTCCTTCCACTAGATAAGCCATTGATATCTACCAGAGGCCCAAGCTGATTGTCCTGCACCCCTTAACCCACCATTATTGTCTTCAGATGAAAAGGAAGATTTTTAAAAAGGTTTAAAATTAATGTTTTAATTGAGCTGGTTGTTTAATAGGTTTTAAATATTTGAAATATTTATCGTTTTGATTATACTGTTTTAGTTCACATGGTCACCAGCCCTGGGTTCTGTATTGGGAGAAATGATGGATGCTGAAAAAACAAACAAACAAATATAACCTATCAACATCCTGATCTAAGGTTCAAGTGCCATTCCAGCCACCACAAAGTGGTATGAGAAAAGAGAACCATATCATCCTTCACCAGTACAGCCAAAACCTGGGGTTGGCAATTGCAGGTACCGTGCTGCATTGGTCTCAGTCACACCACTCAGGCAGGTTCCAGATGGTGGTGTTCGGGGATAGCTGCTCTTTAGAAAGGGAGTTGTTATGTGGCATCCCACAAGGCGCCATTTTATCTCCAATTCTATCTCCAATTCTTTGTAATATTTACATGAAACCGCTGGGAGAGATAATCCAGAGGCACATGGCGCGGTGTTATTAGTATGTTAATGACACCCAAATATATTTCTCCATGCCTTCCAAAATAGCTGTAGTTAAAGATAGCAGGTCTTCTCTGAGAAAATGCTTGGAGGAGGTAATGGACTGAATGAGGAAAAACAAATTGAAACTTAATCCAGACATAACAGAGATGCTTGCCATCAAAGATCCTAATCTGGGGGTGGAGGTGTCAAGTAGTTCTTCTCCTAAAAGACTCTCAGCTTGGGAGTGCTCCTGTAGCGGTCTCTTCAAATGTCAGCTCAGGTATATGCAGGAGTGCTGACTATCAGGTTTGGCTAATATGCCAACTGCACCTCTTCCTAGATTTGGAGGACCTAAAGATGGTAGTGTACATGTTGGTAAACTTAATGTTGGATTTCTGCAATGTGCTTTACATTGGGCTGCTGGCCACATGACCTTGGAGGGGTCTACGAACAACGCCGGCTCTTCGGCTTAGAAATGGAGATGAGCACCAACTCCCAGAGTCAGACATGGCTGGACTTAATGTCAGGGGAATACCTTTTACTACATTTGTATCAAGTTCAGAAACTCCAGTTGATTCAAAATACAGCAACCAGATTAGTTACAGGAACAGCCAGGAATGAGCATATTACACCCATACTAAAATCACTCCATTGGATGCTACTTCATTTCCAGGCAAAGTACAAAGTGTTGGTTTTGACCTTTAAAGCTCTACATGCTTTGGTTCCAAGCTACCTGCAGGATCGTCTTCTCCTGTACAATCCGCTCTGAACACTGAGGTCCTCTGGGGTCAGCTACTGCAGCCAGCCAAAACCCAACTGGTGACCGTCACCCAGAAGACCTTTTCATCGGCTGCTCCAAGACTGTGGAATGAGCTGCTAGAAGAGCTCTAACAGCTAGATCAGCTGTTGGAATTTTAAAACCATCTAAAAACCTATCTCTTCCCGTAGGCTTACCCAGCTAGTCTTAATCACATATTTTAAACTTGTGTCTTATGTTTAATCTTTGTTCTGTGTATTATAATATGGATTGTGTAGAAATATGTTTTAATATGTGCATTGGTAGAATGTTTATAGATTATTGTGTGTTTCTAGCGATGTTGTAATCCACCTCAAGCCATGATGAGAGGTGGATAAGAAATATAATAATAATAATAATAATAATAATAATCATCATCATCATCATTCTGAAGCACTAAAAATCCAAGCTTGATTGATATAGAACACACATATACACTGTACTATTTGAAATGATTGATATAAAACTTTTCCTCCTCTACATCTCTGTATAGTATACATCTCTGTGTGCCTCCTTTTCAACTCTGAGGCTTTGCAGATAGCACAATGGAGGTAGGGGAAAAGGCATTATTAATAAGCAGCCCTTGTCTGAAGACAGAGATTGTCAGGACATATGCATGCTACTTGGATCATTTGGGATTTTATAGATAAAATCCAGCCCTTTACATTATATCTAGAAACCCATACAATGCTTCTATGCTGTTCAGGCAGTAAAATGAAAAGCAATATTATTCGGTGATGTAACAGCTGTAGCACAGTGTTGGAGGCAGTGTTAAACTGTTATTCAGTCAGTGCCATGTGTTTAGCATCTTCATCCCTTGCGGTGATGAGTTGTTTTTTATTAAGGAGCATTAGATGTTGCAGAATTTCTTCCCAGAACATTTGGTGACATTTATTATATATGGATATCTTTTTAATGAAAGATTTTTTAAACCCAAATTTGAATCACTCCTACTAACATGTCCTAATTTTTTTTCTTTCAAAGATCTGCAGTGTTGTTATTGTTGTTGTTTATTCGTTCAGTCGCTTCCGACTCTTTGTGACCTCATGGACCAGCCTATGCCAGAGCTCCCTGTCAGCCATGGCCACCCCCAGCTCCTTCAAGGTCAAGCCAGTCACTTCAAGGATACCATCCATCCATCTTGCCCTTGGTCAGCCCCTCTTCCCTTTTCCTTCCATTTTCCCCAACATAATTGTCTTCTCTAAGCTTTCCTGTCTTCTCATTATGTGGCCAAAGTACTTCATCTTTGCCTTACCAGAGCAATAAATAGAAATGGTTTATAGATACGAAAGCCTGTATTGGACATTAGACTGTGATTCTGTAAATTTGAATCTCCTCTCAGTGATGAAATCCACTGGGTGACTTTAGACATGTCACACTTTCTCAGCTTCAAAGGAAACCAAGAAAACTTTGTGATTGGTTCACCTTAGGGTTGCCATAGGTGGAAAACAATTTAAAGGCATGCAAAACCAGCATAAAAACCAGTCTTTGAATTTCCATTAAATGCATTTCATCCTGGGAAAGCTGAATGAAACTGAGAACCAAGTGGTGGCTCTTCTCCTTTATTTTCAAAATCATCATAATTCAAAGGATTTGATTAGTTTCAAATAAAAACTAATAATATTATCTCAGATAGAATAAGAAACTGGACATGTTTTGGACAGATAAGATTCAAATGTCTAGAAGGTTAAAGAGGAATTAGATCAATTGATAACTTTCCCTTTCAAGGGCCATGTTATAATTGCTTTTAAATTGCCTAGTGTTTTGATTAATCTTTTATATGGCCTTCAAATCACCTTGAATCTAATTTGTGAGTCAGGGAAGAAAAAGAGGATACAGATAAAATGGATACAAGAACATAAGAATGAACTCAAAGTTGGTCTTTTCCAAGGACAGTTAAGACTGTGCTCTGCACAAAGGATATAAAATATTTTTGCTTTTGTTTCCTTTCCACATTTACAGATAGTTCTGGAAGCAAGTACAGTTTAACAGGAGCCCGATCGAACCTCAGTAATTCTGTACCCTTCAGTTTCCAAGAGTCATAATGTCAATGAACTCTGATTAAAGAGAGTTATCTTCTAGTCCAGCTCATTTTCTCTCTCTCCAGCCCTTTGAACCTAAGCTGTACAATAATCTGCCCTGCTTCCTATCCCATCTGATACAGCAATTCTGCAGTGATCATTTTTATTTTGGAAGTAATTGCACACTTCAAAATAGAATGGTTTAGAAAACTAAAGACTCTCCTAAACAGAGACTGAGTCCTTCTATGGCCACCTTTCCAGCACCTGGCCTTCAACACTAATCTTTTCAACAGCAAGTAGTGAAAGAAAGAAATATTACTATTTTGTCTCTAGCAGACAATATTCCCCGAAGCTTTTATAATTATGGGTGATTTATTCAAATGTGGCTTTGCTCGCATTTCCTAAATTGGAGATGGTTTTATAAGGCGGAGGAATTGAACTACAACAATGGCGGAAATGATGGTTTAACAACCGCCAGGGCTATTGACATATCATATAATAGCGCACTAGTGAACTACCAGGATATGGAGAATGATAGAGGGGGGAGGGAGGGAGTTCCGGTGCTTGGGGGGCCCCCATCGAGGTGATGATGGGGAGGGGGAGATACGGGAAAGGGAGAGTTAAAAAATCAATTCGGCCAATTCGTGAGCAAACCTTAAGAAAAATTCCAAAATGTCCTCCCGACATGGTAAACTTGGGTTCCAAGGTAGACGGTCCTCCCGGATTAAAGGTGGTGCTGTTGAACGCCAGGTCTGTCAATGGTAAAACATCAACCATTCAGGATTTAATCCTGGATGAAAAGGCAGACCTGGCGTGCATCACGGAGACCTGGTTGGACGAGGCTGGAGGGGTTAATCTCACCCAGCTTTGCCCACCAGGTTATGCCGTGCAACACCAACCGAGATCCGGGGGACGGGGAGGCGGAGTTGCAATAGTCTATAAAGATTCCATCTCCTTGGTCAGGGGCCCGGCCTTACAGTCGACCTTGTTTGAATGTGTCCACCTGAGGCTAGGAGACCGGGACAGAATAGGGCTGTTGTTGGTGTACCGACCACCCCGCTGCACCACGGCCGCCCTACCTGAGCTTGCAGAGTTGGTCTCGGGCCTGGCATTGGAGTCCCGGTGGCTTGTAGTGCTGGGGGACTTCAATGTCCATGCAGAGACCACTCTTTCAGGAGCGGCTCAGGACTTCATGGCTTCCATGGCAACTATGGGGCTGTCCCAATTAATATCTGGCCCTACCCACTGTGCTGGACACACACTTGACTTGGTCTTCTGTCAGGGCTGGGAAGAAGGTGGCGGTGTGGAGGAGTTATCAATCTCCCCTTTGCCATGGACTGACCACCACCTGATCAAGTTTAGACTTGCTGCAACTTCTAACCTCCGCAGGGGTGGTGGACCCATTAAGATGGTCCGCCCCAGGAGGCTTATGGATCCAGAAGGACTCCTGATGGCTCTTGGGGATGTTTCCGCTGCCTTGGATGGTGATTCTGTCGATGCCCTGGTCGCTCACTGGAATAGGGAGTTGACTAGGGCAATAGACACGATTGCTCCGGAGCGCCCCCTCTTAAGTCGCCGAGCGAAACCGGCCCCTTGGTTCAACGAGGAGCTGGTGGAGCTAAAGCGAACAAAGAGGTGGCTAGAGAGCGTGTGGAGGAAACAGCCCAGCGAGTCAAACCGAACACGCCTACGCCTCTATCTAAGGGCGTATGGCGCGGCAATAGAGGCCGCGCAAAATGCTTTCTACTCGGCCAATATTGCGTCCGCAAGGAACCGTCCGGCAGAGCTGTTCCGAGTAGTCAGAGGGTTGTTGAATCCCACCTTGAGTGGGTCCCCTGACGACTCGACAGCGCGCTGTGAAGCATTTGCTCAGTACTTTGCGGACAAAGTCGCTTTGATCCGCGTGGGCTTTGACACCACATTAACTGCAGTCTCTGAGGATGTAACTCAAGCATCTGCTTGTCCAGTTTTGTTGGATTCGTTTCGATCTGTTCAACTCGACGAGGTCATCAGGGTTCTGGGAGAGGCGAGGCCCACCACATGCATCCTAGACCCCTGCCCTTCCTGGCTGGTAAAAGAAGCCAGAGGGGGTTTGGCAGAGTGGGTAAAGGTGGTGGTTAATGCCTCCCTTCGGGAAGGCAAGATTCCAGCCAGCTTAAAACAAGCTGTCATCAAACCGCTGTTGAAAAAACCATCACTAGACCCCACTCAATTCGTCAACTTTCGGCCAGTCTCCAATCTCCCCTACTTGGGCAAAGTCCTGGAACGTGTGGTGGCCTCGCAACTCCAGGAATTCCTGGTGGACACGGACTATCTAGATCCGTCACAGTCTGGCTTTAGGCCGGGACATGGTACTGAGACAGCCTTGGTCGCCTTAGTTGATGATCTGCGCCGGGAACTGGACAGGGGGAGTGTGTCCCTGTTAGTTCTGCTGGACCTCTCTTCGGCCTTCGATACCGTCGACCACGGTATCCTTCTGGGACGCCTCGCGGGAATGGGTCTCGGGGGTACTGCCTTGCAGTGGCTCCGGTCCTTTCTCGAGGGTCGCTCCCAGAAGGTGTCACTAGGGGACTCCTGCTCGACTCCTCGGCCATTGTACTGTGGAGTCCCGCAGGGCTCAATACTGTCCCCTATGTTGTTTAACATATACATGAAGCCGTTGGGAGAGATCATCCGGAGTTTTGGGGTGCGATGTCATCTGTACGCAGATGATGTCCAACTCTATCACTCATTTCCACCTGCCACTAAGGAGGCTGTTCAGGTCATGAACCGGTGCTTGGCCGCTGTCACGGACTGGATGAGGGACAACAGATTGAAACTAAATCCAGACAAGACAGAGGTACTCCTGGTCAGTCGTAAGACCGAACAGGGTACGGGGTTACAGCCTGTGTTGGACGGGGTCACACTCCCCCTAAAAGCACAGGTACGCAGTCTGGGAGTTCTCCTGGATTCATCGCTGAGCCTGGAACCCCAGGTTTCAGCGGTGGTCAGGGGAGCATTCGCACAATTAAAACTTGTGCGCCAGCTGCGTCCGTACCTTGGGAGGGCTGACTTGGCCACGGTAGTACACGCTTTGGTTACATCCCGCTTAGATTACTGCAACGCTCTCTACGTGGGGTTGCCTCTGAAGACTGCCCGGAAGCTGCAGCAAGTACAACGCGCGGCAGCCAGATTACTAACGGGTGCGGGATACAGGGAGCACACCACTCCGCTGTTACTCGAACTCCACTGGCTGCCGATTAGCTTCCGAGCACAATTCAAAGTGCTGGTGTTAACCTATAAAGCCCTAAACGACTCCGGCCCTGTTTACCTCTCCGAACGTATTCTCCCCTACGAGCCATCAAGACCACTAAGATCGTCTGGAGGGGCCCTGCTCTCGGTCCCTCCGCCTGCACAAGCACGGCTGGTGGGGACGAGGGACAGGGCCTTCTCGATGGTGGCCCCTCGACTTTGGAACTCCCTGCCATTAGAGATTAGAACTGCCCCCTCCCTCATGACGTTCAGGAAACTAACAAAGACCTGGTTGTGGAACGCGGCATTTGACAACTGATTTAATTCTTTGCCCACATGAAAGGAGGATGATGAATGTAATTGTGATGGTGTCGGACGATTTGGCTCTTTTAACTAGGATGTTAATATTTTAATGTGTATGGTGCTGATATTTTAATCGTGTAATGAAGTGGCATTGTGTTGTTATTGTATATTTTTTGTATGTTAACACATGTTGTGAACCGGTCCGAATCCCTCTTTGAAGGTGAGAGGGTCGGTATATAAAACCTCGAAATAAATAAATAAATAAATTCCTGCCTGCTATCTCCTAGTCTAATAAAGCTGTGTGGCAATACAAAAACGACGATGATACTGAATTAATGAGGGATAGCTGGAATATCACACCAAAGCCAGAAGGCAAAATTCTTGTTTATATTTGCAGGACTAAACAGTTAAAATGCTCCCAGTTTCCTTGCCTTAATTGTATATTTCAAGGGGGGAAACTCCTCTAATATTTCCCATGGTATTGCTCCTCACAAAAGCAACCCCTTCACTGAAATAGGTGTGTTATAATATTGCTGGTTGAGTTTATGTTCAGGAACATCATGTGAATAAGAGAGATAAATGTTTGTTTTATTATTTGGACTGTAATTGGAGGAATATATTTTCTGTCTAGGGAGAGGATTTCTCAGGGAGTTATTGGTAAATATTTGAGCTGGCAGTGTTTGCAAAAGCAAGAAGCACTGGTTCGCTTTCCTTGTGCAATCTGGCAGAACCACCTGCCAATTTCCTACCTTCCAAAAATGGAAAAATCCTGAAATGCAAGCAACAACACTGATCAGAAGATGAGGAGGAGGAATCTCCCTTTATGCAAAGTGCACAAGATGGTGGTGACAGCCCAGTTCCATTTACTTTTTGCTAAAACGCATTACCTAGGCTTTACCTTCTGTTACGAGTATTCTGAAACGTTCTCATCCTTGACAAGGTGTCTCAATACATTAAGATATTTATGGGGGCAGGGAACTTCAATGAGACTCTTCACATTGGCAAAAGTTTACATATAAACTTATTATTTTGTTTGCATTTTTGTATGAAGGTTAACACTCCCTCCAATTGTTCAAAATTCTTGTAATCTCTCCCAAAACAGACAACACTTTCAGTATTTTTATATCTTTCTGATTAAAGAATGAATGAAATAAGCCATCTTGAGCCCCAGTCTCAGGGGAAAGGCAGGGGGTAAATAAAGTAAGTGACTGTGTCCAATTCTGGGCACCACAATTCAAGAGAGATATTGACAAGCTGGAATGTGTCCAGAGGAGGGCGACTAAAATGATCAAGGGTCTGGAGAACAAGCCCTACGAGGAGCGGCTTAGGGAACTGGGCATGTTTAGCCTGAAGAAGAGAAGGCTGAGAGGAGATATGATAGCCATGTATAAATATGTGAGAAGAAGCCACAGGGAGGAGGGAGCAAGCTTGTTTTCTGCTTCCTTGGAGACTAGGACGCGGAACAATGGCTTCAAACTACAAGAGAGGAGATTCCATCTGAACATTAGGAAGAACTTCCTGACTGTGAGAGCCGTTCAGCAGTGGAACTCTCTGCCCCGGAGTGTGGTGGAGGCTCCTTCTTTGGAAGCTTTTAAGCAGAGGCTGGATGGCCATTTGTCAGGGGTGATTTGAATGCAATATTCCTGCTTCTTGGCAGGGGGTTGGACTGGATGGCCCATGAGGTCTCTTCCAACTCTTTGATTCTATGATTCTATGATTCTATGATGGATTATGTGAGTGGAGACTGACATTTCTAATATAGACCTATTTCCATTCAGGTTATCATCCTGATGGATAAATTCCAGTGGGAAAAGGACAAGGGAAAGGTTGTCGCCAGCTTGGATCTCATTCTGGGAGAAAGTTGGGACAGAAATAAAATAAAGTGAATAAAAAAAATGATCCCCAATTATTTCACAGTTGTGTTTGACTAAGGTTGTGGTTAAGAGTTATAACTGTTTTCTTCTTATTTTCAGGGAAAGCAGCATCTGGGGGATTTATTCTTAACCCCATATATTAAAGCTACGGGGTCTTACAAGGTTCCATTTTATTTATATGAAGCTCATCTGGAAGTATTAACAGTGTGTAGACAACACTGCCTCCAGTTGTCTTTGTCATCAGAACCAGCGGAACCACTGCATGGAGTTCTGTAATGGGTTGGATGCATATTAATTCTGTCTCTGGATACTGACATGATAGAGGCACTGTGGGTTAATGGTTTCCAAGGTTGGAGAGTTGGCATATTACCTGTTGTATTTTCCCTGAAGGAACCATGTTGTAGCATATGGATATTTGTTGTGTGGTATTGTTACTTTTTAAAAGCAATTGGTTCCCATCACTCAATACAGGGTTTAAAAAATAACCCATACCTGTTAGTCACTGTGATGATTAAACAAAGCTTCACTAACAGTGTTTCTATTACTTTCTGTTACTTTCTTGATAAGGGAGCATCATAAAACTTGAAAACATCCTGTCAACTTTTTCAAATGTATTTACAATACAGTTCAAAACTGACTTGTTACACCAATAAAATTGTGCTCTTGATAAATGTACATTGAGAGATTTGGTACCTATTTGCAATCATTTCCGAAGTACCCAGAATTAATTTTATTGATAAACAATATCCTCCAGTTTGTGGCTTCTTAAGTTTTTTGATATTGAGGATGAGCAGGACTCCCTCCTAAAACCAATATGCCATGGAAGTGTCTCACATTTGTGCTCACTGACTACAACTGTTTCTTTTTTCCCTTTAATCTTGTCGTGGACCAGCAGACAAAAATTTGCAAATTGGCAAAGATCTGTGAACCACTACTTTTGAGTAGCAATGTTCTAATCTGAGACCAGGACATTGCTGTATGTCCTATGTCAATTTTGCCATTAAATTCCCTGATAATTTAGCACACCACAAGATAAGGAACAGCTAAATATGCAATAAAATCAACATTCATTTCAGATTATTCTGATTTTCCCCTTCGTTCTTCTTTTAAGAAGTGAAGATAGAGCCAATGCTAGCATTTTCTGTTCCTCTGTAAATCTCAGGTAGACAGTTGTTTAAAACAAGGAACAGAAATGCTGTTGGTGATTCTTGAAATGTTCCCCCGATGCTGCGCCCTGGGAGGCTTCAAAGTCACAGTGACAAGAACTCAGAACTTAGGTCTGATATTTGGGCAGACAGAAGCCAGAACCGTTCATTGTTTACAGACAAATATGACTTGATCGTGGATTCCACTCTGAGCTAGTTAAGTGTTAATACTGGCATTCACCCTTCAGGCAGTGCACAAAAGAGGAAGGCAAGACCTGAAATACCGAGAGGGAAGTATAAGACCCCTTTTCCTTGCTTCCCTTTCTAAAACTCCCTGTTGCATTTGACCATTTCAAATTGGTTTGTTGGCTATGCTCTTTAGGAGAATTTGCTGTTTTGCAAACGTTGATTACAGAGGCTGTTTTCATTCCGTTCACTGCAATAAATGTTCTCAAACAGTGAAATGAGAAACTCAGACATGGTAAGACCTAGAGATAAAGCACAGCTTGTATGGATTTAAAGTTCCGATACACAGGTTTGTGTTTTAGGAAAACCCATAAACTACCACTGTGTGAGTGCACATCTTCACAAAGTACATGGGACTATATTTTCTCCCTCGAAACCACTTCTCTATATTGTCTAAGAAGAAAGACTAACAATTAGGCTTAATGTTGGGTGACCTTTCTCACCATCCGATAAACGTTATAACACATGCTGCTCCTAATATAGCCAAACTGTATTAGTTTACTAATAAAAGGGAGGTATCAAAATATGGAGAGAAAACGGAAGAGGAACAGAATAAAAATCCCAGGAACCCTTTTATTGAAGGTCCCAGTTGTTATAATTATCCATCTCAAAAAATGTTGAGTATCAATCACACTCTTCTCATCAGCACCTGATCAAACACTATGTGTCAAATCAAACTTGGAGTTTTTAGCAGACTGAAGATGGATGACAGGCACCTGCTCAGATCAGCTTAACTGAAGCTGACAATTATCACAGCACAGAAATAAGATTTTCAAGAAACTATGCAGGGAAAGGTTAGAACAGGTCAACCTTGAACAGGATTTTATGCAAAGATATATGTATGCATTAACATTTTTCAACAGACAAACTCCACAAAGTGGGGGCACTAAACCTATGTACCACGTACTTTATACAAAAGATATTTTCTCAGCCTTCTGACCCCACCAACTCTGTGAGTATTTCCATTCCTCGTCTCTTTGTGGCTTTTCTGTATCTCATCATACAAATAACAAACTTGATGATGAAGTTAGCTAACTGTTCTCCATTTTCACAGAGCCTATCAATGCTGAAAATAGAGAGGCGAATTAAAAACCTTTATAACAGAGCAACAGAAATGACATCTCAGCTTCATTTGTATGGAAATGTTGAGAAACAGAGATGGTACATGCAAAGCAATAAATTTTTTCCTTAATGTGTTTTTTCTAGCTAAGATACAAGTACTGGGGTGTAGTGGGAAACAGGTATATTTACTTCTTTATGCCTTTTCCATTATTATATTTTATCACCATCAACAACAGCAGCCCAAAATGGCGTCTCCAGCTGAAGACAGTTAGGGCCATTTAATACTCCAACTTCTTTATTATTTTTGAAGAAATGCACAATGATCCTGTAGCATCCTACAGTAGGATAATCCACCAATTTCATCAGATAAATGGGGTGTTACCCAGAATTTCAGTTAAATCATGTACAGACAACATGCATAGTTTGAATGAGTTTGCCCTGAATGAAATACAAGTCATTGAAATGGGTATAATATAGAAATGCAAAACATTTATAATATATATTATATATTATTATATTATAATAAACATTTATTTTATATATAAAGATTATAATTATTGAATAATTATAATCTTTATATATAAAATCTCAGCCTGTGTATGTTTGTGCTCGCAAAACTCAAAAAGTAGTTGGTTGATTAACTTGACATTTTGACACAACGTTGCATTCTGATACAATCGTGTTTTTATGCAAAAATTTAATTGAAACACAATGTTGCA
This sequence comes from Anolis sagrei, assembly GCF_037176765.1. NCBI lineage: Eukaryota > Metazoa > Chordata > Lepidosauria > Squamata > Anolidae > Anolis > Anolis sagrei. The sequence goes on along the minus strand of NC_090021.1, from coordinate 31,546,274 downwards.
TTCGAGTACACGCATGTATTTAGAGTAAAACTAGCAGTCTAGGAAGAGACAGAGTGGAATCTATGAGACCCAAAGCACACTGATGCCCAAAGCAACCACTCACAGCCTAGCTTTCATTTTACCTCAGCAGTATAAGTAATTAAAACTGAGCACTGAAATTTGGACACAACATTGCATTCAAATACATACGTGTATTTAGAGTAAAACTAGCAGTCCGGGAATAGACAAAGTGGAATCTGTGATGTCCAAAGCAACCATCACAGCCTAGCTTTCATTTCACCACAGTACGTTGACTGGGACTGAGGGGAACTGTGATTTAACAATAGCAAGCCCTGAAGTAGTATGTATTCTAAAATTAAAGTGTCTACAGCACACCTTTTTTGCTCTGGCAAATTAAAATAGTTTTGATGAAATTTTTGAGATTGTGGATGTTCCTAGCCTAAAAATATTTACGGTAATTCAACATCAAACCATCATTGCTTGGTGCACTGAAAAAAGGATTAATTTGCAGAATTCCAAAATCATGTAACTCAATAATTAAGGAAGCCAATATGTTTTCCAAATGCTAGATTAGCATAAAACGTTCCAATCAACTCTCAATCCTTAGCAATCAACCTAACTTACCATACCGGGATGTTGGAAAGACAAAAAATATATATGCACATATACAGTACTGCTTTAATTTACATGGAAGGAAGATAGGTAGAATTTTTTTTTTAAAAAACCCTCTTCATTTAAATACATTATTTAAAAAATAAGATATAGAAAAAGAGAATTGCTATGCACTGAAAGAACAAAGGAATAATTTGGTGAGGAAGCAAAGGAATTATTAAAATTAGAAATCCTAGAATCCGCAGTTATAAAATGCTTTGCAACCTGTCTCAAGATATGTGAACATTTCACATGTATGCATAATTTTTACAGGCAGATTTTCAAGTCCTGGGGACATATTATCTAATACATTTCTTCTCCACTCACTCTCTCCTAATAGCCCAAAAAGGGATTTCAGCCTTACATTAACCTGCAAAATAGGTTAGACTGCAAGACAGAAGTTGTGTTCATGCACCACTAAGTTGGATTTTAATGAAGAATATAGAAACAGAACGTCTAAAAGATGCATGAAAGTAGAGCATCTAACAGCATCTCTTGCTTTTAGCTAGAATCTCCATAAAACCTTGGATAATTATGTGCGGCCTAACACATTATTATTTTTTCCAAATACATAACAAGAGTGGTGATTTCTCAAAGACAGGATCAAGATGAGGAGCCAAATGGTGTGAGACAGCTGGAAGTACAGATGGAGTCTCTTCCAAGCAAATATCCTGCTTCTTGACCACTGTAAACAAAACGGAAGATATCCCCCATCAGGCTCCACTGAAGCCCAACCATCCAGCTATGGTACAACATGGGCAGGCAGAATGTACATTATCATCTCCAGGTGATTCATGGAGAATCAGAGGAGGTCTCCAATCCATAGTGGTTAAACCAAGAACAACAAGCCTTCCTAACTTTTTCTACATTAGTCTACTGAGATAGAAAAACTTGGAAGTCAAGAGGAAACAGAAGTGGAGGAAAGGGAAGTTTCATACCAGGCTAATTCTTGTACGAAAAAAATCATTTCTGGGTGAAGCATGTAGTCTGAGGCATCTTGTTACTCAATTCTGTGCCTGAAACAATACATCTTGCCTAACTCCACTTAACAAAAAGTACAGTGCATTTAAAATCCTAAAGGGCAAAAGTGAGATATTTTATTACTGCCACAAACAAAGATGGTATCAGATATACATGTGTGCATTATTTATCTTAATCTTCCATACCAACACCATATATTTGGGGTTGAGGGAGAAGATGAAGAGGAGAATGGTGGTGGTGGTGATAACAATGGTATACAATTGGGGCAAAACAGCCCTAAAGGGCAACCCTGTCTATGCATGTCTACTCAGATGGACTCTAAATATTGAGATGAACATGTCCCAGCCAACAATTCAAGATGGCAGAGGAAAGGAGAAATAGCTCTGAGACAGAGGAATGGAAGCAGAATAACCATATTGGGTCTAGCTAGTATAAGTTGGAATAGAAGAGGAAAGATGAAAGAGAGAGAGAGTAAATAGGAAATGGGGAGGAAAAGGTAAGAGAGAAGATGTTCAATCAGGAATTTAGCCAGGAATTAAAAGAAAAGAAACAAGTGCAGAGAAAAAGAAAATCAAACCCTTTGCACTTTTTTTTTTGCTAACAATGGCACAATTCACATAGAAAGAAAATTATCTTGTGGCTTCAGCAGAAGGTAGTATCAGACTTGGGAAGATTAACACTGAAGTAGGAAAAGCCACAGAAAAGCAGTTTTGTACTCAGCATGTTTTGAGATAGGAAATACTTAAACAGCTCAGTATTTTCTGGCTCTGAAGACTCTCAACCCCTAATCCCAGTGGTTTTTACAAACTTTGAGAGGGGAGAAGAGAGCGGTGATAGGGTTGAGGTGGATCACCTGAGAAGTCTATAGCAGCTGTGCAATGCAGCCTGGGACAACAAGGGCCAGTGAAATATAGGGTACATTTAGACTGTAGAATTAATGCACTTTGACACCATGGATCAAAGCAATGCAATTATGAGAGTTGTAGTTTCACAAGATGTTTAGTCTTCTATGCCAAAGAGTGCTGATGCCCATCAAACAACAAATCCCAGGATACCAAAGTTTCTGTTAAATAAGCCCAGGAATATATCAACTGGATTTCCTGATGCATCCCTGTATAAAGATCTGGAGCTGAATATTGTTTACATAAGATCTTTGCAACCCAATTTTTAGATGTTAGTGGGCTCGAATATATAGCCTACTTGACTGCAAAACTACAACAAATAAAATTGCTGTTATTTCTTATAATCCCATTTATTGTTTGCTTCCTACAACAGGGAAATGTTTAGATAGAGTATAAAAACTAAAGGTAAAATGTAAGTTTTCATTAATTTTCTTTGCAAAGGAAGAAATGAGCAATTTTAGCAATTTCCTTCTCCTTGGAAGTCTTTGAAAACCACTCAGTCTTTGAAGTCTATTCAGAAATCAGCACTTATTTTGTGAAAAAAATAACATGTGGTTGCTTTCCACAGAAAATAGCATATGCTCTTTCCCTGAGTAAAGAATACTGTTTGCACTGCAAATCAACCACGTGCGAATTTTGCAAAGAAGTCCCGCATTACAGCATTTTTTTTGCATGGAAAGCATCTTTTTCTGCTTTACATTGATTTTTCCTTCTATTTATTATGATTTATGTAAAAAGCTGATATCCTGATTGTTTTGTGAAATGGAACTTAAGATGGCAGAAGGTTGGGGGGGGGGGGGTCTGATGAATCACATTTACTGGAATATTCAACAATCTTCTAGAACAGGGGTGTCAAACCCATGTTCACTGAGGACCACATCAGCCTAATGATTGCCTTCAAAGGACCATTTGTAATTGTAAGGCTGTATTAATATAATGATCATGTCCTGGCACTGAAAACCTCTCAGGCCACATAAAATGCCATGGTGAGCCCAATTCGTCCCAAGGACCTTGTGTTTGACACATGTATCCTGGCGTAGCAGTGCAGAACTTGGTTATTCTTGAGGATCAGATGCGATCTTGGTAGGGCGAAAGCCCTATATGCAGTGGAATAAGGATGTGATGGTTGTCTCTGTACAACAGTGGTTCCCAACCTGTTTTTGACCAAGGACCACTTGACCAGGGACCACTTTGACCAGGGACCACTCTCCAACACTAGTACCAAAATAATTTCAAATCAGTTTTTGATCAACTTTAAATTTGGTTTGGGGTGCTGATTCAGAAAATTGCATTGGATAGACCAATTAGCTCTAGTTTCTGATATAGAACCAATGGCATGGTCAGTCACAGGGAAGGCGTGGCTGGTGGCAAGAAAGGAGCAGAAATAAAATAAAATAAAGAGGAAGGAGGCTTGCGGACCAGATTTTCATCCTCGCAGCCCACTGGTGGTCAGTGGGCCACAAGTTAAGAACCACTTGTGTACAGGGACAAATTTAAGGGTAGGAGGGGCTGAAAGTTGTGAACCTCTGCTCTAGACTGTTGGCTGCCTGCCTAGCATCATGAAGTAGGTTCTTGGAAAAGTTACCCTTTGGACTACAGACTCCTTCATCAGTTATGCTGGCTAATGGATTTTGGGTTTCAATCATGTAGCTGTACAATTGTGGCCCAAACAAGTTGGAGATGTTGTCAATGTCATAATATATTCCAAGATAGGCAAGACTGGCTGACGTTCTGCATGGGAGAACTGTCCCTAAAGATTCTGCAAGTGTAAGCATGCCATATCACCACTCTCACCCCTTTAAGACCCAGCTTTTAGCTACAGGAGCCCCCTCTCCCCAACCATTTGGTGACCACTAGAGAGCTAAGGGCATGAGAGACGCCTCAGGCTATATCCATATAGTCAGGTAACAACATTATTTGCTTAGGATCGCAGAGTTGGTTGGGCACAATTTTGGTCATTTCACAAGTTCAATAGAGAACACTGACCTTTGCAATTACCAAAAAATGTAATATTTGGTGATGTGTGTTGGATGCAATAGATGTGTCAACCACTGCTTTTTTCACATTTCACTTGAAATGTCTTGGGTCTGCTCTTTCTTTCTTTCTTTCTTTCTTTCTTTCTTTCTTTCTTTCTTTTGGTGAAGTGGTACTGACAGCCAATCTGTACAGATTTCAGCCAGGTTAATAGTGCTGAGAAAATAACCCATGACTTATAGATTACAGCAAAGCCTTTGACTGAGCAAATCAGAGGAAATTATGGTTTGCTATAAAAGAAACCTGATTGCCACAACATCTGATTCTCCTGATATGTTACCTATATTTTGAACAAGGCAACACTGTCAGACACAATATAGAGAAACAGGACAGGGTTAGACAAGGTTGCATTTTATCACCCTATCTGTTTACTTTATATGCTGAACATATAATATAGAAAACAGGAATCAACTCAAAGGAAGCAGGTGTGAAAATTGGGGGATGACACAGTATTACTGCCAGAAAATTGCAGATGACAGTGTATTACTGCCAGAAAAAGCAAGACTTGGAATGACTCCTGATGAAAGGTAAAGAACGAACTGCAAAAGCAGAGTTAAAAGTTGAACATTAAGAAGGCAAAGATAATGGATGCAGATAATTTACATAATTTCAAAGTGGATAATGAAGACATTGAAATAATGAAAGATTTCCCAGACCTTGGCTCAGTCTTCAATCAAAATATGGGCAAGAAACCAGAAGAAGATGAAGACTTGGAAGGCAATAAGGAAGGAATGAGATAAGATCCTCTATTAAATACTGATGTCAGAAACATCCAAGCCATGGCATTTCTTTTTTTAACATATGGCTGTGAAAGCTGGACTATGAAGAAAACTGACAGAAAGAGAATCTACTTATTTGAAATGTGCTGCTGAAGAAGAATTCTATGGGAATTATGGACTACTTAAAGGACAAATCAAAGATCTTAGATCTAAATTCTCATTAGAAGCTAAGGTGACTAAACTGAAGCTGTTGTATGTTGGACATATTGTGAGAATTCACTTGAAAAGACAATAATGCTTATAAAGTATAAGGCAGTAGGAAAAACGGGGAGATTATAGTATGTTTGGTTTGATTCAGTCAAAGAAACTACGGCTCTGAGTTTGCAAGACCTAAGTAGGACAACCAATGGTAGGATGATTTGCAGGTCTCTCATTCATAGTATTGTGGGCTCGACCTCATGTAAGCCGCACTGAGTCCCTTGGGGAGATGGTAGTGGGGTATAAATAAAGTTTTTTATTATTATTATTATTATTATTATTATTATTATTATTATTATTATATTCTTATTGCCACAAATCAAAATTTACTAAATAACAAACAACAATGTTGGTGAAATCGTAAATTCATAATCTTTAAATACTGTATACTATGAACCGCCCTGGGTCCCCTTCGGGATTGAGAAGGGTGGTATACAAATACTGCAAATAAATAAAAAATAAATATAAATTAGCCCATATTATTGTTCACAGTTAACACTAGGCTAACAAGGGACGGACTTGTCTTTTATTCTGAAAATTAATTTCTTCCACAGTATATTTAAACATTTTAGTTTGTTTTTTGCAAAACTCTTAGACTTTCAGGATGGCTTGAATTAAATGTCCAGATAAACAGATCTGCTGAAATGATACATACCACCCCAATTCTGCTCTTTATCTGAGCCTAGAATTTCACTTCATGTACTCTTCCTTGATTTAAAGAAGAAAATGAAGAAAATACTATCTTTAATCATCCTTTTCACTAGAGACATAGTTTGAAAATCATTCATCTCTTGACTGGATTAGCGTATTAACACCATCCAAGGTCAGTTACTCTGCTGTGGCTACCTTAAGCATGTAGCTGCCTACTGCTCTGTGAGAGACTTTAATTCATGTAACCTGGTTTATAGATTTTCTTCAATTTAATTCTTATTATAAGTAAGTGAGGTAAATTGATGCTCTTTGAACTTTGATCCAGTCAGGTCTCATGGTTTCCAGGGTCCCTTCCAAACATGCCCTATATCCCAGGATTTGATCCCAGGTTTTCTGTTTATGCCAGATTATCTGGCAGTACAGACTCATATGATCCAGTTTAAAGCAGAAAACCTGGGATAAGATCCTGGGATGCATGGCCTGTCTTGAAGGGCCCTAGGAGAATTGAGTAGTAATTCTATCCCAGAGTTTAATCTGAACTTAGTATTAACTATGGTGCTGAACCAAATTTTCTAAAAAGTTGAGCACCATAGATAGCTCCTTTGAAGTCTGGACTAAAATCTAAAAACAGAGTGTCTGTTCCACCAACATGGGAGCCATCAGCCTATAGATTAGGCCTGTCTTGGACAATGTTTTGAGTAATGCCAATTGTTGTGCTGGTGTGTATGTTTTTTAATAATGTATTTTTATTTTTTAAATTGTATGATTGTGTTTCTACTTTTGTACCTTGTGGGGTTTCAACAATGTTTTCCATTATTGTAAACCACTCTGAATCCCAATCTGAAAAAAGGTGGGACCAATAGTGATAGTAGTAGCAGTAGTAGTAGTAGTTGCCACACTGCTTTGCACTCATTTAGATGAAGTTCATTAAATTTTACAATTATGACAACAAATTATGAAGCTGGAAGTAATTGTTTTTTCTCATTTATAATTATAGTGTATTTGTGTTAGTTTAGCTAAGTTTGTCTAGTTTTGTACTGTATTTATATTTGGTTTATTCCCGTTAAATGTTAAATGCTATTTATATATAGATTTTTATGCTGATTAAAAATATTATTGTTGAAAGAGTTGTTGATTCAAATGTGAGTAAGGAAACATTTACAAACCATGTCAAACCCTGGTTTGTTAGCTGCTAGACCTCAAACATAGAAGGTAGTATTCATATTTTTATCACTTTCATACTTGTTTAATGTATATTCTGCTAATATGTTATTCAAAGCAGCTGTGTGTTGTCTGCAAGTATGTGTGTCCATATATTTTAAAGTGCGGTTTGTTTTTGTGAACTTTTCTGTCACAAGAAAAACATCTTGCACTCGATGTGCTGAGTGTCTTGTGTATGTCAACTTGTAAACATGCTTTTTCATTTTCAGACTGCAAGACAAAAAAGCTAAAATGTCAAAGGAGGAAAATATTTCCACAAGACACTGTAATTGACAAATGGTTTCCATTTTATTGGTGCCTAAAGTTTTATTCCTGGGATAGCTTTCTAATTCTAGGGCCAGACCAGGACAGATTTATTAAAACTATAGTAGCTCCATCTCCAGGGAAGACTGAGAACTAAAGTTCTATAATATAATATTGCTTTTAAAATAGATTCAGGTATCAAGGAGAAAATGCTAAGGTAGAATCATTTCCACTCTAGGGACCAGACATTGGACAAGAAAACTTACAGATGTATTACTGTTATTTCAAAAAGCTATAACTTATTGAGTACTCCATTCCAGAAATATCTGTACTGAACATATTCATTGAAGACAACATTGAAGGCCAAAACATTACTCTTATTAGGGCACTGTCTCCATGCATAAAATTATTTATCTCATCTTAATCATGACTTAGCACTGCATTGTTCACATTTCTGAATGATTACGGTAAAGTAAAGTAAAACATACTTTCTTTCTCTATATACACTCTCATCAGAGTATAGGGATATGAAAAGTTTTGGTATCTTTTCCCCAAAGAATTTCCCCCAAAGGTGCTTAAAACAAAAGCAGTTGTGGGCTTTACTAGATACATTTGAGCACATTCTGAAATTTCGTCTACTTGCTCACAACCCTCTGCAATGTTCGAACACAGATTTGGAGGCAGAACAATGATCTCAGCCTTCCAGAGACTGTCCTGAGAAACACAAAGTGCTGCAGTAAAAAAAAAAAAACCCCAAACAAAACAAAACAGAGATCATCCTGATAGTTTCACAGAATTCCATAGTCAGACTTCCAGCTTAGTAGGAGGACACTGTTAAATCCTCATCACTGTGTTCCAGGGTATATTGACACCACTTTAACTGAGCTGGCTCAGTGCTATGGGATTCTGTGAATTCCAGTTTTACAACATCTTTCGCTTTCCTGGCCAAAGAGTGCTGGTCCTTCACCAATCTCCTACCACTCCCAGGAATCAATAGCATTAGGCCAGGGGAGTTAAAGAGGTGTTTAGCTGTATCAAATCTACATTGTAGATGTACCTCCAGTTCAGCCGTGCCCTGCTTTTGGTAAAAACGAGAGAGAGAGAGAGAGAGAGAGAGAGAGAGAGAGAGAGAGAGAGATTTCTTGCTACATGGATTTTTTGTTGTTGAATTTTTAGCATTATTTTTCTTGCACGGGCAATTAATGCAATGGTCTGATGATTGATGTATATTGGGTGTTCCCAATCCATGGGATATTCTTTAGTTTTCCACATTTATTGGCAAAATTTAATTAGACTGAGCAGATTTTCTCTCAAATCTATTTGAAACAGCCCTGTTGGTATTTCTGGTAATTCATTTCTTCCAAGTACTTTGAGTGCAGATTTTACTTCTCTTTCTGAAATTATGGGTTAATCTTCAAATTGTTCTTTTTGAAAAAAAATTCTGTCATTTTCTCATCTCTTTTATACAGTTCTTTAGTGTTTCTCTTACACTTTCTTTTTAATTCTTCTTAGAAACATGGAATCTAGAGGTGGAAGAGACCACATGAGCCATCAAGTCAAATTTCCAATTTACATTCTGTGTATGTCAACCTGTAGATTAGTGGATAGATTCCTGAAAAGATTAGAAAGTTCTTTTAGCACCTAGTGCAAAGGAGAAGAAACTATTCTGCTTCTGCTTAAATTCCTTGATGTGCTTTGACTTCTTCTGAACTCACTCTCCCTCCCCACTGTGCCTAGTTCAGAAGCAAAGGCAGTCTTGGTTGCCTGCTGTTCTTAATCTGCAAGTAAGACTCTAATGAAGCCTAAATATGTGTAACTAAAATAATCACACATTATTAACCATATTTCCACCTCGCTGCCTCTCCTCTGTGGCCTCTTGTTTTAATATCATGTCTCAAAGTAAGTTTTTGAAGCACTAAATAGTGAACTATTACACACACACAGAGGAAAGCGGGACATAAAATATGTTTTGGAAGCACAGAATTCCTAAATGGTGACTCCCTGCACCCCAAGCATAGTTGGTGATCTGTCGGAGAACAGAAAATTGGAGATGGGAATAAAGAAAAAGGGATGGAGCACTAGTGGAAATCATGCAACTTTCTAGATTATTGGACTGTGGCTCCAAGCAGCCCTACCTATCATAACCAACAATGTAGTTCTACAACATCTAGCGAGCCATACAATTCCCACCTCTGGAATAGAGCTTTCTGAAAAATGGGCTGGTGGACTCCTGAACACCAAATGGTAATATTCTGTTGCTCTTCCCTTTTGTTGATAAACAAAACTATAGTAGTTACAACAAGGACTTAAAAAGAGCTTCGTTTCCTTAGTGAGTGCCTTGGTCTCCTCCATCAGAGCAGAGCCATCCTCTTAAGCAAATTGAGCTCCTGCCACTGTTAGAAGCAGGCAACTCTGGCTTATCCAGACCACCCAAAATCATCTTCTATAGATAAACTTGGTGGTTTGTAGGCATCTTGAGACATCAGCTAGCAACACCCTGAACTTACCTTATATACTTGACTATAAGCTGATTTTTTCAGCCCTTTTTAGGGCTGAAAAAGCTCCCCTCAGTTTATACTCGAGTGAGGGTCCTGGGTAGCTTATATTTGTGTTGGTTTATACTCAAGTATATAGGTAATCAGAGTTGGACAGTCTTATCTTATTGAAACCTTATTATTATCTTAAATTGCATTTATATTCAAAACCATTTAACCTACTGATGCCACCATTAATGTAATTTTATTGGTTTTCATTTTTATTTTTGAAATTTATCAGTAGCTGCAGCAATTTCCACTCTTGTCTTATACTCAAGTCAATAAGCTTTCCCGGTGTGTGTGTGTGTGTGCATGTGTTAAAATTAGGTGTCTTGGCTTATAACTCAAGTATATTCAGTATATTCTCTCTTGATCTGCCATAATCAAGATTGTATTGGGAAAGCAATCAGGTGCACTTATTAATTTGTATTTTTAATTAAAATAACAAGTAATGTCAGTAATTTTCTTCTTGTGGTGAAAAAGCTTTCAAAAACCTTTTGAAGATGAAATTTCAAAACTTTTTCTGCATAAAATTCACATACAATATTTTTGTGACTAAAATGCTGGTATCATGTTCTGCTCAAGAAACAATAATTTTTGTAATGAAAATAATATTTCAACACAGAATTATTGTTTTCCTGCAGAGAGAATAAGCTTCTAACAATAAAATAATGTGAATTTTGTGTAGAGTAAGTTTGGGAACTGTGACTATTTGTTTATTTGACTATTTGTATCCTGCCTGTCTCTACCCCAAAGGGGACTTAAGGTGGCTTTACATATGGCAACTATTCAATGCCTTTGAACAACAAAACAGTTAAAATACATTAAATTAAAGATTTAAAATTATAATTAAATGCACATTAAAACTTATGAAACATTACATTCACTATTAAAAATCGCGCCATCCACAATCGTAATCTGGGTCTGTTCCAAGTCATTGCACGTAATTCTATAACTATTTTTATTAAACTATTATTATTATTATAACTATTATTATTAAACGGTTCTGGCCCAAGCTACCTATCCAACCGCATCTGTGCCTATGAACCCACCAGGACTTTAAGATGTTCCGGGGAGGCCCTGCTCTCGATCCCGCCTGCTTCTCAAGCACGGCTGGCGGGGACGAGAGATAGGGCCTTCTCGGTGGTGGCTCCTCGGCTGTGGAACGCCCTTCCTACAGACATTAGACTAGCACCATCTCTAATGGTATTCCGCAAAAAAGTGAAGACCTGGCTGTTTGAGCAGTCGTTCGAATAATTAGTGCAATGATTGGTTAATGAACACTGGAATGGAACAATGGATGACGAATCTGGAACATGTTTTTGATGATGAGACGACAGTGAATGGGTATTGTAGTAACTGTTTCTTAATTGTGTAATGTATTAGGTTGTTAACTGTTTTTATACTGTAGCACTGAATTTTTGCTGTTAGTATTTGTTGTGAACCGCTGTGAGTCGCCTTCGGGCTGAGAACAGCGGTATATAAGTAAGGTAAATAAATAAATAAATAAATTATTGCACTGTAGTTAATCTCCAAAGAGTATGAAAGCATAACTGTTTTCCATAGGAAGTGAGTTAATGTTTATCCCTTCAGAGACTGCCATCATTATTAAACAAATAGCAGTGGGTGACTAAAGCACCTGGATTGGTAGCCAATATTTTGTTATCCACTTTATCACTCTTGACTTCAAGTTTTACTTTTTTTGCACATAAATGTTTATCTTCCTCCCGATCACATCCTTGACACTTTCCAGCAACTGACAATTCCATTAAGCCATGATTCTTCCTGTAAGGATTTCTTGACAATTAGCAAACACTTTTCTGGCCATTTTCAGATATTTTTAAATATTCTTCCCATTGCAATGCCAGCTGATTTCTTGTAGGTGAAGTCATGGAACAGGTCAAAGATTCTCACAGTCCACTTCTATGCAACATGAGATAGATAGAGGGCATATTCTAGACCTCAGATAGTATTGTCACTAACTGTACTTTCACTTTCCTTCATCTGCTCATCACTTTCCATAGGATAACAGTGAAACACCAGTTGACAGAGCAGGGCTGTATTCAACCTGCACTGGGAAGTGGCTTAGCAATACTGGGTATTCGTTTTCTTCATAATTCTGTTCTAGAATTCTGCTATCGTTCTGCTAAGGCACTGAAGGTGCTGAGTTGGATCCATAACTGAAGTAGGAATGACTATGTTCCTGGATGGGAGGAAAACACTTAAAGGGTCTTGGAAGCAGCACTTCACAACCCAGTATAAGTTAGAGGCTGCCATGTCAACTAGCCATGTTGGCAGTCATTGCACACTGTTTCATTTTGCGTCATGGTAATCAGTAGGCAGCACAGGGGATGGCTTGATACTTGTCCTTCATCATATTAAACCCTGAGTAAAAACTATAAGCAATATAAAATCTGGACGTTATTAACCCACCTCCATTTTAATGCATATTTTGTGGTCTCCCACACAACACTGCAGGCTCAATAGGGAAGTGAATGAGTCAACACGATTGTCCTCACAAAAAGGGTAGCAACAGAATTAGCAATAAAACATTTACCTCAGGAACAAAGCATAGAATTACATTCAGCAAAACCCCCCTACCACCAGTCTTATTTAGTATGGTAACTGAAAATGCTTTCTGCATAAATACTACAATGGGAATAATTTTTAGCTATAGAACAAACAGAAATTAAGTCACTTTTAACATTCAGAATAACATTCTTTTTGTTTTCTTTTGTTTAATATGCTGTATTTTTGCACACAGTGAGTTCCTATACCCACAGTTTTCTGCTCACTATTAGGATTTTTCCTGCCTGGAAGATAATTGCTGTTATTTGCTGCAGTAATGAATAACAAAAAGTAATTACCCTATATACTTATGCATAAATCCAGAAATTTTAGTTCAAAAAACAACCCCAAAATCCTGAGTTGACTTATCTGTGGGTCAATGTGAGTGTTATGCCTTAACTCTTATTTTTAAAATAACCATTCTCTTCTTTAAGTAGAATGGTAAAAGGTTAAGAGCTTAGTTCATCCCAGGAGAACCTAAAAGAACCACCAACAGCCTCTAATCTAGGCCTCTTCAACCTGTGTTCCTCCAGGTGTTTTGGACTTCAGCTCGCCGAGTTCCTGACCATTGGAGAAGCTAAATGGGCATTCTGAGGTTGGAGGCACAGAACCTGGAGGGCCTGCTCTAATGTCTTCATCATTGTGCATTTCTGGCCTTTTTGAATGCCTCGTAGCAACAACAAGGGATGGCTGGACTACTGAGGTGGCACCGGCACTTTCTCCTCTCTGCAGAATGACCCCCAATTTATTCGCAGGTCATATTAAAAAATCACAATGCTGGTAAAAAACAGTCCTTGACTTATACATGAAATTGACATACATGAGTATATAGCAGTGGTTCTCAACCTGTGGATCCCCAGGTGTTTTGACCTACAACTCCCAGAAATCCCAGTCAGTTTACCAGCTGTGAAGATTTATTGGAGTTGAAAGCCAAAACCTCTGGGGACCAACAGGTTGAGAACCTCTGGTATATAGGGTATCACATATAGAACTTTCATCTGCACATGGATTCAGGAATACTGGCCCCTTAAGCTATAGGTTGTTACTGGCTTTTTCAAAAAATTAACTCAGTTTATTTATTTATAAATTAATGTAATTGGTTGCATATATCATATGTAATATTCTACATATACCATGAGCTGCCAAAGTAAGAAATAAGGAAGTCTGATAGTAAGCCTGAATTCTCTGTCGAAGCCAAAATGATTAGGCTAAGGCTATTATAATCTGGACATGTCAGGAGAAGACATGAGTCATTAAAAATATGGTTGTGCTTAGTAAACTAGAAGCAATAGGAAAAGATAAAGATCATTTCAGAGATGGATTGACACAATCAATGAAGACACAGCCTTGAATCTGTGAGACCCAAGCAGGACTATTCATGATAGGGTGACTTGGAGGTCTCTTATTCATAGAGCATCCAGGAGTCTAAGCCAACATGATGATAATTTTTAAGTAATTTATAACAGGTTCTAGAAATAGGTTATACCCTTCAATTGTAATATTGTAATATTTCAATCATAGTAGTCATTCCACAAAGGCTGTTATGTCCATAAAGTCATATTTATCTTGCTGAAATCAATGTCTTGGGGTAACTGAGAACAGTTTTTTGTGTGTTAAAATAGTAAGCTCTATTCAGTTCTGGGATGCAAAGCAAATTCCCAGGCTGAGAATTCTGTAACGAATTGTGGCTCCTCATTAATGGTGCAGTGGGAATTAGACAGTCGTGTGTATGGAGTGTGTGCCCCATACAGCAAGCAATGGATCTGGATAGTAGACCCAGCAGCAATACTATGAATTATTCCTCTAGATGCCAGCTTTCATGTAAAGGGAAGAGAAGGTCATTGAAAAAAATATTTTTAACAGGGGCTAATTTCATGTGCCTTACATCTTCACAATGAAGAAATCGCAAGGTTTTAAAATGAGTTTTTCATTTCAGTGTTGTGAGAAGCTGTCTATCCTGTGAATTGCTTAAAAGCGATCTTTCAGATTTTATTTACTGCAGACTGGGAACAAGCAGACTTGTACAGAAAAACAACTATTGGTGAGGAACCTGGAAATCCGTATGATACATGCTAATTTTGTTTGTTTGTTGCTGGGGGAAGAGAACAAAAGTTTCTGACATAACTATTCTATTCATATTGTTATTTTTCAACACTCAATAAGCCTAGTTACTCTTCTAGAATTTCACTACAAGGGGAAAATAAATATAAAGAATTCTAAATAAGTTGAGACAGAGAATGCAAATATTACCTTCCACTTTGTTTTTTAAAAAAGACATAGTGACAGTAGAATTAATAGTTTTCTTCTGGGTATTTACTAGTGAATAGTGGTATGCAAAATCTATAACTGGAGGATGTTGCTTGCTAGTCTTTGCAAAATTTTGAATATCATTGTGCAAGTTTATGTATGCTAACAAGACATTGTTTGCTAACTAGCAAAAAACTAATTTATGAACCCATATATTCTTGCTGGGTTTTTTTTCTTGAAATCTAGGTTTAAAAAACTTTTGCTTGTTATGACATCTGAACAAGGAGTCCACATCATGCCCAAGAATTTCCTTGTAGATGATTAAAGAACAGATGAGGTTTTTAAATGCTGCTGCTTGGCTTATATCTATGTTGCTAACATGTATGAATCTTGTGTTCTTTTGTTATACAGACTTATTGACTTATTCTGCGCATTCATACACTTGCTCAAAGTCCTCACAATGGCAGTAACACCTCATTCATCTGAAGAGGTGGGTTGGACTCCAAAAAAATAAAATTTGTCAATTTTAAGAAGCCACAAGACATTTCATTGTTTTTGTTATCACATACTGACATAGCTACCTTCCTGGAAATTGCCTTATTATAACTTACTCTAAGTACCATTTTGGCAGACAATGCATTCCAAAATGGCCTGAAATAAAATAGAAGGAAGTAAAATTAAGTCTGAAAGCCAAGGAGCCTTTGGGAAAACACTATGATTATTACCATTGTTGAAATGCAAAATGCATGAAGTACTTATTGGATGAGAAGCATATCGTACAGGCACTCGCAGAGTTGTTTGTCATTTGTGTTTTTGGCTGGGGAGGGGATTGCAACGCCAAATCATATTCTGGAAAAGTAATTCCAGTAAGACTTTGAAACAAAAACAAAGGAGCCAATCTAGATTGAGATAACTTGCCTTCTATGAAAATCCTGTTCCAGTAGATTCTGCCAACATGATTTCCTCCCAGAAATATAAGGTTGGAGAAAATCAAGAATGTGGTGGATACAGATGCCAGAGCAGCATGGAGTCGCCGAGAACTTCTTGGGGACAAAACATGGTTCTGAGGGAAAAAATGAAAGCAGTATTTAATAAAAGCTACAACTGTTGTAATACATGCTTCCCCCTCCATGGCCACCTTTCCTTTTTGATGACTTACTCTTTCAACATTTGCTCCTCACAGACAAGTTCAATTAATTCAGGATTGCTCTCACATACGCAACAGCATACAGTAGTGTGTCACTTTCATTTTTCGGCTGCTCATTTGCAATCGAAAAAAGCCGCTTTTCAACCATTTCTCTGATAGCCCTGTGGTCCTTACCCTACCAGATAAACTAGCTCCCACTTTGTCAGCTTTTAGGAAAAGCATGAAGACCTGGCTGTGCCGCCTTGCTTTTGATGAATGAACACAGCCCCCATACCATGACCATCCCAGCACATACTTGTCCTCATGATGCACCTCGCCTTATACCTAGTGGGAAATTAAACCCCATAGCATGTCCCCCCTGTACCTTCTACCAGATAAATCACTCCAGTTTTCCATCTCACCCTATGTCCACTGTTTTTATTCTTGCAACTGGCCCAGCCCACCTTGATTAACTCTTGTCCTTAATTTTATTTTACTTCATACCCGGTGTTATATCCCACTGCGTTATTTTTCATTTATTGTTTGTTATTGTTTTATTGCTGTATTTTATTTTAATTATGTATTTCATTTGTTTATTGTATTTGTTGGGCTTAGCCTCATGTTAGCCACCCCGAGTCCCTGAGGAGATGGTGGTGAGGTATAAATAAAGTTTAAGAAGAAGGAGAAGGAGAAGCTGAGGCTTCCTGTACCACAGAAATGGAAGGACACATATTTAGGGTTGGGCTATAGTGGTTAATGCCCAAGTGCTCATTGGAGGGAAGGATATTAGAGGCAAAGATGAAGTACTTTGGCCACATAATGAGAAAACAGGAAAGCTTGGAGAAGATAATGATGCTGGGGAAAATTGAAGGAAAAAGGAAATGGAGCCGACCAAGGACAAGATTGATGGATGGTATCCTTGAAGTGACTGGCTTGACCTTGATGGGGCTGGGGGTGACCATGGCCGACAGGGAGCTCTGATGTGGGCTGGCCCATGAGGTCACGAAGAGTTGGAAATGACTGAACGAAAAAACAACAATGTAGTGGTTGGAAATGAAAATAACTCCAAAGGCCATATAATTGTATTATCTGTCAGTGCAGGAATCCATTACATCAGTGGTGTCCAACCTTTGGATTCTAACTCCTAGAAGTTCAATTCTCAGGAATTCTGGGAGCTGAAATCCAAAACACCTGAAGGACCAAACGTTCGATACTACTGCATTATATAGATTCATGGAATTGTCAAGGAAAGGTTTGCTTGTCCTGAAGTACTACCCCAGTCAGTATTACTAGATGCACTGAAAGTGATCACAGAAAACATACAGGCTTCAAACTTCATTCCTAAAAATCAGCTTGGAATTAACTTGTTGCAAGCAATAAGCAACACAGTCAGTTACCTTTTTCTCTTTTTGTAACAGATCGAAAGCATGATAATCAATGGAAATGAAGACATGACCTTACAGTTATCAGTCATTGTGTTAACAAACAATGGCTGATATTACACATGGCACAATGTAAAGTGTAATAGTTCGGAAGGTGGAACTATGCTATATCATTCATCTCAGCTTCCCACTGATTCATTGTTTAGCCTCTATTTAGCCTCTCTGCCTGCCACCATCCATAGCCATTCACCAGATCGTGAACAGCAAGGGAAACAGAGAAGTCAACTGTCTATGTGGCCCCTTCTACACAGCTGTATATAATCCAGATTATCTGCTTTGAAGTGAATTATATGGCAGTGTAGATTCAGATAATCCAGTTAAAATGTGAATTATCTGTCTATTCTGGATTATATGGCAGTGTAGAAGGTCCCCGTGTAGACCAATGAATATAGTTCCCATGGGGGGAAAGGTGGGGTATAAATAAAGTAAATAAATATTAGTAAAAATAATCTATTGAGAGTCTTTAGGTCCTCTTGAGGTCTCAGAAGATGGTGTAACCATTCTGCATTTGGCTACAAGAACATAGCCAGATGTTTCTGTGATTTCATACTGCTCTACAAATGGGGACATGCTGACGTGTCTAAACAATGAGTCAGAGTTTATTCTGGGTTTTGCAGATGGTGGAGTAGAATACTCACCTCCACAACACCCTTAAAAAGAAATGCACAGACCAAAATGGACTTACACTTTTGTATGTTGTTTACAAGAAACTTTATTACTTTCCAAGTTTACTTTTAAATAGAATTTTAGTTATTTTTAGAGACATTTTGACATGAATTTTCCAGATTTTTTCTCCTGTCTGTCATTCTCTTATCAGTTCAAAGATTTGCTTTACAAAACAAATAACAGGAAATTATGGAAAATTATCAAGCAGGGAAGATCTTTAACACTGTAATGTATAAGAACTACACATTACCTTTCAAACAATAAAGTGGAAAGTAACTGAAAAGTGATTACTTTGGTAAAAGAGAGTCATTTTGAGAGGCAGCCAAAAGGTATGGTGGGATGTGCATAGTTTATGAGAATCTATCAGAGCCAAGCAACAGTTTACATGGTGCAATGTTGGGAATTTCTGACAACATGTGATTATTCCACACAAGTACTTATTCACAAAGAGGAAAATGGGTTGGCTAACTTGACAAATGTGAGGCAGAAAAGTGACTGCTTTTCTTAAGCTGATCACATTTTACAGCTATTGAAAGATTTCTTTTCTGTAAGAAATACATCTTTAGAGTAGCTATTGGCAATTTGCAATTTAATCTTGAATATACCCAAGAGCAGTTCTTCAAACCTTGCTAAAAATCCACCTACTCCCCACCCACCTAACTCTAAAAATGGCTCATTTGTTATCTGTCAGTTTTGGCTTAAGACACCATCACACCTGAAGTGAAAAATCAAAATAATATGTTCCCGCTGAACACTTTTTATATGACACATACAGGGCAGAACTAAGCTTGAGACTAGAAACATGTGAGTCGGAAACTAATGAAAATATAAGTAAGTGAAGCAGAAGTTTTGGAGAAAATTGGTAGGTGAGATCAGAATGCTAAACTTCACACAGCTGCATAATGCCCTGCTGCTTGTACTCCATGGGTCATTTTGTTGTGGTGTTGGATTTTAGAGCCCTGACAGGAACATAAATGAAAAGAAGGCAAAGGGCTTTTTCAAAGAAATAATAGCCAAGATAAAATTCTGTTCACCGATTTTCCTTGGAAATCTCCTTCCCTATGATCCTGTGAATATCTCAAGAGGAATCCATATCAACATGTTTGAGACCCAAATATCCCTAAAGAAAAGGGATAGGCAAAGTATGTCTCTTGGATCATATGCAGTCCCTGGACCCCCAAATTGCACCCCTGAAGCTCCAGATTTTACAAAACCACCCCAAAGCCACCCTAAAATTTTTGAGGGTCTTTTGACCTCTCAATTTTGTGGCACAACATTATAAGGAAACACAGACGTTCCTCCCTTTAAAAAAAACCTTCGAACCTTCCACCACAACCTTCTCAGGCTCCACTTACACAGAATGTAGAAATGTTGAAGGTTTTTTGACCTCTCAATTTTGTGGCACAACATTACGAGGAAACACAGATTTAAAAAACCTTCGAACCTTCCACCACAACCTTCTCAGTGTCCACTGACATAGTATGCAGAAGCCACAAACACTGTCATAAATTAAAGCTGGAAGTGATGCTACTCACTTGTTCTTTCTATTTTGGTCAATTTTCAGCTTCTCCCCTCCCTCTCATTTTTGTTACTTTGGAGGGGCTTGAAAATAACAATTTTAGAGTGGTTTTGGACCATGGGTGGGTTGCATTAAAAAGTTGGTTTGGGACCACACAACCATTTAAAAACACAGTACAACTAAAAATCTGTTAATGCACCAAATTTTAAAAACTCACCATAGTTCTAGTTAAAAGCAGGATTCAGTGGGTCCAGATAAAATACAATATAATATGATGCAAGCTGACAAATGCATATAATCAAAATATACAAGAATATAAACTTAAATTTAAACTGAGATTTAGGACTTCTTCACACTGGCATACTTTCAGCAGTGGCAGGGTTTTGTTTTGTTTTGTTTTGCAAGTTTGACCATGGACCCTGATTGCTCCAATCACAACCCAGAGAAGGACTTATTTGTTTGTTTGTTTACAATATTTCTATCCTGCCTTTCTCAAGCCCGAAGGTGACTCAAGGCAGCTTACAACACTGCAGCAATTCGATGCCATAACAATCTACAATAGACAATCAAAACATTTAAAACAAACATTATAAAATCCATACAATCCATTTCCAGGGCAGCTCTGTAGCCGAACTAAAAAAACAAAACCCTGCCACAGCCGAAAATAAGCCAGCAGCAAAAGTAGGGAGTTTTCCCATTTTCCCCTTCAAATCAATGGAAAGAGTCTGCTTCTTCACACTTCCGTGTGATGAGGTAGGGGGAAACCGGGATGGTGCGGGGCACGGAGCTACAGGTCCCCATGTGCCCTGGGTGGGTGCTGTCACAATCACTGTGATCCATGGTTATTCTGGCAGAATGTGTGACAAGGTTGTTGAAAATAATCAGGAAAGGATCAGTCTGTAAATATTCAAGGGGACAATTCCAAAAATATGGAGCAGCAAGTGCTAATGGACAAAGCCAAGACTCAAAAGAGGAAACCCTTCATAGGGCAGGAAGCCTAGAATTTTTGGAATGTAGATCTAGAGCAGGTTGGTTAAAGGAAAGAAGAGCTTAAAGATAGGCACATCTGGGTTCCATATGGATTTGAATGTTAAAACAGGAAGATT
Source organism: Anolis sagrei (assembly GCF_037176765.1). Lineage (NCBI taxonomy): Eukaryota > Metazoa > Chordata > Lepidosauria > Squamata > Anolidae > Anolis > Anolis sagrei. Next base: position 31,525,406 of record NC_090021.1, on the reverse strand, counting down.
GCACAGAATCCTAGAAGGAACGGGCAACCAATGACAAAATATCAAATTGGGGTAACATGATCAAAACGATATGCCAAAAAGAAAATCTCAACAGCAGAATACTGGATGGAAAACACGGGAACTTATGCACATCTACATGATTTATCTACGTTTAACAGACGTATCACTTGGCTGGATTTTTTAAATGAATGGATGCCTTATATTAGAAGTGCAATCCTATATTTGCCTATTCTAATGTGAGTTTCATTGAGTTCAAAAGGAGTTGTTCTTAGGTAAATAAACATTTAATTTACCCTATATACACAAACATTACTATCCAAGAGTCTATTTGTTCCAAACATAGCAAAGAGTCCCACACAATTTATTATATTTTATGTATATTTCATGCAGAAAGTACTCAGACATTCCATGCCTGATGCTGACTACCTCTCCGGGCAGATATTGAACCAAGATTTGTATTCTGCTACAATTTCAGATCTTTATTTAAATTTTTACTTAGACTTATAGTGATTTGAACTGAACCAGCCATAAGTTAATTGTTAACCTGTTTCCAAACCATTATAAATGCCAAATGTCATCTGATAAATGGTTCATTTAAGCCCTTTTCATGGGTTATCTACCTTATTTTTAGGCAATGATAGAGCACTGAAGCATAGGGAGTTAATCATTCTGCTGTGCCTTACTGCCAGTAGATAAATCACACAGAACTGGAAAAAAATACTATTGAGCTTTCTTTAAAATGCTGAGTAAAAACAACCAGGAATCTGGTCTATTAAAGGTATGCTTAAATCATAGTGAACAAAGACAAATACAAAGAGAATCTATGTGGTATTTACACTGTTTACTTCCCTTTCATAGGATGTGCTAATCCACTAATTAACTGCTTATTTACTTCCAAATTACATGATGAGTTGTGGCAGGATGCCATCACGCTTTATCTTCTTTAGCTCATATATGGCTTTCTTCCATCTTGATCAAAATTTGGCAACTGTTAAAATGTTATAAAACCAAGATAATTTGTGCTCTTCTTCTTAAAACATATTGCATTTCCCTCATTTTTCTCATTGTTTAAGTTTTTAATATATATTTTATAGAAATATTTTTCAAAGGTTTATATATGCACTGCATTTATGGCATTGGCCTCTGAGTGGATTGTAATTTACTCTGTGTTTTGCTTACACTCATTTCCATTTATGAAGCTCTATCATAATGTTTGCTATTCTTCATTGCAATTATTGAATTTTGATTCTTCTGTATTTAATTAAACTTCTTTTCAGCCAGTATTATGTGCATTATTGATTCAAATTTGCCACAATTTGGCCACAATAAATATTTCTTGATCCTATCAGCAGTTATAAACATGTCAGCAGAATCTTTAATATCTACCTTTTCCTTCTCTTGTCACACATTTGTAGCATTAATTGATTGTTCATAATTTAGAGACTCGTATCTGTTGTAAGTTATTTTGTGTGGAGTTTTGGTTTCTACACACTACTATTAAGGACTTCTTCCCACGGCTTTAGAGCTCTGTTTCCATGTGCTTCAGAAACAAAACCCCATGGAAGTCCCACAGAGGCCATCATGATGTAGGGGCATTTCCAATGGGACTCCATAGAGCACCATTTCTCCAGCCCTAAAGCCGTCTTCAGGAGTTGTGTATTACCCGACTCCAAATAGGAGAAACTGACAGAAAATTGGCTACTGTTCAAATTAATGTATTGCTTAACGCAGGGTTGGAAATAGTTTATTGACACTTATTGACTATAACTATCCTACATATCTCTGTTTCCATTTTTTTGGCTGGGTATGACCAAGAAAACAAAACTCCACACAAAATAACTTACAACAGATACAAATGCCTAAATTATGAACTACAAATGTGCTACAAATGTGCGACAAGAGAAGGGAAAAAAGTAGATATTAGATTCTGCTGACATGTTTATAACTGCTGATAGAATCAAGAAATATTTATTATGGCCAAATATAGTAGATTCTTGCTTATCTGATTGTCACTTATCTGACATTCCATCTTATCCAATGCTCTTATCTGACACCCCCCCTTTTCCTCCAACATTTCCCCTTCAATTAAAGGTGTGCTCCCCAACTCTCTCTCCATTCCCAATAAGTGAAAAAAGCAAGACAAGAAGGAGGAGAAGGGAGGAAAGGCGGAAAAGAGACAGGACCAGAAGCGGAAGCGTCCTTCCTCTTTCCCTCTGTGATTTCCATGGTCCTCTTCCACATCCAGGCACTTCCTGCTGAGCTACTATAGCCCCGAGGCATTGTCTTGCCTTAACCCTTAAAGTCCCTGTTGTTAGTATTCTAAGTATCTAGTGCCGCGTCAGACAGGTATCAGTAGGAGACTCTGTATTAACCAACATTTTTGTTTATCTGACGTTCTGCCAGCCCATTTATGTCGGATAAGTGAGACTCTACTGTAGCTGCCCATATTCAAACACATATGGAAAATAATGCCACAACAGGAATTCCAGCAAATATTCAATGTACTTAAAATGCTGCAAGGAAAAACAGTAGAAGATGCAAATAAATATACAAAGGTTGCTCTTTGGGGCAACAAAAGGATATGAATTTTATATGATTGGACTATGTGGGTACTAAAGCATCACCATCAACTTTTTGTTTCTGTGCGCTAGAAATATGTATGCATAAATTGAATGTCTGCCACTCTTGGAAGTTGCTCAAGAGAAGTGAGTTAGCATCATCACTCAGGTGAAAAATAATGGTGAATATTTTGTTGTTGACTTGCATCACAAAACACAAACAAGACAATGACAGAGAGCAGCTCAGAATTTAAACAAAGAAGGCAACTAACTGAAAGAATGGTGTTGCACACAACCCTCAAATCTTCAGAGACTCAAAAGTGACATTCCTGAAGATGTTCTGAGAATTCAGATTTCTTTGAAGGATTCTTCTGACATGAGCTTCAGAGGAGGTATTTTAGAGGGAGTGTGGCTATGAATAAAGGATGAATGGGTAATAGTATTCTTATTTCATGGTGAGATATTCATTCTTATCTACATCATATCGATATTGCCTAACAACGGCTGCAAACCAACATCCTCTCATTATAGTATAAATCTTTGCATGCAAAAATCTACTATATCAGCACTACGTAATTCTTATGCAGAACAGGTGCAACACACCTGATTGGTTTCTTATGTGCAAAGTGCAATGGATGATGCACAATGGGGAAGCCCCATCTACACTGACATATAATGCAGTTTGAAACTGTCACCGTAGACTCATTTAATTCAGTTCAATGCAGATAAACAATTGCAGTGTAGATGGAGTCCAATATAATAATACCGTAACTCTGCTTTCACAACTGTCAGTAGAATATACCTATTGTACTATGGCAAATACGAGAGGCGTTCATCAAACCAGACTTTAAATTTTACACATATAAAAATGGATACTAGGGTGGTGGTACTACATGCAGTAATAGGTGACTAGTGTGTCCTATTACTGATAGGCAGCACACATGTTGCAGGCCAGGACAGAAACTGTTAATCAAGATGGCATACAACAGTGTTCATGTGTGCATGGAACTGTGTGCAGTGATGAAGTTTTTAGTAAATAAAGACAGAAAACCCTTGGATATCTACAGAAAACTTCAAGCACAGTACAATTATGAGAAGCTCAGCTGCAGTAAGACATTTCAATTGAGTAAATGTTTCAAAGATAGTCATACACCCATCAGTGACAATCCAGAATGTCGTGGTTCCCAGCCTGATCCAGGATGACACATGATCTGTCATGAAATTACAGAAGAGACTAACCTTTCTTTAGAAGGTGAACACAATCATTCATGAACATTTGCATTTTTGAAAGGTTAGTGTATACTGGGTACCAACACAGCCTTCCACTTTTGAATGGCACAGAAGGCTTGAAGGACCTTTTCACATTTTGACGACAACTCCGGTTCTGTAGAAACTTTGCTACGGAGCCCGCCGGCTCCCATCACATACTGGAGAAGTACTTACACAGCGGTTCTGTGGCAAAACTGCTGCGGAACCATAGATACTGCCACAAAAAAAAGCCGCCACTGGCAACATGGTTGTATTGCCCTCAATGGGACAAGCCGGTGAGCAGACGCTTCCCCACCTCCCATGGAATAATTTGGCAGGGAAGCTGGGATGGTGGTGTGTGGGGTGATGGGTTCCCACACCATTGGACATGTACAGCCAGAATTGTGCAGATTCTGGCAGCACGTCCGAAGAGGTCCCAAGTCTGCACTAAGTCGAAGGAGCATTTTGAAAGGAAGGGCCAGGATTTTCTGTATTTTCACCACACTATGTGCACATTACAGCAACTCAGCTGCTGCATTCCTGTACAGCCCAAACATCTCTCTGAGTGATTTTCACCTCGTATTTGGACCCCTAAAAGAGTTCCTTGGAGGTCAGTATTTCAGCACTGATGACAAATTGAAGCAGGCTGTCATAGGATGGTTCAAGTATTCCGACAAATCTTTCTATGCCAACTCTTTCCAAGCATTATTTAAATGCTGGGATAAGTGTATAAATAATATAAAAAATGAAGTTTCCCCTCCTTGAAATTTTTATTTTATTTTATAAAATCAAAAGTCCCAGTTTGACTTGAACCCACATGTATAGCATGGCTTACATATGCATATATCACTAACAAGATGGAATTCACTTTTTTTTCAACTGTAATTTCCTCGCATTGTGGAGCTTGGGTAAACAAGGAAAGCACTTTTTTATTATTAATTATGCAAATTAATCATTTAGTGGGACGTTCTGTATTGTTTTCATGCAACTCATAATCCTAGGGTCAAAGTGCAAGATCCAGTTCTGACATCTGCTGGCACAACAGAATCCATGGGAATTGAGAAGGACAATCTCTCCTGCCCACGGGTTCTAGAATTGGAGAAATCCAAAAATTGGTTTCGGACAGTGTTGAAAGCTAGGGGGAGTTCACAAGAAAAATCTGAAAGCTCCTCCAGTAGAGTACGGTATTAGTGCTTCACCTGAGACCATCCCGGTGCTATAAACACATGATTACAATGCTACAAAAACATATAATTCTTAATAGTTCTTAATTCTGTTAATATGCGCAGGATAATTTTCAATATTGCAGTTTTTATAGCCTGCTCTAGCCCTACATTCCTGTAATTTTCCATTTATCCAAAGACATAGCTATGTTAGTCTATAATATCAGTATACAAAGGAATCTTGTAGTACCTTTGAGACTGAGAGAACAAAGTTGGTAATGTATGGTTTCTTTGCCTACTTCCTCAGATGCATTCTTTAGGTCTGTGGTTCTCAACCTGTGGGTCCCCAGGTGTTTTGGCCTTCAACTCCCAGAAATCCTAACAGCTGGTAAACTGGCTGGGATTTCTGGGAATTGTAGGCCAAAACTCCTGGGGACCCACAGGTTGAGAACCACGGCTCTAGGGTAAAGCTTTCAAAATTGTGCATTTGTGCATCACGACAAGTTATAGTGTGTCTGCTGTAGTGTGTAGGTGTGTTTCGTGAACATATTTATTTATTTGCAGCATTTATATTCCGCCCTTCTCACCCCGCAGGGGACTCAGGGCAGATTACAGTGTACACATATATGGCAAACATTCAATGCCAATTTTGACATACAACATATACAGACATACACATAGGCTATTTAACTTTTTCTGGCCTCCAGGGGAACTGTCGCTTTCATCGTCCATATGCGACATAGGGAGAATGACAAAAATCTTGGAAATGTACAAATCATATATTTTTAAGAATATAAACTTTGTTATTACTATGTGTGCATTTGTCTTATCTCATATCTCTTATAAGGGATTGGCTTAATCTCCAGTTTCCTAGTAAGACTAATTACTATGTTACGAAATGATGCATTTCTAAAAACATGTGTCACCTACATGAAATTTTTGAGAAGCTAGGGTACTACAAGATCCCTTTGCAAATCATTTTACCCAAGGCATTCTACCCAACAGTTACATTAACTAGTCCACGGGTACAATTCTGCTTTAATGCAACATCCTGGAAATACTTTGACAATTAACAAAACACTGGTTCAATGGCATCAATCCTACCTGCTTTTGTCTTGTACAACAGACCACAGTTTCCTGTTGCTAGTCTAAAACAGGTGTGGAAGCTGTGTCGTCCTCAAATTGTCGCTAAATTTGCATTCCCAACATTTCCAACCAGTATTCACACAAGCCAGGTCTGCTGGGAGTTGCATTTCAACAACATTTGGAGGAATATATTTTTCTCATCTGTAGTCTAAAATCATATTTTTCAAAACATTTTTCCCTTGGCGTTTCCAGTCCTTCAGTATTGCTGGATCAAAACATCTGTTTAGCTGAATAACTTAACAAATATCCAATATGCTGATTTTTAAAACACTGGTAACAGTGTTTGTTACATCTTTGATGAATCTTTAAATGGATTGCTATCATTTAAAAATACAGAAAAATCAAACACTTTTTTTTTCATGTCAGGAGCGACTTGAGAAACTTCAAGTCGCTTCTGTTATGAGAGAATTGGCCATCTACATGGACGTTGTCCAGGGGATGCCTGGATGTTTTGATGTTTTACCACCCTTGTCGGAGGCTTCTCCCATGTCCCCACATGGAGAGCTGGAGCTGACAGAGGGAACTCATCTGCGCTCTACCCAGATTCGAACCTATGACATGTCAAAACACTAACATTTATGCCTTGTTGTATAACTTAAATATACTATTTTATTTCAACAGAGGAGTTTTTTTTCTCTCTGGTCAAAAGTTGCTTTCTATTGACATCATTTGGCTCCTATCAAATCCTACATTTCACATTTCTTATAGCTGTCAATTCAGAAAACATATGAAAACGATTCTATCTGACTTGCCAGAGGGGAAGTGATAATTTACCATTGAAAAAAGGCCGATGGACAGTCTAGAGAAAAGGCAGAACATTTATTTCAAGTGCCTATAAATCTCTCTGTTCATTTAAGTGGACAGTTTGTTCAAATCGAAAGTGATACAAAGACTCTATGTACTTTCTTGTCTCCTGCATGATCCATTTCGAAGCAGAAAAAAACAACAGAAGGTGAAGACAGCTGTTGTAGCATCTTCATAATCTGGGACTTTGTAATAAATACCACTGAATGGTGTTGCACTGAATTTTCCAGAGCTTTAATATGTTTTTCCCTGAAGAAGTTGGTAAGAAGAAAACTACCATTTGTAATCAGAAACAAATGGAGATATTGCTTTCTTAATAATCATGTAACTATAAGTTTGAAGCTTCAGTTTAATTTTAAGGGAAAATTTCAGTTCTCAAACAGCTAAGAACTGATTTTTGTAAAAAGAAAAGATTAAAGAATAGATGCACTGTATGACAGTACTTTTCCATGATGATCTGGAAATATGTTTCTTTAAACCAGTGGTTTCCAACCCAAGGGCTGCAGCACACTAGTGGGCCGTGAGACCTAAAAACAGGTCCGCAAGACATGCGGATAGTAACACAGCCCAACCAAAAAAAATAATTCTTGGTGTCTTTGTTTTTAGGCCTGCTCCTGGGGTTATTTGGGGTGCTGATTCAGAAAATTGCATTGGATAGACCACATCAGCTCTAGATTATTAAATATGGTTTTCTGTAGGTGAGCAGAATGGCATATGTTTTGTATCAGAAACTAGAGCTGATGTGGTTTATCCAATACAGTTTTCTGAATCAGCACCTCAAATAATCAAACCAAATCTAAAATTGACCAAAAACTGATTTGTAACCCCTTTGATACTAATATTGGATAGTGGTCCCTGGTCAAAGTGGTCCCTGGTCAAGTGGATCCTGGTCAAAAAAAAGGTTGGGAACCACTGCTTTAAACAAGCATGATTTGATGACAAATCCAATTTAGCACGTTTCAGAAAATATATGGAAATTCCTAAGGAGGTTCAATAGAGTCTCACTTATCCAAACTTCATTCATCCAACATTTTGTATTATCCAATGCATTCTGCCTCCCACCTGGATCCACAGCTGTTTTAATACATTGTGATGTTTTGGTGCTAAATTTGTATATATAGTAATTACTACATAACATTGCCCTGTATTAAACTACTTTTTCTGTCCATTTGTTGTAAAACATGATGTTTTTGTGCTTAATTTGTAAAATCATAACGTAATTTGACGTTTAATAGGCTTTTCCTTAATCCCTCCTTATTATTATTATCCAACATTTTCACTTATCCAACGTTCTGCTGGCCTGTTTATGTTGGATAAGCGAGAATGTACTGTAGTTATGTTAGTGTCTTGTAGCCTAAAGAGCATTCTGCCACCTTAAAGATTAACAAGATGCAATTTAAGAACTGGGCTGCTATTCATAAATGTTTATGTCCAAGAAAATGTGTTTGCCTTTGAGGTGTTACACCACACTTAGTTGTTTTTGTCTCTCTTTGTGGCTTTGGTCATTACAGTTTGTAATAAAATCCCATCAGATGTCTTAGACCACACAGAGTATATCTGGGTTATATTTTCCTATCAGTAAAGCAAGCTCCCTGCATGCTTTACTCATTAATAACCTTCAGTGATTCAGAGGAGGGCCAAATTCTGCATGTGTAGGTGTTGCCGGAGAATGAGTAACTTTTTCCTTTAAGGCCCAAATCATAAAGTTTATCACTAGGGAGCTGGCTTTTTCTAATTGAGATAGGATTTCAGCCAACTCTAGATATGAGTCATCTTCCTGTCATTTTCTTTGATGTTTGCATTTTACGTCATTTGTTGCAAGAAACTCATTTATTTAGAAGCAAATATACATAATAATGCAATGTATGTATGCACATTGCATAACTGATTATCTATAAAGGGGCAAAATATTTACTGATGTTAATTTCTAGACTACTGAGAATTGCTTTTTTTTGTATGCAGGTGATCTTAAGACTAAAAAAACTGGAGACAGGTGGCTGCACAGGTGTCTTGTTTGCTTTGACATGCACACAGAGAATCTGATGTGTATGGAAAATGAACAGTCTCATGACTGAGTTCTCTGGAGTGTAAGACATTTCCTTTGGTACACTCTAGAGCTGCACAAAGACATCAGCGGAAACAGGAATTACCCCATTCCTTTTTATTCCTATTATTATTATTATTATTATTATTATTATTATTGATACAAAAGCACAGTATCTCACAGCAAACGAGATCTATATGCTGGATTTTGTATCACAAAATCACAAGTCGAACACTTCCCAAGTGTCTAGAACTGTGTGGTGTATTTTCGAATGATGTGCGCAGATCCAAGTAAGCTGGCCATTATCTCTCTCGAAGGAGACTCAAAGTGGCTTAACATAAAAATATTAGCATACAATGTAAAATACACAAATAAAATACAATATATAATATGCAAATATTAAAACAGAATTAAATATAAACAGTATTTTAAAAAAGCACAACAGCCAAGCTACCCAGTGGTTATCAACATTTGGTCTTCTATGTGTTTTGGACTTCAAATCCCATCCAATTTACCAGCTCTTAAGAATTTTGAGAGCTGAAGTCCAAAACACTTGGAGGACCAAAGGTTGGGAACCACTGCCGATGCAAGTACCCCCACTGATTGACTTTGCATCTGTAAGGCTACTCAGTGCTAATCAAGCTTGCTAATTGTAACATTCAGACATGCTTCAAATAAACAAGGGTATTTTCTCCCACCCTGGACATTCCACAGATATATATGCATCGTCCTTGCATCACTAGCAACAGAGACTCTGAGGATGCTTGCAACAGATGCAGGTGAAACATCAGGAGAGAACCTGGACACAGCATTTTATTTGAGAACACAAAAATGCTGGACCACTCTCACAACCACCATGTCAGACTACACAGAGAAGCCATTGAAATCCACAAACATGTGGACAATTTCAACAGAAAGGAAGAAACCATGAAAATGAACAAAATCTGGCTACCAGTATTAAAAAATTCAAAAATTGCAACAGCAAAAACAGCAGAGAGAAAAACAGGCAGGGACATCTAATCACCTTTCAAGAAGAGTTTGCTCCAGGCACAGTCAGCCCATTGTATGCTAATCAAGGTGGTCAGTTGAAAGATTCACACCTAGCCCAACTTACAAAAGCCCTTTGTCTCACCCTGGTCATTCCACAGATATATAAACCCCCTTTTTCCCAGTTCCAGCAGACCTCACCTCTGAGGATGCTTGCCATAGATGCAGGCGAAACGTCAGGAGAAATGCCTCTAGAACATGGCCATATAGCCCGAAAAAACCCACAAGAACTGAGATATATCAGATTACTGGAACCATTTTTCAATGGTTTTGTCAACAAAAACAACAGTAAATTACAGTGTCTTTCATTTTATTGGTTTTACTGTTGGTATACATTTTACTGTTATATGTTTTTAATTGTGTTACTTGTAACTTTTGTTTATATTGGGCTTGGTCCCCATGTAAGTCACACCAAGTCCATTTGGGGAGATGGAGGCGGGATAAAAGGGTAAAGAAGTTGTTGTTGTTGTTGTTGTTGTTGTTGTTATTATTATTATTATTATGTTAGACAAAAATGTACATTTAGTCCTGGTTTAAGAAATGCTGTGACTTTGAGAATGTATGAGTCAGAAAGAATGCATATTTGATTTGATTCATTGTTGATTATGATTGAAAGTTAGTAAGAAATAAACAAAGCACTTCCCTTTTCTTTTATTCATTATAACATTGGATATTTCATCTTGAAAATTCTGATGAAATGATGTTCACATATAGACTCTGTCATCCATGCTGAGAAAATTACTTTTCATTTCAATAGAGCAGATTTCCTAAGGAGCAAGCGAATGCTGAATGGGTGGGAATAAGCATGAAATAGCAGCTTGCAGTCCTTTCCATTTTCATTTATGCACAGAGTTGTTTTAGTAGAAAGGTGAACCCTTAGGCCCTGTTTAAACTAAGTGCTGGGTTTATGAAGAAGGAAGGGAATGAGGAGGAGAAAGCATTGTATCATTAATGTGGTGGCTGACCACAAATTTGCAATGTGCAGGCAAGATGGCAATAACTGCATAAACCTGAGAATGCACTAGAAAGGTACAATTATGAACCTAATTAAATATAATTAAATATTATTTACACATTTATATTCTGCCCTTCTCACCCCAAAGGGGACTCAGGGCGGAGCACATCATATATAAGGCAAACATTCAATGCCGGGACATGAATTCATTATATGCATACATAAACATTAAAAACATTTGTCTCAATATTACAATACACTGTTTAAAATCGTTTTGATCATCTGCGCCTAATCTAATTGGCCTGGTAATTAGATATCAGGTACTGCTGCTGTATTGCACTGTCCCAAAAGCTTGGTCCAGCAGCCAAGTTTTTGCCATCCTTCTAAAGGACAGGACGGAGGGGGCCGATCCGGTATCTGATGCTTTTAATCCAGTTCTAAATGAAGGATATAAGGATGCAATTGCCTAAAATTATGGAAAGGGAAGGGGAATCCCCCCCCCCCCCATCGCTGCCAAAAAACTGAAAATAGCTGATTTTTCAGCTGAGGAATGAAAACGCCATTATGGAAATGCAACTGAAAACATATATGGAGGGTTTCTGGTATCAGGCAAGAAGAAGTAGATTGAGATTTACCTGAAATACACAAACCTAGTGTATACAAGTCTGACATTTGAAAATTCCTCTTGCCTACTTCCCCTTTCCTGCTGAGTTAATGGAATACTTTTGCAATTTAAACTGAATTTGCAGTAACTGAAGTAATCAGAGGACAAAGGGAAGAAATGGAAGGAGAGGGAAATGGGACCCTTTTTGAAGCACCTGAAAAAGTGGAGTGGCAGAAGATTAAGTGGAATTGTTTCTGCCACATTGAGGGAGTCAGGGGTTATGTCTTACAGTGCACTAAAATCAGGTTTATTTTAGAAGGAATAATTAAACTCTAAACTTAAATCCAACTTTATTTGCAGGCATGAAGAAAGGAATTAACTTACAAGCATGTCATGGACAACTGGAAGAGAAACCAGCCTCTTCACTCCATTTTCAGCAGCCACTCCAAGCCAGTTAAGCAGTGCCCAGGACCAGAGGTAGCTATCGCCGCCATGCCAATAGCTGACAAAAGCAAATGTGACTGCCGTAGAAAACAGCATCTTAAACATATTGCAGCGGGATCCTCCCATTGGGATGTAAATATACCTGTCAGGGAAATTATAAACAGAAGCAATTAAGACTTCATTGAAACCTCTGTGATACTGCACCTAGAATTTATGTTTGTTTTTATTAGCAACTCAAAAGTGTTACTTTGACTAATTACCTAACATTTTATATCTACAAACCTCTCTAGTTTCTTCAAGGCAGCAAATCAGTCAATAAAATTCTCAACACATGCCAGTTTTCAAGAGAAGACATATTTTCCTACTGAAAACATGACCAGTGCAGTTAAACCTATGATGGTCGGAAGTGGGTCAAATCAAACAACATAAGAGCAATGTTTCTACTAACTATCAGATATTAATCAGCACCAGGCATTCATCTATGTGCCCTGAAACAGAAAATACTTCAACCCCCCCCCCCCCCCCCACACACACACACAAAACCTTAGAAACATTTCTGATCATCGTTCCACTAGTACAACTGGGAAAATAATTTTACATTAATTGAAATATGTTTCTAAGAGACAAACAGGAGACGTTATTTCTTTGGTGAGAGATTGCCTTCAAAATATCACTTAAATTTCTCACTTATAGGAAGTTGGTGTTTTTGTTTGTGCCAATTTCTATACATTTTCATACCATTAGCCTTGTTCTACTTATTCTATCTTTAACCCTGATCCTTTATTCAAGATTGTTCTGAAAATGAAGTGAAGGGAAAGCACTGCAAGAATTAGAAATATGAGTAATACATGAATAGATACTGATGCGCATAGGTGGGGCTGTAGCTGGGGGGGGGGGGTATTTAAATTCTTTTGTTATGGAACTACTCTTCATGATTTGCTAAAAAAAATTCAACCCCCACCCCCAATTTTTTTTTCTGGCTACAATACTGCACATAGGTATTCTTTTGTACCCATATTTAGGAAATCACTGAGATTTCTAGTCAAGTATTACATTTGAAATGTTTTTAAATGGAAAAAATATATTTGGAATTGTTTCCATTAGCACCATTCATAGTGTTACTAAAATTGGTAGCAATGGGTTCTCCTCTGTCCTTCTCCTTATCCAAGTCCAAATTCTGCTACTTAGGGAGACACCTTCAATCAACTACAGACAGTCCCCAAGTTACGAACAAGATTGGTTCTGTAGGTTTGTTCTTAAGCTGAATTTGTATGTAAGTTGGAACAGGGACATTTTTAAAATGTAACTCCAGTTATATTACACATGCACACACACACACACACAGATGTATATGCATGCATGCTTTGGATAGCACTGGGAAGGTTTACTATTCCTGTGGCAGGCATGTAGCCGGGGGGGGGGGGCTTGGGGGGGGCTTCAGAACACCCCCCCCCCCCGAAATTCTCATGGTGGTTCACGAGAAGGCCTTACTGGTACATTATTTAAACTGTTATGTTTATTCATATCATGATCTGATCACCATGCTCAATATATCTCATATGCATGGGGCTATTGGGGTAACGATACAAAAGGTTTGCTAGGGTAGACCCTCTTTCACTCAGACTCAAGCCCCCCCCCCCCGCCCCCCGCCCCCAAACAAAATCCTGGCTACGGGCCTGTCCTGTGGTTTTTGTTTTACTGTTTGTGTCTCTGTTCAGAAGATTTCACCTCACTTTCCATCCTTGTGATAATTGCATTTAGAAAAAAATGGCTTGTTGTAGAAACAAGGAATGGTGATCAGGCTTCAACTGAGATACTCTTTCCCTATGATAATTCTTTCAGGAGTTAATTTCCCTTTCCAGGAGTAGATTTCTCTCACTTTCTGTTGTTTCACACACGTTCTTAACTATGAGTCATTTGCAAGTCAGCTGTTTCTAACTCGGGAACTGCCTGTATTAAATTATGAGCAACATAGAGGTGTATGTATGTGCTTTCATATGAGATGTTACCTTATACCAACCCCATGAATTTCATAGAGTTTTCTTAGGCAAAGGATACCCAGAAACCTTTGCCAATTCCTTTCTCTAAAATGCACTTATAGAACCTGATATTCATTGGTGGGCTTCCATAATCCGATTAATTTAATGTATGTTGAGACTAATAATGAATCCGGATAATAATGTTCCACTATGATTTATGTTTCTCTATCTCTGGACGATGTAACAGAAGTGGGAGAACTATGAAGCACAATATTATTAGGACAATAAATTGTAATGCATGTTGCCAAGTTGACAGTAGCTGCAAGATATTTCCAGATGATGTTTTAATTGTGAAACAGCTCGAACTCATTCATGGAATTGTATGGAAAATCTTAAGATTATATTAAAGTCTATTAAAGAAAAAAAAACTTTTGAAATGTTTGAAGCAGGAGCACTGCACCTGGAAGCATCAGTTGCCTAGCGCTAAGTTTCAAGGAAGGAAATCCAAGATAAATGAATATCTTCTCATTGTTTAGAGCAGTGGTTCTCAACCTGTGGGTCCCCAGATATTTTGGCCTTCAACTCCCAGAAATCCTAAAAGCTGGTAAACTGGTTGGGATTTCTGGGAGTTGTAGGCCAAAACACCTGGGGACTCACAGGTTGAGAGCCACTGGTTTAGAGGTTGTTAATGTCCACTGACCTGAACTGACATTTCCTTTGTAACCTTTAGTTTTTTCTGCCCAAGGTCAAAAAACATATATACTCTGACTGAAGAAAAGACTTCACACCTCAAACATTTATCTTCAAGTGCTTCTAACATCACAAAATAGTGAAAAAGATTTTGGGATGGAAGGATTTCTCTGTAAAAGTAGGTTGCAGTGCTAAACACACTCACTTCTAAACAGGTTCCACTGGATACAGTATTTTGCATCTATATAAATGGATATAGGTTTGTACTGTCAGCAAGTGACATCTGTCCAAATAATCTGATGTCTGATTTTCAAATTTAGTAACTAACAGTAGAAGTAGTGAGCAGTAAGTGAACTAAGTGGAACATTGACTCTAACTCTAGAGAATGGCAGAAACATAATAAAGTTAGAGGTTATATAAGCAGTACTGATGAGCTTTCTAAATGCTACACTCTGACTGCCGTCAAGAGACTGCAATATTTTACCTTGGTTGTTCTGCACCTGCAAAAAGAAAAACCAACCTCTTCTGGATGAATACAAATAAATTCATTGTGAGTTACAGATGCAGGAACATGTGCAGAAAGCTATGTTATATTCTCCATGACCCATTTAAGGTAGAATCAGGTGTCAAACGGGGATTTGTTATCACTCCAAATTTATTTTCCATCTTCATAGCTATGATTCTGCATCTTGTTGATGGGAAGCTTGCCACTGGTGTGGAAAGCACCTACCAGACAGATGGCAGATTATTTAACCTTAACAGATTGAAAGCTAAAACCAAGGTGACAACAATTTCCGTTCTAGAACTCCAATATGCTGATGATTCTGTAGTTTGTGCTCATTCAGAGGAAAACTTATAAGCCACTCTAAATACCTTTGTAGAAGCATACAAAAAACTCCCACTGAATATCAAGAAAACCAATGTGCTCTTCCAGCAGTCACCAACCAATCCCTCTGCCATGCCAGAAAGTCAGCTTAGTGGTGTAACATTGGAAAATGTTGACCATTTCTGATACCTTGACAGCCACCTCTCCACAAAATTCAACACTGACACCGAAATACACCATCTGAACTCTGCGAGTGCAACATTTTTTCAAATGAAGCAGAGTGTTTGAGGATTGGGACATTCATAGGGATACCAAGATGCTTGTTTATAAACCTATTGTCATCCCAACTCTATTATACGCTTGCAAAACGTGGACGGTCTACAAACATCACTCTCAACTTCTGAAATGATTCCATCAACATTGCCTCCAAAAAATCCTGCAAATATCTTGGGAAGACAGGCAGACAGGGCAAATTTCAGCTTTCTAGAAGAAGCAAACACCACCAGCATTGAAGTGATGATCCTCCACCATGAACTTCACTGGACTGGCCACTGGACTGTCCAGATGGCCGATCACTATCTCCCAAAGCAGTTACAATACTCCCTACTCAAGAATGGAAAACAGAATGCTGGTGGATAGGAAAAGATGTTTAAAAATGGTCTTAATACTACCCTTAAAAATTGTTTCAATGCAGACACTAACAAACAACTGGGAAACCCTGTTCCTCAAGCCTTCTAACTGGAGGTCAGCTGTTACCAACAGTGCTGGGGAATTCGAAGAGGCACAAACGGAGGGCGAAAGAGAAAAACATGTCAAGAAGAAGGCGCGTCAAGCCAACCTTGACAGAAACCACCTTTCTTACTCCAAAAGAACATGCAGTTCCAGAATAGATCTCTACACTTGGAAGGCAATCATACTTGTCTGTGAGTGACAGCCTATGATGATGATTACAGACCAAGCTCTCTCTCTGTCTCTCAACTACACATAGCTCTCAGGCTGATCCTAATGTGACAAGATTGACACTGTGTCTCTGCTGCACTCCCATTCTGCTTTGATCATCTAGAAACGAACACACATGGACACTAACATGAGAAGAAATACAGTGAGTCTCCAGATTCATTGGGGGTAAAGGCACAGCTCTTGCAAAAGAAAAGGGCAAAAAAGCAAATTAAAACTGCTTTTTTAAACCTGAGAGAACACTTCTCTAGAAATCTCAAGGTCCTCCAGCATGACTGCATGATCAATGTCCACCAGACATTGACCATAGACTCACTCTGGAAGACCTAGGAGATTCCTAGAGAGAAGATCGTGCCTGAGTTCCTCCAGTGTGATTTTAAAGTCAATGTCCTGTAGAAATTAGCCACTAAGTTGCATAGGAGGACCTAGAGATTCCAAGAGAGAACATTTTAAGCAAAGTCAAGAATAATCAAATCTGCCTATCAAACCAATAACGTGAAGAATCAACTGTATGTTTTTGTGAAAGTCCTTTAGGAAAAATAGAGCAATGATAGAATTTATATTTTGCAATTCATTTGTGTAGAAAAACCATGCATATGTGAAATCATTCCTGGAAAGACTTATAATGTGCAAATTATGACTTGCGAATGCAAAATATTTGTTTTATTGTGCAGCCAGATGAATATTGTGATAATTATTATTTTTTGCATGTGAGTTTGAGATACTCAAATATTTTTATCCCTAAAACACAATCCCACACCCACTGATAATTAACCTCTTACCTCACCACCTCTGGGTGCCTGCCATAGATGTGGGTGAAAGTTCAGAAGAAAATGTTTCTGGAACATGGCCATACAGCCTGGAAAACTCACAGCAACCCAGTGATTCCAGCCATGAAAGCCTTCGACAACACAACCTCTTACTTGATTTTCCAATGTGCTTTCAAGTGGGTTTTAGAAGAGGCTGGTGGCCCCAGTGTTAGTGGAGTAGTGAATCAGTCTTGGCTTTAGTCCCATGGATCACTCGTTTAAAGTTCAGTCTCATGTCCAAAATGAATTCGTTGTCCCACTGACATGGAAGCTATCAGCTACCACTGGTGGGTTTTGAATTGCTCCATTATGTTGACTGACATAGGAAGAAAAAAGAGCAAGCACCCTGTGATGTAAAAAAATGGTGAAGTGATTTAACCTTGATTAAAAGATTTCATTTGGCATAAGCTTTCATGAGCTACAGCTTACTTCATGATCCATGACAGTTTATGTCAAATGAAATGTTAGTGTCTAAGGTGTCACACTGCTGCTTTTGTTGCAACAGGCTAATAATGTAAAATAAACCACATGTAGTTCACGTTTGATCAGTCCACACACTGTCTTGCCAGAGAAATAAAATATGCCACGCAGGTGATCAATAAAGAACAAGTAGTTTTTATAATTCAGAACAACATATTTACAATTATGTGATCAGTTGTATCAACTCACATAATGTCCTTTTAGAGAAATTTACAATGGTCTTTCTTTGTTCATGTGGAAAAACTCCTCCCAGCAGCTTATAAAGCAAGAACACCCTCCAAACTGTGTCTCTCCCTGTGCATCTCTGCAAGCACCTGCACAGCGCAAGCCTAAAAATGCAACAGTATCCAAAAGTCCCAGGCTCCCCCATGAATACAGTGATCATATTGCACTATCTATTTTTTGCACCAGTTATTGAATCTTTTATCCATTAAGGCTAAGTCAAAACTTTTAATTCCAGCCAGCTAGCAGGCTAAACCCAAGGGATCAATTTTGTCCTATAAAGCATAATTCAATAGAAATTGTTTCTCATGAAAAATGTCTATAAATATAGCAAGATTTAACCTCTTTCACATCAAGGGAGCTCAGCTGCTATTTGTGCAAAGAATATCAATTTGCACCAATATGGCCATCCCTACAAATAGGTTTAGAAATGACAGCTTTAATTAAAAACGGTGTTTTCAATTACAGTTCCGTTTACATGGTGTCAACTCACTCTCCCTAGACAACTTCTCAGGCTGCAGCACAGGGGGAAAGGGGCATTCAATTTTCTGACTTTTACTATCTAGTGTCAGCAGTTGGTTAATTGAGCAGCATTAATTTCATTTTGTGCAGAAAAAAGCATTAGAGGTGAATTCTTGAGGAATATGGGTAGAGAAGTGACAGTGAAATGCACAAACTTTGCATGTAACACCACTGGCGTTGGGCTCATACACATAAACATCTGAATCCTGATTAAGTTAATTCCATAGCTACCGCTGAAATAAAACAAGGCAGAAGGTCTGAATAAGTAGTTCCATTTATGTTAGTGGAAAGTAAATGCAAATAATGTCTGCACTCACGTATCTGAATAGAGGAACTAAATGAAATATTAATTGAACTTAAATGAGCTGTCAGTAAAACAGGTAATTGGGTGTCATCAGTGGTGTCATCAGTCTTCACTTAAAAGAGGAATTTAAGTGATGTGTTCTGTGACTGGTATGTAAACCATGTTTCCTGGAGAATTCTAGGAGCATTGCTGACTATTTTGTTTCCCTAGACTTTGCCTGAATCATCCCCAAAAGTTCTAGCAACCCCATTAAAAATACCTTTGATCCCTTAATCATTAATAACCCCCACCCACAAAAAAATATATCCCCAGAGCTAAAATGACATCTTTCCCAAATTCTGGACTCGGCAGATACTTGCATTATCTGGCTTATTTAGAAATTAATATATTGGTGTATTCTGTATGTTGATCTAGCATAAGGCAAGATGCTTGCTTTGTTATATAAGGCATTATTATTTATTATGATCCATGGAACCAATACCTGTGGTTTCACATAGTTGATTCTGACAACATTTATAATTTCTAGGATTTTTTGTAGGTCCTCTTATCCTTGATCCTATTATTTATTTATTTTTAACATTTCTACCCCGCCTTTCTCACTCAGGGCGGCTTTACATACAGGCAACAATCCAATGCCCTAAAACACAATGTACACTTAAATAAATATTAAAATAGAACTGAAAAGTACATTGAAACAAATAAAACATTTAAAAAACAATACATTAAGAGTTAAACACATAATCCACGAGCATAATCTGGGCCATTCCAATGGTCATTGCTCATTGTTCCAAGTCTATCTATTGTATAAGTTCTCTAAAGGCTTGGTCACAAAGCCACGTTTTCACTCTCTTGCAGAAGGTCAGAAGGGAGGCGCTGTTCTAACATTGTTGGGGAGGGAGTTCCAGAACCAAGGGGCCACCACTGAGGCGCTGTCTCTTGTCTCTGCCAATCATGCCTGCGAGGGAGGTAGGACCAAGAGCTTGGTCTCCCCAGATGATCTTAAACTCTGAGGTGGTTCATAGAGGGAGAAATGTTTGGACAGATAAGCTGGGCCAGAAGTGTTTAGAGCTTTATAGGCTAAAGCCAGCACTTTGAATTGTGCTTGGTAGCAGATTGGCAGCCAGTGGAGCTGATGTAATTGGGGGGGGGGGGGGTTGCATGCTCCCTATACACCACTCCAATAAGCAATCTGGCTGCCACCTGTTGGATCATTTGTAGTTTCTGAACAGTCTTCAAAGGCAGCCCCACGTAGAGCACATTGCAGTAGTCTATTCAGGATGTAACCAGTGTGGACTATCATGGCCAAGTCTGAATTCCCAAGGTACAGGTGCAACTGGCGCACAAGTTTGAATTGTGCGAAAGCTCCCCTGGCCACCGCTGAAACCTGGGGCTCCAGGCTCAGTGATGAGTGCAGAAGAACTCCCAAGCTGAGAACCTGCATCTTCAGGGGGAATGCAACCCTGCCCAACACAAGCTGTAACCCTGTAATCTGTTTGGCCTTATGACAGAACAGAGCACCTCTGTCTTGTCTCCTATGGTATACTTCCATTGGATATTATCCTAGATTCATGTAGGCAGACCTAGCAAATATCTAGACCAGTGGTTCTCAGCCTCTAGTCCTCCAGATGTTTTGGACTTCAACTCCCAGAAATCCCATTCACTTTACTGTTAGGAATTGTGGAAGCTGAAGTCCCAAACACTTGGAGAACTGAAGGTTGAGAACCACTGGTCTAGATCCTCTAGGGTGATACTATAGCAGTTTCCACTAGAAGTCATTAATTTCAGAAGGGTTTTATGTTTTTATTATTACTTCTGGAATATATGCTCCATGGAGACAGAGATCATACTCAACAACTAGTTTTCTTTTTTATGACTTCAAATTAATATTTTAATATTTTATACAGAATATTGGGTCATATCTTATCAGCCTAAATTCAATATCAACACATCCACTTGTCCTGCATAATGGTTATATTTGAATTCAAGAACCAGATCCATGGAGTCATCCTAAAAGAAAAGAGCAATGTGAGTGACAGATGTCTAAGGTGTGGAAATGCAAGGCCAATCTAGATAAGAGAATACACTGCACTGTCACATGCATGGTCCGGGTTTAATAGCTATCTCGGGACTGTGACGGAGATAGGTTTATAAGCATTTTTATTATTACAGATTAGAGTTTGTGATGATTGCACCCTGTAGTACTTTTTTAAAGAAGTAAAGGCTCCTTTTCCAAACAACTGGATAGCTATTTAAGTCAGCTTATCTACTGCAGGCAAGCTGTTCCGTTTGAACAACACATCATTATTTTAATTCACTGGATGCCCATTAGTGAATTGGATAGATTATGTAAATGTTACCCTTCAAATCCCTGTTGCATCACAAATATAATTACCAAAATATTTAAGAATGGCATGTCTTCATGAAGGAAAGTGCTCACATTCAGAATTACTTCTTACTTTCTTATAAGTTACCATCCAGGAAAAAAAATAATTAGAAGCACAACATATCTCTTTGGGTTTTCAATCTCCCTTGTTTAATGATCTCAAATATGAAATATCAAAAGGGTTTTCTTAGTGTGCTGTATAGTTCTCATTTGTTACTTTTTAATGGGTCGGTTTAAAATGTTTTTATTCTAGAAATAGTTTAATCGCATTTTAATACTTTTGTAAAAAGAAACTCTGTTTACTGCCCCCAAGTTTTGTATTGTTTGGCATAAAACCCAATTTTCTTTAAACAAAAGTCCCAAAAGATGGGAAAAAAACTTGTCACTTGTCAATGCATCAAGGCATTGCTTCTTATTGAGGACAAGAACAAGTATCCTTTACATCCCCAGGACCTGAGTCTAAAAAGATAAAATGACCAAAATGGAAATGTAGATTTTACAAGAAAGCTTATAATCATCTGTGTATTTATTTAACGATATGCTTATTCAAATGCTTTTTTCAGTCTTATTCATATCAAAATGACTTGAAAGCTTTTTGTGCAAAAATATTGTTTTGAGAAATAGAAAAAAGTCATAGGAAAACATGCAAAAACTCTCTTAATGTCATCCAATGAAGATATATTACTTTTTGAAAAAATTATAGAGACAGTTTTATTTTTTGCTTGTTTTTATCTATTTTTGTTTTTGTATTTTAAACACATATTTATTTTATATCCTGTAAGTTGCCTTGGAGTACCAGGTTTAGAAAACCAACAAAACACAATATACAGTACAAATGTTATGTATGTTTTATGCACAGTGGAAGCTTTTGAACAATCCCCGCTGTTCAACCATGGAATTAGTATTTCCAGTTTTCCATTACTATAAAAGGGCAATGGATAGTGCTGCTTAAAGGATCCAGAGAGCTGTAATATACTTTTCTATGGAACGAAAGAACCATTTAGTTGGAAGAGAGCATTGGAGCATCAGTCCAACCTCTTGCCACACAAGAATGTCCAGTCAAAGAACTCCTGACAGTTGGCCATCCAACCTCTGCTTAAAAACCATCCAAAAAAGAAAACTGCACAACACTCTAGGGCAGAATATTCCACTGTTGAAAAGCTCTTACCGCCAGCAATTTCTTCCTAATATTTAGGTGGCATTTCTTTTCCTGTATTTTGAATCCATTGCTCTGTGTCCTAGTCTCCAGAGTGCCAGAAAACAAACTTGCCCCTCCTCAATGTGACATCCTTTCCAATATTTAAACATGGATATCATGTCCTCTCTCAACCTTCTCTTTTCCAAGTTGCTCCTCAAAGGTTTGACTTCCAAAACTTTGACCATTTTGGTCACTTTTCTCGGGACACATTCCAGCTTCTCAATATCCTTTTTGAATTATGGAACCCACAACTGGACACTGTATTCCAGGTGAGCTCTGACCCAGCTCTGTTCCTAATGCTTGAGGAAGAAGTGGTTTTGTTGTTATCTTTTTCACTTCAGCATCACAGCAGAAGATGACCATAGATGGTTGCTCATACCCTAAAATAAGACACTGTCTTATATATTTATAAATAATGTTTCCCCTAAAATAAGACACTGTCTTATATTTATTTTTCCTCAAGAAGACACACTATAATTTATATTCAGGGGATGGCTTATCTTTATTAAGTATGGTACAACTGTCTTCTTGAGGAAAAATAAATATAAGACCTCCAGCAAAGTATCAGTGTCTCAGAGCCTCTTAAAAGAAAATTGGGGGGGGGGGGCTTTTCTGAGGCTGTACCATTCCACAACACAAGCTGAGGGGACTCTTTGCCTTTTCCTTAATGCCGTCACTCTCCCTAAGGCACAAACACCCATCTGTTTGCTCTTGGTACGGCCCAAGTCCCCCTCCCCTCTGTGAAAACTCTCACCTTCTTATTTGAATCAATCTCTCTCGGAACCCATGAACAATTACCATTAAGGAAGGAAGAAAGGAGGGGTGGCATCTCCAGCCTTGGCTATGTCTTCCCTTCACTGCTAGCACCAGGACTGTGGCACAGCTGGCTGGGAGTCAGCTGCATGTAAAACAGTCCAAAATACATTAAAAACATTAAAAATAATTTAAAACACATTATATTGCACAAACACATTATATTGCACAAATGCTTAGAAATGCTGCTATAGCTTATTTTATGGGCATGTCTTATTTTAGGGGCAACACGGTAGTTACATGTTTGAGATGGATCTGGGTCAGAAGGGTTTCATTTTGCCTTCTGCTACTGCTGACTTGTCAGTCTGAGCATCAGTCAACATGGACTGAGCTGCTGGTGAACTATTCTTCCTTGAGGGCCTCCTTGACCTTCTCTGGCCTAAAGACCACCAGTCTTGGGAATGTGCTTCCAAGCGACTGCAGAGATGGTTGCTATAGGTCATCAGGATATAAACAGATACATAAACTTGTTTATACACAGCATTCCTGTTCCTGGAAATAAAAGCAATGTAGGTGTGCATAGCTTCAAAATCTGGATATGTCTGAGAGTATCGTTCAGGAAAGATTCTGAGATTTGCACAGGGGCTGGAGCCATTAAAATTTGAAACTGATTAATGTTTTGGCATATTTATGGAAACCTATCTCTCCCCCCCCCCCCCCTTTCACCTTTGTATTTGGTTGCCTGATCTTATGAGGTTATTGTAGGCTTTTTCGGGCTATATGGCCATGTTCTAGAGGCATTCTCTCCTGACGTTTCACCTGCATCTATGGCAAACATCCTCAGAGTTAGTGAGGTCTTATGAGGTTAGTTGAAGACAAAACTTTTACAGAAGTTTTTGCAAAGGTCAAGATAGCTCCCTCACATCTATTATTTCAACTTACAGAAAAATATTACTTCAGCTATGATGACAGGGCAGTGCTGAATGGCAGCAGACCAACTTCAGAAACCCAGAACAAGACATCTGCCATCACAGGTCCTCCAAATGCTAACTGCTCCTTCTCATCCCTTTAACATTCACTGCCCAAGGGGGGCATCATCTCTGAGCAACAACAACAATAATCCAGAGAAGGAAATGAAAAAGAAAGCAAGGGACTATTCCAGGCTAACCTAAGACATTTTGTGTCCAGAGTCTAACTCCAAAGATAGAACCTACTGGAGAAGGAGGCACCACCAAAGGTAAGATATGGGCAACCTTACAAGCCCCGAAGCAGTCTTTCCCAGAACAACATAAATCTGACTCTTAACGTTCTATGACATGCATCATGTTTAATTTTTTACCAACATTTACCAACATAATTTGGCCTAAGTGCCTGCTGTCTTTAATGTTTCAAAGGGCAAACCGCTGGAGAATAAAGAAAGAAACCAGCCACAGTAGCTTTCTGATTGAGGTTGCATTCAATAACTAAGGTAGGCGGTAGAATTGCATACAGAAAAAATGGAGGCAGTAGGCCCAGTTCTCCCTCTTTCAAGAGCTCATATGACTATTTTTTCAAATAATATGCTAATTACATCTCAAGGATTACTGGAACTGTACAAAGCACTTCATTCTATTTCACTCTTCTCCAATCATTTTCAAAATGTCAGCCATAGATTGTTCAAGTACATATTATAACTTTATGTAATATCCTTCTAGATATCGGACTTGCATATATTTCTTTCCTTTCTTCGCTTTAACTGAAAAAGTTATTACAAAAATATGGGATTTAGATTTTCCTCCTTACTACTTTTATTATCTTTAAGAATAATAAAATTTAGTCATTTTACAGTGGGATCTTATGTTGAAAGAAGTCTATTCTATACCATAAGAAGACAGGAGTTCCCTTAGGACTCATCCCATTTTGGCATCTGTTGGGTTTTTTTTTAAATCTAGTACAATACCTATAATTATCTCAGGCTTTGTTCATTTACATGCCACCTTGACCCTTCAACAGGCCACACATAGCCTGCATATTTCCTACTATAGTCTAAATATAAGAGAGAAATGATAGTAATAGTTTTGTCTAATGTTCATAGAGGTTCTGTAAGGTTCTGCTCAACAGTTTATCAGGGGGTTGTGCTAGCACAGCAGGTTACACCGCTGGCTACAGAAGATCTTGCTGACTGGAAGGTTCAAGTCATGGGTTGGGGTGGGCTCCCGCCATCAGTCCTAGCTTCTGCTTACCTAGCAGTTCAAAAACAACAATGTGAGTAGATAATATACCACTTTGGCAGGGAGGTAAAAGGCGCACCTGGAGACATGCCTGCAATTTGATCAGGAAGGCATCCACAGGACAACAGGCCCCTCGGCATGGAAAAATAAAACAGCAGTACCTCTCCATGGCTGAGTCAAGCACAGCCTTCTGATGCCAAAGATGGAAAAAGTCAGAAGCTTTGCCTCTGTTTATGCACTGTTTGTCTTTGTTGTCGATTGTATAATGGCATTGAATGTTTGCCATATATGTACCCTGTAATCCAGGAGAGAGAGTGGAATATAAATAAAGTTGTTGTTGTTGTTGTTGTTGTTGTTGTTGTTGTTGTTGTGTGTCTTCAAATGTTTCTTTGTTACATTGATCCTAAGGTGACCATATAATGGGAAAGATTTCCTCAGAGGGGACTTGCCTTCGTCTTCTTCTGAGATGAAGAAACTCTAACTTATTCACGGTTACCAAGTGGGTTTCTATGGCTGAGTAGGGATTTGAACATAGTCCAGTGCTGAAACCATTACATCACATTGATTCTTATCCAAATTATGCAAGTATTTAAAATTACCTTCTTTTGTCGTTTCTCTGACTTAATCAACAAAATATTTAATTCAGATACAATAATAATGTAGCACTAATTTCTACATAGGGTGCTTTTAAAGATACTTAGAACTGAGGCGGGGGTGTGAAACAAAAACTGAAACTGGGAAATACTTTGACAAGTTGATCTTATTTAGAAAAGGGGACCAAATCCTCCAGCAATGTGATCCAGTTCAGAATCCAACAACTGATACAAAAATGCTTTCCAGGCTTGAAATTGAGAACATGGTTTAAATAGCACTCTCATTTTAGGACTTGAAGTTGGTTTTTTTTTTTCACTCTGAAAATGGCAATACCCCCAGGCCAAGTTCTTCTAAGTCTAAGCACATAACTTCATTGTTTCAAAGACCTTATTTTTAAGGAGAATGAAAGCTGTACAGAATATTCGTGCTTTATGGTGGATTTGTACTGCAGAAAGGGGTTATAAAGCTGGCACCTTTCACTCAGTTCATCTGTCCCCATATGCATTCAGAATCATATCTAGGGTTTTTTCCTGGTGTCAAAAATATGCTGTTTCTGGTTGCTTTCTTCTCCCACAGAGAAATCACAGCTGGCTTACATAGAAGGGGATTGCTTTCTCTTAGACTACCATCAGCTGAATTGTTGACTAAGTCCCTGTTGGTTTAAGCCTGTGTAAATCCTTGGGTGATAATTGGCAATGATGTAAGGAATAATTTCTAGGAAGTACAACTGCAGAATGATTTATTTCTCAAGATCAAGTACAGAGGTAAGAGGAAGATTTCGCATTGTGTTCAGATGATGCCCATTAGTCCTTTTGCTTTAAATCTTTGACATCCATATCAAATAACATAAAAATCTAGTCACATAGGAGAGGATTGCTAAAACTGATGGTTTTAAAGCTTGTACTCTCTATACTAGTACCATTATCATCTTTATTTATATCCCCCTTCCCCCAAAGACTGGGGCTTAAAACAACTATTAAAGTGATCACCATATTATTAAGGCATACAGAAGTCAATATTAAAACCAAATAAACAATTTACCACATTAAAACAATTATATATGGGGGGGGGGGGGGGGCTTCCACACAGCCCTATATCCCAGAATATCAAGGCAGAAAATCCCACATTATTTGAGTGTGGACTCAGATAACACCAGTTATCTGAGTCCACACTCAAATAATGTGGGATTTTCTGCCTTGATATTCTGGGATATAGGGCTGTGTCGAAGGGTCCTAAGATAAAAACAGAAAATTTTCAGACTGTGATACTTGAAGGGCTGCTGTCTCCCACAATGAGCTCCTGGGTAATGAGCTTTTCATCAGAAACCACATTATTTATTTATTTATTTATTTATTTACTATATTTATAGTCCGCCTTTCTCAGTCATAAGACGACACAAGGCGGGTTACAGATTGGCACAATTCGATGTCAGGCATTCATAAAAGTGCCATTAAAAACAATCAACATTACAATATAAAACATAAATAAAAACTGTTAAAGCATATAATCGTCAGTGTCAACTTGTTAAAAACATTATCCAGTAACATCATCTGGCCATTCCATGTTCATCATTCATAGTTCGATGTTATCTATTCTGCTGCATTCTCAAAAGCTTGCTCAAAGAGCCAGGTCATTACTTTTTTCGGAAAGTCAGGAGGGAGGGGGGTGATCTAATATCCCTGGGGAGTGAGTTCCATAGCCGGGGGGGGGGGGCACCACTGAGAAGGCCCTGTCCATCTCTGCCAATTGCACTTGCAAAGCAGGCGAGATCGAGAGCAGGGCCTTCCCAGATGATCTTAAGTTCCTAAATGGTTCATAGGAGGAGATACATTCGGACAGGTAAGATGGGCTGGAATCGTTTAGGACTTTATAGGGCTTTACATAAGCCCCTTCAACCCAGCTGTGTAAAATCCACATCGAACTGGATTATATGTCAGTGTGGATTCAGATACTCCAGTTCAAAGCAGATATTTTGGATTATCTGCCTTGATATTCTGGGTTATTTGAAAGGGCCCATAATGTACTCTCTAGGCTCTTAGAAAAGACAATTATGCTGGGGAAAGTGGAAGGTAAAAGGAAGAGGGGCCGACCAAGGGCAAGATGGATGGATGGTATCCTTGAAGTGACTGGACTGACCTTGAAGGAGCTGGGGGTGGTGACGGCCGACAGGGAGCTCTGGCGTGGACTGGTCCATGAGGTCACGAAGAGTCGGAGATGACTGAACAAATGAACAACAAGGCTACAATTAGCTGGGAAACATGGTGCAGGACCTTTCCTCCCATATTGTGGAATTTACAGCCTTCAGCATCTACTGTAGGTTGGGAAATCCCCTACATTTATTTACTAGCATCTTGTCAGCTTTTGTCCCTAAGCTTTTGTCCCTTTTGTCTGTACCTCCATTTTTCTTTCTTGTATTTGTACTTCTTGGTTTTCTCTTAAGCATTTTAGCTGAGTATGTTCCGTTACCTAATCTGTAAGTTCTCATTATGTGAATTTATTTTTAGGTATGTTGAATATATTGTATATTTCATTGTTTCAGAGCTTAAGCTACAGTACAACCCACACAAACCATTTTGATAAGTATTTGTTTTGTTTTATCTCTAGATTTCTTACTGCAAGTCGGTTATGCACAATAAAGCTTTCATAGTGCTGCTATACTAAATAAGCAAGTGGCTTCAAATGTGTGAAGCGAACAAAGTGTACTACAGTGTTCCCTCACTTATCACGGGTGTTTCGTTCCAGGAACACCCGCGATAAGTGAAAATCCATGAACTAGGGATGCTATATACAGTAGAGCTGCTTCCGCCTTTGCGGCCCTCCTTCCCTTGCTTGCTCACCCACCCATCCTCCCTCGCTCACTACTCACTGGCCGAATTCGGTTCTGCCACTGGGCCCCAGACTGGTGAGTAACAAGTGACAGAGGGATGATGGGTTGGTGATCCTGTGAGGGAGGGAGAGTCTGGAAGAGGTGGCCAGGCACCTGCTTCTGCCACCACTGCTGCCCCTGCTGCCCTCACTCGCTCGCTCACACACCCCCTCGCTCGCTACTCACTGGGCCGAGGGCCTGGTTCTGCTGCCGGGACCCGGCCCAGTGAGTGAGCATGCGAGGGAGGGCAGGTGAGTAAGTGAGGGCAGCAAGGGCAGCAGGGGTGACAGAAGCAGGAGCCTGGCCACTTCTTCCAGACTCCTGCTTCAGCTGCTGCTTCTACATTTGCGGCCCTCTCTCCCTCCTTTGCTCACCCACCCACCCTCCCTAGCTCATTTGCTACTCACTGGGCTGTGTCCCCGTGGCAGAACCAGGACAGCCCAGTGAGTAGCGAGAGAGGGAGAGAGGGAGGACAGGTAGGTGAGCGAGGGAGGGAGGGCCGCAAAGGTGGAAGCAGCGTCAGAAGCATGAGCCTGGAAGAGGTGGCCAGGTTCTTGCTTCTGTCACCCCTGCTGCCCTTGCTGCCCTCCCTCGCTTGCTCACTCACTGGGCCAGGTCCTGGAAAACCGCAAAACAGCAAGTCTGCGAAAAGCGAACCATGAATAGCAAGGGAACAGTGTATATTTTTTTGTGGATAACATTATTTTCTAAATTGAGATTTTTAGAAAAATGAAATCCACCATACTGATTTTTAATGAGTACACTTTTCTATGGATGTGGTAGATTCTCCAGATGATCCACTCCTGGAAATTAATGGATGATGATGATGAGTATTATTATTATGTTTATTTATACCCCACTTTTTCTTCCTGCCACCGAGACCCAAAGCAGCTTATAATGAAACAAATGCAATACAATTGAAAACCTCAAAATACCCAAACTGGAGGCCACAACATGCGAGTGTGGAGAAGAGCAAACCACAGACCACTTACTACAATGCAGCCTGAGCCCTGCCACATGCACAATGGACGTTGATATTTAGTTCTATTTTAATGTTTGGGTATTTTGAGGTTTTCAATTGTATTGCATTTGTTTCATTTGTTTCATTATAAGCTGCTTTGGGTCTCGGTGGCAGGAAGAAAAAGTGGGGTATAAATAAACATAATAATAATTAAAAACCAAGTCATTTTTAACTGATTAAAATGTATTCATAGCTAAAACCAAGCACCTCCTGACTTGATTTTAAGAACATCCTTATATATGGATTCCTAAAACCCAATAGGAAGTCAGTATCTTAGGCCCTCTGCTTTCATGGGGGCTAGTGGGAGAACGAGGGAGAACACCTTTAGATGAATTTGAAGATTCTCCAGTGCAACACCATGGTCGGCTTCCAATGAAGAAAAACTCAAATCAGTGAATTATCAAATCTGCAAAAGTTAAATTGGCAGTTGTGGAGGACTGACGGTAGCCACCACCATAGTTGACACTTGTATGAATGCTCTAGTCACTCTATAGAGACCGCTTAGATTGTAGGAATGAAAAATGTATTGGAGCGTATGCGAATGTATCTCAGTGATACGCCATGCAGGAGATCCCGAGTTAAATACTTGGCATCTTCAGGCAGGGTTGGGAAAACCTCCTGCATGAAACTATAGGTATCTTCTGCTGGTTAAATAATACAATAGCAGAGGAGAAGAAATGTTTAACCAATACTCCTGTTTCCTTAAAGTGCCATCTAGTAGAGCTTTTCTTGTCATCTGAGATGATAGTGATAGGCTGTTGTGATATGTCAAACATTTTATCAAGTATTTTTAGGACAAAGCTACTTACATCTGCAGAAATCTTGAATGTATAGTTCAATCTGCATATGTCCATGGACTTCTGGATTCCCCCCCCCCCCCCCCCCGGTTTTGGTATGTAGTCATTATTACTTCCAAAAATCACTGATCTTCGGGAACAAAATCACATTTGCAGTAGGAACTCCCTCTTGGAATCTGGCTCTTTGGTAAAGTTATAACAAGAGTTTTCTAAGACTACGTTTCTATAACAAATTAATCAGGAAACAAGAACTATAATTTTGGTGCATGGCTTCTATGCCTGATCCTATACTGCATGCACCTTGCAACAATCATACAACAACCAGACAAAGTTTTTCCTTGGTAAAAAAAAAAAACTTTTTTGCTGCAATAAGCAAGAAAAAAGACTCATGGGTGAAAGGAGGGGTGGGTGGGATGAAATGCAGTGACAGAACATTTCATTAAGATAGTGTATTTTACTGCCTCAGCAAAGTTATAAGGAAACTACTGAATAATTCAGGATACTGGGGATCTTATTGTGCCTACCAAAGTCACTGGCAAATCTCCAATAAACAGAAGGCAAAGGCACAGGGGCAAAACCTATAGAAGATTGGGAGATATACTACAAAAACGGATGACGTTGAAGAAGTGAAGTGAAAGACAATGACACTAGCTTGACTATGACAGCCACCTATAGATCTTGTCTATAGTTATCAAAAATATTTTTAAATGTACAGTAAGACTAAAAATGTCTAAATAAAGACAATGAATGGGATTGTGGAATAAGAATTATATGTCAAACATACACACACATTAGGGGCAGGAAGAATTGTTGTTGTTGTTGTTGTTGTTGTTGTTGTGTGCTCTAGGCCATTTCTTCATTAAAG
Organism: Anolis sagrei; assembly: GCF_037176765.1. Classification (NCBI taxonomy): domain Eukaryota; kingdom Metazoa; phylum Chordata; class Lepidosauria; order Squamata; family Anolidae; genus Anolis; species Anolis sagrei. The sequence continues at coordinate 31,493,917 of NC_090021.1, read as the reverse complement.
GTTTTCTTGGCAAGTTTTGTTCAAAGGGAGTTTGCCTTTTCCTTTTTTTCTGAGGCTGAGAAGGTGTGACTTTGTCAAGAACAGCAAATAGATTTCTATGGCTGAAAGGGGATTTGAATACTGCTCTCCAGAGTTGGGAGTCCAATGTTCAAAACACTATACTCAGGCATGTAGCTGGGGGGGGGGGGGGGCTTGGGGGGCTTGAGCCCCCCCCCCCGAAATTCTCATGGTGGTCCACGAGAAGGCCTTACTGGTACATTATTTAAACTGTTATGTTATTCATATCATGATCTAATCACCATGTTCAATATATCCCATATGCATGGGTGTATTGGGGTAACGATACAAAAGGTTTGCTAGGGTAGACCCTCTTTCAATCAGACTCAGCCCACCCCACCCCCCGAATCAAACTCAGCTCACCCCGAAACAAAATCCTGGCTACAGGCCTGACTATACCACTTTACTTTGGACTCCCTTTACAGCAATAGAAGGAAGTTGAGGACAAAGCAGGAGAAGACAAAACATGGGATTATATAAAGCAGGTGAAAAAGTGGCACAATGCAGGATTAAATGGACCTGTTCCCATCAAGTTAGAGCAGTTGAAGGGTATGGTGGATTTCTAATAGAATTTTTAATAGAAATCCGGTATTTCTATTAGATTTCTCATAGAAATCCGGTATTTCTATTAGATTTCTCATAGAAATCCAGTATGGGCTGTTCACCCACTAAAATAAGATTAGCCCTGCTTGATCCATTATCTCTAAGCCTTCTCCCTGGTCTTTCCTTTCTAACTACAGTCACCTGGGAGATGGTTTAAAGGGATTTACCATAGCTCATTATGATCTGAGAGTTTTTCTAATTTTGTTCAGACACAATAGTTCCCTTATTCCCAAGGCTTTGGCACTTTCTTCCCCATCCAGTTCCCTGGAGCCTTAAAACATGACTGAGCTGTGCCTGGTGTCTAGTACTTGCATTTTTTTAAAATGAATTTTTCAGAGGAAGTTGAAAGCTCACTGATAAAACAGATGTTTTTGAAATAGTGAAGGTTGTGAAAATTGAACTGAAAAGACAGTTTCATTTAGTTTGAAAATCTGTACACTCAAAACATTTTATAAAGATAACTAGTATGCTAAATGTATCAATGTTCTAATAGTAAACAGTATTACAGTATTTGATATTCAGAAAAAATATATATAATCATTTTTTTCTTTGTTTGGTTGCATGATTTATGTCACTTCTGGTGTGAGATAATCAGCCGGCTACAAAGACGTTGCCCAGGGGACGCCTGGATGTGTTACGATCCTGCGGGGAGGCCACGAGATGCAGAGCCAACCTTAAGAAACGGGGCCACAAACTGGAGGCCACAACATGCGAGTGTGAAGAGCAAACCACAGACCACTTACTACAATGCAACCTGAGCCCTGCCACATGCGCAATGGAGGACCTTCTCACAACGACACCAGAGGCACTCCAAGTGGCCAGCTTCTGATCAAAGGACATTTGGTACAATGCCAAGTTTTTAACTTGTTTGCCGTTTTTTATGCATTATAACTAATGCCAAGTTTTAACATTGTGGTTTTAAATACATTATAACTTGTACCCTCAATTCGCTTCTGACACAAAAAATAAAATAAAAATAATTTTATTTATACCAATGACAGTAATAAATATTGGACATGGGTGGTCACTCATCTTTGTGTCTATGCATTCATCTACTTCCTTTAATTTTTGTAAGCTGTCTTGAGTTTCAGCATTATCATTATCCATTCTGGAAACCAGAATACCAGAAATGTAGCAGTAATACTAATGCACTATTTTGAACAACGAAGGCTTGTGCGCCAGTTGCACCCATACCTTGGGAAGTCAGACTTGGCCACGGTAGTCCACGCTCTGGTTACATCCTGTATAGACTACTGCAACGTGATCTATGTGGGGTTGCCTGTGAAGACTGCTTGGAAGGTTCAATTTGTCCAACGCATGGCAGCTAGATTATTCACTGGAGAGGCATACAGAGAGCATACAACTCCCTTGTTACATCAGCTCCAATGGCTGCCAGTCTGCTACTGAGCACAATTCAAAGTGCTGGCTTTAGCCTATAAAGCCCTAAATGGTTCCAGCCAAGCTTACCTGTCGTATCTCCCTCTATGAACCACCTTGGAGATTAAATCATCTGGGGTTCCACCTCCCTCACAAGAGCAGTTGGTGGGGACGAGAGACAGGAATTTCTCAGTGGTGGCTCCTCGGCTATGGAATTATTTCCCCAATGAAATTAAATCAGTGCCCTCCCTTCTGGCCTTCAGAAAAAAAGGAAAAACTTGCCTATGGGACCAAGCCTTGGGACAATAAGCAGTACAAGGGATGGTCAGGGATTATGTGCAATAGATATGATATTTGGAATGGCCTGGACTACAATTGTTGGATTGTGTGATTTTAATGTTTATATTGATATGTTTTAATGTTTAATGTTAAATGATGTCATGTTTTATAATTTAATTGATAATTGTATGTTATTATTGTTATGCTACGTTTCTGTATGTAAGGCATTCAATTTTCCCATAATTAGTTGGAAACCGCTTAGAGTCCCCTGCTGAGAAAAGTGGTATACAAGTGAAGTAAATAAATAAATAATAGTCTTTCCTCTCGTCATTCACCCAACACATCTAATGTGTTGGGTGTTCCTTCATTCGTTCAAGGAAGATTTCTGCTGGGTCGTAGTCAGATTTTCAAGTGCTTTCATCACAAATGCTCAATGTTACAGGCTTAAAGCAGCTGAGCTAAGATGTACTGTGCCAGCTCAAACCTCAGAGCTCTGTTTCATAACAGAAGATAACAGGCTACACAATGAGGAAGTCCACAGTTGGCAAGATGCTTTTGTATGGTGAGCATTGAGATCGCAATTATCCAAATGTCTACACAGGAAAACATCCTGAAGCCCAAATAGTGTTATATTGACAACACAGTGAAGCATACCCCTTGTAGCCAGTGGGAAAGTATTCATGCAATCTGGAAAACTAGGGATGTTATCATGTGAGAGTGATATAATGTAAATATAATAATAATAATAATAATAATAATAATACACTTTATTTATATTCCACTTTATATTTATTTATATTCCACTCCGGTGAGCAGATTTCCTACAGCTAGTGGTTTAACCTGCTCTGCTACTTATGCTTTTGTCCTGCCTCTTATGGCAGGACAAAAGCACTCTCACTGCATGACACTGTGTCCCTCCCATAGTTATATTACGCTTGAATCATAATTGAATCACCTCTTTTCACTGATGAGGAAAAAAAACATAAATTAATACAATATTGCTAGTTTTCCATCACTCTTCCTTGTGCAATACTGGCCTTTTGCTGCAGTCATTATGTTGTGGAGTGGATAAAAGTCTCACAAAAGTGCTGAAACTGCAGTTGTAGCAAAATAAGTGGAAGGAAAAATAGAAGAAAAAAAACACAGCACACATGTGCTGTTTAGGACCAACATGGGTAGGAAGAAAGGCTGTGCAAAAGACTGATTCTGGGAGTTCGCATCCATAAAGTATCATCATTGCACAATTGCAGCAAGGCGTGAAAGTAATTGTTCCAATAACAGTATGTTTCTATTTGTTTAAACAACATGATTGTGACAAGACAGCAGGCTGGGGTGGTAAAATCCTTGGAGAAAAGACAAATATAGTCTCCTGCTTTTACTCAAGTTGGAAGCTATTTCAAATGCTACTGCTTTATTAAAAAATTTAAAATTGAATTCAATTACTGATTTGAACAGCAGCTTTATTCTACTGTATAAAATGTTATAGCCATTTTATTCTTTTTTATTTCCAAGGCAGAAAGAGGAAGGGGATTTTTTCTTTTTTAAACATTAAGGTCCACAACCAGACTGATAAGTGTTTTAAACTTGAGTCCACAACCAGACTGATAAGTGTTTTAAACTTGAGTCCACAACCAGACTGATAAGTGTTTCACTCTGAACTATATACACTTACTCCTTATTTCTTGGGGCAAACAGGCTAAGAGATACAGAGAAAGAAATACCAGATATTTCTAGGAGTAAACTGATATCAGGACATCAGATAGGAAAAGGGAGATTTTAACACAGAAAAGACAAGTAATAAAATGAAGACGAGACTTTTAACTGTGGAAGAACAGCTCTGAAGATTTAGAAGTAATACTGCAGATAAACTGAGAGGTTAGAGGGCAAAGCAGAGAACAAGAAAAGAGAAAAAGCCATTTTAGCTTTAAATTGCTCAGTACCAGTCAGGTATGAGTGGAAACGTTTATACAGGAATTGTTATAGTGAAGTGATTTCACACATACTTTCCTCGAGCTTTATATCATCTGGACATCTGACACCCATAAGCTATATGGCATCTCCCATGTTATACTGAATCATCATCATCATCATCATCATCTTTTATTTATATCCCGCCACCATCTCCAAGAGGCAACTCACAAAACACTCAAGGTGTGACATGCAAAATACAACAAGTGCCAAACAAAACATACGAGTAGACAATAAACACAACACAACATCATAAATTCATAATAATCCCTGGTAAAAACAGCAGTATTCAATCTCAGAAGTATAAAGTCCTAATAAAGAATCTAAAGGTAATTTAATTCTGGTGATTTTAATCTGGCGAGCAAGTTCTTAATGTATATTTAGAATTATTTTAATTTTGTGAATGAATTTATTATGTATTTTATATTATGTTTGGCATCAAATTGTTGCCTGTTTGGAAGCCGTTCTAAGTCCCTCTGTGGAGGTCGAGAAGGACGCAGTATAAATGTTTTAAATAAATTAAATAAATAAGGGTATATTTTATTAAAGAGTTTAAACATGGTCGAAGCCTTGTTAGAAAAGCCAGGTCTTTAATTGTTTGCCGAAGCTTTGGAGGGTGGGGGCTAGCCTGATCTCCCTCGGGAGGGCATTCCAAAGCCGGGTGTGTGTGGAGGGGGGCACCACCAAGAAGGATGCAGATGCTGAATGCAGATATTATTTCATAACATTTGGGTATAGTTTCAAAAGACTTTTATTCAATTTTTTAATTTTATTCTGTGTAGTTCACTTACAAAAAGATGTTATTTTTGTCAGAAGACAGGAGGTAAGGGAGAAACATTGGCCACAATAAAACAGCTATATCTTAATTTCCACATATAGAGTTACATGTTGATTGTACTTTTATATGCCAAAATTGTGAAATCCAATGAACAACTAAATATTCAACCCAATGCCAATTTTTTGCAGACAGCAACACATCACTTGAGTAAGTACTTCTGCATGCATGGTGGCACCAATATGTATAATGTTGCTTCTGCAACCTTGAATGGACTTCATGCATCAGACAAATATACCCAGCCCCCTTGTGTAGGCAAACTTATGCATGAATGACTGCACAAACAATATCCTGATTGTTGAATTATCTCTCCATTTGATTCAATAAGGTGAGCAGAAAAATACAATAAATAAGAGGTGAAAGACTTCTAAGTGTTGAGGAGATATAAAAGGTCAGAATGAAAGGGAGAGCTTTATGTTATGGCAAACCAAGCTACCAATTGACTCTGACATCTCATAATTTAAAATATATATTGTCTTCTTACTGTTATAAAACACAGCATAAAGGTAAGCAAATATCCATGACTTAAAATCACACAAAAGTCGATGGAGGAGGCAAAAAAAATGGTTTATCCCAAGGCAGCTTTCTTGCACCAAACTTGTTTAACATATTTACTAATGATCAGCCACAGCCACCACTCACAAAAAGCTTTATGTATGCTGCTGACCTTGACCTAACAACACAAGAAAAAGATTTTGAAACAGTCAAAAAACAACTTACTGATGCCTTGAGAGATCTCTCCAGATACTACAAAGAAGCCTAACCCTGCCAAGACACAAGTATGTGCTTTCCACTTATGCAGCCGTGAAGCCAATAGGAAATTGAAAGTTACCTGGAAAGGCCATGAGCTCAAACACTGTTTCCATCCTAAATACCTTGGTGTCACCTTAAATCAAACAGTAATATTTAGGAAACACTGCATGAACACCAAGCACAAAGTTGCTGTATGCAATAATATCTTGCGGAAACTTACTGGCAGCGCATGGGGAGCAAACCCAAAATGAATAAGAACATCAGCCCTGGTCTTGCCTTACTCAGCTGCTGAGTATGCCTGTTCTGTTTGGCATAAATCTGTTCATGTGAAGCAGGTGAACATAGCACTGAACTAAACATGAAGAGGGCTGGTCCATGAGGTCACAAAGAGTTGGAAGCGACTGAATGAATAAACAACAAAAATGAAGAATAATCACAGGATGTCTCAAACCTACACCTAGTGATAGACTCTACAAGCCAGCTGGCACTGCTCCCCCACCCCCCTCCCAATGTGCGACAGGAAGTTTCTGCTAACTGTGAGAGAAATAAGGTTGAACAGTGGGAACACCATCCACTACATGGCTATTAGCCTCCTCCCAGTAGACTCAAATCAAGAAATAGCTTCATGAGAACCACCACTCCTCTAAATGTTTCCCCAGCAACAGCAAGAACATCCCTCTGGGCAGCTAAACCAGGAAATCCCAACTGGATGGCCCCCCACGAGGGTCTTCCTCCAGGGGCAAACCAAGAATGGGCAACTCGGAAGTCCCTGAACAGACTCAGAAGTGAAGTGAGCAGATCAAAAGACAACGTGGCAAAATGGAACTACCTAAAAGTAATTGTGTGACTGTGGAGCAGAACAAACAACTCCACGCCTCTTTCCTTGTCCACAATGCACTGCCTCATGTACAAAGGAAGAATTGCTTAAAGCTACAGATAATGCAGTCACTGTTGCCAAGTTGTGGTCAAAACATATTTAGCCACTTGTGGTCCTTTTATTTTTTTTTCAGTTTTATACTCATGTATGCAATGCTTTTGATATGAAATAAATAAATAAATAAAACACATTTATGTTGCGAAAATGCATTTTGTTTTATCAGTTTTCTTCTCCATGCTTATCACATATTTACTATTGTCAAACTCACTCAACTCAATGTCCTTCAGTGTCTCTTCTTGCCTTCCCGACTTTCTACGGGAGCCAGGTCTGACAGCTCAGCAATTGAATTCATAAGTTTTGCTTTTAGATACAGCTCAGAATATTCTTAGGAGCAAATCCTAGATCTGAGATGTCTCTATTTCCATCCAAAGGGTCCTGTCTTAGGCAGCCATTCATTCGATGTCTTTCTAAGAGGAGCAGATTCAGCAATGGATGGAGACAGCAAGTCTCCCAAAAGCATGCAAAGTCTTCTTGCCATCATCACATTACTGTCTTGTCAAGTTTACTTCAAGCTTTTCCTTGTCTTGCTCACTTATCTACCATATTATGTGGTTCTTAGCTTGAGAAATTTAATCAGGGAGATTTTCTTATTAAGTAGGTAATTTGTTTATGGAAATATCCATGCTTCAGTTTAAATAAAATGTGGATTATACTTTGGTGATTTTAATTTTTTCCCAACCCCCCCCCCCCCCCCCATATCATGAAAAGAATTCTAATCAATTATATGTCTTAAAAGCTGCTTGACAAATGGCAAATCTTTAATCGGGTTTGTAATTAAAAGTGCTCTGGGGCTGTACAGCCTCATAATGTCGCTGCATGTAGTGAAACTGAAGCTGAGGAAGAGGCATGATGGCCCTGAATCTCTAACTTGTTATATATTCATGCGCACTTCAATTTATTTTAATTTAACTAATTGAATTTAAATATGTTTAATACAATTTTCTAAATAATTAATAGCTAACAATCGATTAAATTAATATAGTAAAGTTTGACTCTGATGGAATCTGTAAGAATCTGTGAAATAGCTCTTCTCATGTAGGAAATTTGTTTTACCTTTGTATTATCAAAGGCTTTCATGGCCAGAATCACTGGGTTTTTGTGAGTTTCCTGGGCTGTATGGCCATGTTCCAGAAGCATTCTCTCCTGACATTTCACCTGAGATTCACTACATTTGGCTGTACATGACTCAGTGAAAAAGAAAACAATTTTGTGACGAATCGTTATCTCCTCACCTATTTTTATCTTAATTCATCCACTAAAATAGCATTTGATTGTTTGTATAATATTGATATTTTCTGTAGTGGTATTTTGACAGTTATTTGGATACACCTCTTCACAGAATCTACTTACACTGTAATGGAGAAACCAGTATTAAAGATATAAATCCTGACTGACAGATATTTGAAATAAATATATCCAAAATATTTTTGAGAAAGGCACAAACTGAGATAGAAGGGGTTTTTTTTCAGCTGGCATGTTCAAAAATGTTTTCATCATTGTCATATCTTCACTAAAAGGGGCCATGGTGGTGCAGTGGGTTAAACCCTTGTGAGGTGAGACAGGGCAAGTTCCTGTCTGTCAGCCCTAGTTCCTGCCAACCTAGCAGTTTGAAAACATGCAAATGCAGAAGCGGCCCCAGGTAATTTTCAATGGTAAGCAAACAGTATTTTGGCGCCCCTCCCCCCCCCCAACCAATCACTGATATATATTTTCTGTTCGTCGTGGGTGTTCTGTGTGCCATATTTGGTTCAATTCCATCATTGGTGGAGTTCAGAATGCTCTTTGATTGTAGGTGAACTATACATCCCAGTAACTACAACTCGCATATGTCAAGGTCTATTTTCCCCCAAGAGCGTCTCAAGAGCGCCCCTGGGCAAAATCAACTATACTGCAAATGTTTACTTTGCGTAATGGGTTGAGCCGCCCCTGTGCAAATGTGAGTAGATATATAGGTACCACTTTGGCGGGAAAAGGCAAGAGATGCTCCAAGCAATTTTGCTGGCCACACAACCAGGCAGTGACAACACAGGCTCCTTGGCTTGAAAATGGAGAAAGCATCTCCCCAGAGCCAGAGATGAAACCAGAAATAAAAAGAGAAACCTTTGCCTTTGTTTGTGTTTATGTAGCTCATTGTATATGATTACTAATTTTCTTTACCTTTCCATCCTTCCAAAAGGGAATAACATGGTTGAGCTCCTGTTGATCCACAAAGCCAGTGATTGTGCTTTTTTCCTCGATTAGGTAGTAATGGTGAGAAACCAATTTTCCAATTATTATTAGCTCCTTCATAACTACTGTAAGTGCATACCTGTGGTTTTGCCCTCCACTATTTGAACAGTGCACTAAGAAAATTGCCACCAGTAACTGCAAGCAAAAATATGTACAAAAAATAATTAAACTACAGATTAAAACAATGAAATTGTTTTTATCACCATTGTCATCATTGTCATTACTGTAATTACATTGTGCTCACAATGCAACCATCTTCCTTATCAATTCCTATATAGCGTTTGGGTGCAGAAAATGGTTTACTGTTCTACTTATCTCATTTTAATCATATTATATAGTATTTATATTGAAAGAACAAATCAATATATCAGAGGTTTTATTGAGCTTCCAAAACTGGCACTGAAGCACATTATTTTTGCATGTTCCACACAAAGAAAGAAAGCCAAATGTTTTGACAATATTTGAATGGCTTTTTGTTTTAAGAAAGAACAGAATTAAACTATTTTGAGATAACTATGTAGATAGAGGAGGGGGTGAACAGATAATAGCAGGCAATTTACCAGAAAATTAATGTCACAGTGATGTAATTCTAAAGTTTTATTCCAATGAAATTAAAGACCATGGCTATATTTAGGTTGCACTCCCATACATCTCCTTCTAAGATGTAAAGGACTATATATATCTCTATATATAAATGCTCTGTGCACAATGAGTACCTTAAAAACAAAAGAACCAATGAACGAAATCACACCAAATTTGGTAACAAAACGTCTCACAACACAAGGAGGAACCATCATTCAAAAATTATGATTTTGTCATTTGGGAGTTGTAGTTGTTGGGATTTACAGTTTACCTACAATCAAAGAGCATTCTGAACTCCATCAATGATGAAATTGAACCAAACTTGGCACACAGGACTCCCATGACCAACAGAAAATACTGGAAGAGTTTGGTGGGCATTGACCTTGACTTTGGGAGTTGTAGTTCACCTACATCCAGAGAACACTGTGGACTCAAACAATGATGGATCTGGACCAAACTTGGCACAAGCATTCAATATGCCCAAATATGAACACAGATGGAGTTTGGGGAAAATAGACCTTGACATTTGGGAGTTGTAGTCACTGGGATTCACAGTTCACCTACAATCAAAGAGCATTCTGAACCCCACAAATGACAGACTTGGGGCAAACTTCCCACACTGAACCCCCATGACCATCAGAAAATACTTAAGATCATCCAGTCCAACTCCCTTCATCAGGGCAAGAAAACGTAATCAAAGTCCTCCTGAAAAAAAGCCATCCAGCCATAGATAGATATAGATATAAAAAACACAGAGAGAGCTATAATATCATAGATTTGAAAGGGACCCTTAAAGAAGGACAAGTATATATTGCATGTTCCAGGGTGGGCAAACCAGACACTCTCCACATCAACACTGACAAAGAAACAGCAAGAAATACTGTTTACCCACAAGCAGAAAGAAATTACAAATATTAGAAACCAACACTTTCTCATTATTTTATTTTCCAGATCACCAGACTGGGCCACAGCAACACGTGGCAGGGGACAGCTAGTGTGTGTGTGTGTGTGTATATATATATATAGAGAGAGAGAGAGAGAGAGTTATGAAACTCCTTTTGGTTACAGCACTTGTGAGAGGAATCGAAAATAATTAATTGAGAGCTTAAGAATGCTTGTATTCTTCCGTTCAAGCTTCAGCATTTCATTCCACAGACTGAAGGAATGTATCACATATTTTTTTTGTGATACCAAATTGAAGAAAAAGTTGAGAATAGGGGTGTGTGTGTGTGTGTAGATAGATATAATAAACAGGTAGAATTCTACCCCTATCTTTTTTTCATTATTATTAAAAAGCAATAGTTATATAACTTGGAGCTTATTGTTGTTGCTGTTATTATTATTAATACTGCACTTCCCCTCTTTGACTCAAAGTGTCCAATTCGTAAATAACATTTACAACCTATGTCCCATCACACATATATCTGCCCATGCAAAGCAGGTGAATATAGCACTGAACGAAACATGCAGAATAATCACAGGACGTCTCAAACCCACACCTGTTGATATAGACTCTATAAGCTAGCTGGCATTGCCCCGGTGATGTGTGACGAGAAGTTGCTGCCAACTGTGAGAGAAATAAGGTTGAACACTGTGAAAGTCAACCACTGTAGGACTATCAGCCTCCTCCCAGTAGACTCAAATCAAGGAACCACCACTCTTCTTAACGTTCCTGATTGAAAGGTTGGTGGTCCAAATCTGGGGAGCAGGGTGAGCTCCTGCTGTTAGCCCAAGCCTCTGCCAACTGTGCAGTTTGAAAACATGCAAATTTGAGTAAATAGAAAGGTACCGCTTCTGCGGGAAGGTAAAGGCACTCCATGCAGTCATGCTGGCCAAATAACCTTGTAGGCGTCTACAGACAATGCCAGCTCTTCAGCTTAGAAATGGAGATGAGCACCCCCCCACCCCCACCCAGAGTCTGAAACGAATAGACTTAACATCAGAGGAAACCTTTACCTTTACTTTATAAAATATGGAGAGGCGACTGGATTTTTAAGAAGGAGGAGGAGAAATATTTTAAACAAACAATAAAGGGAAATGTGTGAGTTGTGCTATCCACTTTAGGTGCAGTTATTGACCCAGTTGACATTGCTTTCTCAACCATTACATTTGGAGCAAAACATAACAATGATGAATCCTGGCTGAGAAATTATGCCAAAACTTGACAAACTCCCACTTTCCTGTCACCCTTCAGGTTTTCAAAGTCTAAAATAGAACACAGAAATATAATGTACAAAGGGCAAGAGATAAGAGCAAAATGAAGGGGAAATAGCATGTAAAGAGATGCAAGTCCTTTCTTTACATCTTTTGCTTTCTGTAGAACTGACACATCATCAAACCACTGGAGACAGCAACAGGAGAGAAATGAGAGAAACGCCTGTGTGAATGTCTGTTAAAAGGGAGGGGGAGATTAGCTACATTAGTGCTGTCATTTGAAGGCTAACCCCAATAGGATTCATTTGTTGATGTCAATTAAGAATCCAGCATTTTTCAACCAAAGGTTCACTGAGGATACAAAAACTGGCTCTGGCCACAAGAGAACAAATGTGTTGTGCCAATTAAGATGAGCTAATGAAGGGAAACGAGGAAAGGTTGTGTAATCTTTGAGCATATGGAACATACTATTTCATGTTGTCGTAATAATGAATAATGTCAGAAAATTGAACATATACTGGGCACAAATACATATCTGCTTGGGATATTAGATGATCAACTCGACAGAAAATGTGGAAGTACTATACATGACAATGGCAGCAAGAATTCTCTATGCTCAAAGGTGGAAAGACTCAATGATTCCGACACAAGATGATTTGCTTATGAAATTAAGTGAACTTGCTGACATGGATCAACTTACTATGTTAATTAAGGAGCGATCTCTAACTAACTTTAAGAAAGACTGAAAGACTGGGGCCCATTCATTGTGTTCCTCCAGCAAAAATGGGGTCAAACCTCCATCACTGGTTTTGGGGGAATAGTGCTATTAAGTGTGGAAATGATGTATCAATGGTTCTTTTTCATTATATCAGTGTAGAAAATTGAAAGAATGTAACCATCAGACAGATAATGCAAAGCTCTTAGATTAGACTAGCTGTTCCCTGCCACGCGTTACTGTGGCCCACTCTGGTGGTCATGGGGGTTCTGTGTAGGAGGTTTGGCCCAATTCTATTGTTGGTGGGGTTCAGAATGCTCTGTGATTGTAGGTGAACTATAAATCCTGGCAACTACAACTCCCAAATGTCAAGATTCTATTTTCCCCAAACCCCACCAGTGTTCACATTTGGGCATATTGAATATTCGTGTAGAGTTTGGTCCAGATCCATCATTGTTTGAGTCCACAGTGATCTCTGGATGTAGGTGAACTACAACTCCAAAACCAAAGGACACTGCCCACCAAACCCTTTCAGTATTTTCTGTTGGTCATGGGAGAACTGCGTGCCAAGTTTGACTCAATTCCATCGTTGGTGTGGTTCAGAATGCTCTTTGATTGTGGGTGAACTATAAATCCCAGCAACTACAACTCCCAAATGACAAAATCAATTTTTTTGAGTGAAGGACATACATTGGGTTGTTAGTTGTCTTGTGTCCAAATTTGGTGTCAATTCGTCCAGTGGTTTTTGAGTTCTGTTAATCCCACAAACGAACATTACATTTTTATTTATATAGATAATGTAGATTGCATGTAGTTAATGTTTTCTAATGTATAGGATGTAATAATAATAATAATAATAATAATAATAATAATAATAATAATACTTTATTTATATCCTGCTCTATCTCCCCAAGATATACACCTATATAGGCAAACATTCAATGCCTTTGATACAGTAACAACAACATACAATACAAACAAAGGCAAAGGTTTCTCTTCTATCTCTGGCGTCTGGCCATGGGGAGGAGCTCAACTCTGGCCATGGGGAGGAGCTCGTTCCATTTTCCGTGCTGAGGACCCTGTTGTCCGTAGATACCTGTTGTCCACAAAACGTGTTGCCGACATGGCTGCATGGATACTTTTACCTTCCCGCTGAAGCGGTACCTATTGATATACTCACATTGCATGTTTTTTGAACTGCTAGGTTGGCAGAAGCTAGGGCTAACAGAAGGAGCTCACCCTGACCTGCAGCTTCAAACTACCAACCTTCTGGTCAGCAAGTTTTTCTCCAGATAGCAGTTTAACCTGGTGTGCTAATATGTTTTCTTTTATTCTAGAAGAAGTATTTAAATTTCTTGTTTGTTTGTTTGTTTGTTTGCACATTGGTATATAGCTTTTGTATTAATTTGTCTAAATAAAATAAAAATTAATTAATTAAAGAAAATTTAAGATATGAGTTTTACATTTAAATTCTAATATACTTTTACACTGTAAAATTAATGCAGTTTGACATCACATTAACTAGCTTGGCTCAATGTAATAGAATGCACTTTTTGATATTACAGGAATGCAAAAGTGTGATTTAATAGAAAGAAATGTGTCCTTTTGAAACTAGAGTATGAAATTTCTTGTCTGGAAGCTTTTCAAGGCCTTTGTCAGTGAAACTAAGCTGTACTGTCTCTTGCCTCAAGGCAAGCTAAGATTCCTTCCACCTCTCAGATTCTTTAAGTATTATGATCCAGGATACAGCAAGCATATACCATTCCCCTTTCTAGCTTTGGAAACACAGAGGTCTGTAAATGACATACATTCAAAGATCTTTCCACAGATGACAAGTCTTTGGCAACTCCTTGCATTGATCCTATTCCTATGTATTCGACAGCCACATCACAAACAGAAATTAGATTAGAATGAAAACAGTGCAGCCCAGATGTTGCTGCACTGCAGGTTGCACCAGTCCTACCAATATGACCAATGGCAAGAGATACTAGCAATCAAGAGTCCAGCAACATCTGCAAGGATGACATGATTCATCTTGCTGAATTATATGAAGGAAGTCCAGCCCAACCAGCTGCCTTGTACAGAAAAACAGAAAAATGGTTACATTTCCCATTTTAAAATATTAGGCTGATGAAAATGGGAAACAACCTGCATCAATATGGGACAACAGCGCTACACTGTTGAATTAATGTGGTTTGACACAGCTTTAATTGCCATGACTCAATGCAATGGGAACTTCGAAAAGCCAGAATTAAAAGTTGTGGTCTTCAAAGTGTGGTCAAGAAAAAGCTCAATTTTTAACAAATATTAGTTGTAGTTTGGGGTTTTGTTACAACAAATAAAGGAAGTGACCATCTACCAACATGAGGTGATTTGCTCTGACATAAGAGAATGTTGGTCAGATTTATGTAAAAAAAGACACTGTTCTTTTTGTATGCAAATATTCCTACAAATATTCATTATGTTACATGTTAAGAGTTCTTTTTTTAACTCGTGTGTTCTAATTCTGCCATTATGCTCAGTGGTAATTGAGCAGTAATGTAAACAAATAATATTCCTCATTTAAATATCAAAAGGATATTTTTATATGTCATTTGGGAGAGCTCAGTTTTTATTCCATTAGCTGGTAAATGTATTTGGAAAATGGTGCAAAGAACACCCACACAAAAATATCTTTTAAAATGATACTGGATTAGAGGAACCTGGCAATGTTTATGTTGATGGGGCCATGATTCTGCTCCAGATTTGAGTCCAAACTTTAAAGGAACACGTCAAGTTTCTTGACTTACTGTATTTCAGGATAGGTTTCAACAAATCACCATTCCATTTACATCAGATTAAGCCACCAGTGCTGCTTTATACATTTGACTCTGGACTTTAAGTTTTATTTCAATTTTAAAATTAAGCAATTTTGTGAACAGAACCATTAAGAAAAGCTGGTTTGGCACAGATGTGTCATGTTGCATTTTTAAAGAGTGCATCTACCAACTCAGATAGTGGACCTTCCTTCTTCCTTTCTGTCTTCTTTTCCTTGAACTTCTCAGTCACTAGCAAAGTTGTAAGAACCAATGGGCTCTCATCTGAATATTTACTTCATCACCAGATCTTTACTGTGTTTTCACTATGTCTGGACACAGTGAAAACATCTGCCCTTGCACTTTGCTATTCTGCTGCTCAATACGTATGCCCAGTGTGGAATACATCTCACCAAGTTAAAATAATGAATGTGGCCCTTAATGACACATGCTGCATTATCACAGGATATATATGCCCTTCACCACTGGAGAAATTATACTGCTTAGCTGGTATTGCATCACCTGACATCCATCGAGATGTAGCAGCCTGTAATGAAAGGACCAAGCCATTAATATCTCCAGCCCAGCCTCTGTTTGGATATCAGCCAGCAAGCCAACACATTGAATCAAGAAATAGCTTCCTAAGATCAACAGAGACACTCACAGGAATACCTCAGCAAACGAGAGTCCAAAAGTGGCAGGCAAAAACCTGGAACCTCAATCCATGGCTGAAACCAGATGAGAAACTTCCTCCTGGGCACACAGAAGACTGAGCAACTTGGAAGGCACTGAACAGACTGCGCTCTGGCACCATGAGATGCAGAACCAATCTTAAGAAATGGGGTTACAAAGTGGAGTCCACAACATGTGAGTGTGGAGAAGAACAAACCACAAACCGCTTACTACAATGCAGTCTGAGCCCAGCCACATGCACAATGGAGAACCTTCTCACAGAGACACCAGAGGCATTCCAAGTGGCCAACTTCTGGTCAAAGGAAATTTAGTATAATGCCAAGTTTTTAATTTTGATTGTGTTTTTTCTATACATTACAACTGTATCCTCAATTTGTTTCTGTCACGATAAATAAATAACCAGATCTTTTGCAATGATAGCCAGTTTATGCAAATATCTTGTTTTCTGGTATTTTTTTCTGGTGAATATTCATAATAATATTCTAAATGCTGTAATATTGTTTTGTATAGCCAATCAACAAAGATTTTATGTAAATACATAAGGTTATACATTCCTATTCAGGTTCATATGCTTTAGAGAAAAAAACTTTAGGAAACTATTTTCCAGTTTTTGTTTTTTGTTTTTTTGCCCCATTCTGCAGAGTGTAAACATTTAAGGCTGATTGATTCCCTATATTTGGAGTTTTTCTAATTCAAAAATTCACCACATCACTACTGGTGTTGAGACATTTACACAAATCTGTTAGGAACAGCACCGTTTTTCCAGCTGACTCTGCAAAAATTGCTTCAGCTATACTTCATAAAAAAGAGAATCAACCTGTTTAGCAAGCATTGCAAATGCTGATTTATTATCAGTAAATGTATGATTTTATTTCTATTTTATATACCCATCCACTTGAGTCATGGAAAAATATCTGGGGTGGAAAGGAATCGCAAATGGGGAAAAATTAAGGAGTCCAGCTCTAGATGTCTAAAAGGTTTTAAATGCTTTTGTTTATTTACACAAGGCTTATCTGAACTGGGGTTGGTTTGTTTGTTAGTTTGTTTTCATTTCACGTGTGCACATTGGTAGTTTTAAAGAAAAAGTTTGCTGAAGCACATAAAACTGATCTTTTTGTGGGATGCGTGTTGGAAGTGAAGAGGAATCAAAGCTTGTATAAAGCGATTAGTGAGATTGAATTGTAAACTGCATTCTTGCCCTTTTGTTTCACCTCTCTTTCTTTGATCTGTGCACTCAAGCCCTTTTGCTTCCTTCCCGCCTACAGAAGTCATTTTCCCACTTCTTCCAAAAGGTAGTTAGTCCTTGAAGTCTCTTTGTTTAGAAGTCAGCATCCATGAGGCGTCTGCCTCAGGATGCTTTTATACCAGTCTACCGACTGTTAGGAATTATGAGAGCTGGAGTCCAAAGCCCCTGGAGGGCCGAAGTTTTCCCATAGCTGCTTTAAACCCACCCACAGTCAGCTTTAGGGGTACTTCTACTGAAACATAGTGATCTTATATCTATCTCCTTTTCTATCTCAGGTGGATTTCCCGAAAGAATAAATATCAGTTTCCCCTTGTTACCTTCCAAAAGCAGCCTGAATATTTCTCTCCCACATCCTACCATAAAATTGTATTACACTGGCTACACTGCTTGATATAGATAGATGCCAAATATTCCTATGGAAATATATCTATTCTTTCTATGTTCCTTTTGTATCTGGTACCAAACTTTGTGTTAAAGAAGTAATACTCTGGAACACACCTACTTCACCAACTGAGCTAGGCCTGTATTATAGCAGAACCACAACTGAATGTGGTATATTGTATGCAGTAGAAGCTGTGGGCCGCAGTGGTGCAATGGGTTCAATCCTTGTGTTGGCAGAATTGCTGACCAAAAGGTCAGTGGTTTGAATCTGCAAGACTGAGTGAGCTCCAGCTTCCCATGCAGAGACATGAGAGAAGCCTCTCATAGGATGGTAACGCATCTGGGTATCCCCTGGGCAACGTCTCTGCAGATGGCCAATTCTCTCACATCAGAAGCAACTTGCAGTTTCTCACGTTGCTTCTGACATAATAAAAAGTATAAGCTGATTATGAGAAAATCTTGTTGGACTTAAGCAGAAAGTAGCCTAAACTTTCATAGGTTAAGTCTAGAACTTGGGATACTGCACATGAGGAAGGAAACTTAGGCCCCATCTACACTGCCATATAAAATCCAGATTATCTGTGTGGAACTGGATAATCTGGCAATGTAGACTCATGTAATCCAGTTCAAAACGGAAAATGTGGATTATCTGCTTTGATAATCTGGATCATATAGCAATGTAGAAGGGGTCTTAAATGCTGCAAAATCCCTTTGCATACTGTCATGGGGCTGTCACCAACACAAGAACTAAAGAAGGCTTGGGAGATGTTCCTGCTTCAAGTTTCATTTGAACTATTGACTTCAATGTGAGAAGGTTTGCTACCGTTGCCAATTGCTTCCCACCATTCTTAATTGGTCTGTTGGGGGCTGCCAGAATGAACTTTATTTTAATGAGACTTCATTAATTTCCACATAGGTCACCATCTTTCAATGATGACCAACCAAAGCTAATAGGAATGTTTAAAAGCTCAAATAAACAACCTGCAATCATCCACAATTTTTGTCATTATAAGACAGCAGGTTATAAGTTTGTTAGGTTTGCACATTATGAGGAATATAGTTCATACGCTTGTTTTAGTTCATTAAATCATTTCTGATTTCATGGGAAATAAATCACATCCTGAATCTTAACTGCAGGGCTAAGTAGGCAGTAGGCATCAATATAAATGAACTACAGCCTCTTAAATCAATGGAGTGTGTGTGTCAATTTCTGTTGTGTTCCTTCAAGTCTTTTCCTACTTATGGCTACCTTAAGGTAAACCTATCTCTGGGTTTTCTTGGCAACATTTGTTCAGAGGTAATTTGTCTTTGTATCTCTCTGAAGCTGTAAGAGTGTGACTTGGCCAAAATCACTCAGTGAGTTTCCATGACTGAGAGGGGATTTGAACTCTGGTCTCCAGAGTCATAGTGGAACACAGTCAACTGCACTATGCTGGCTCTCTAAGTGTCCATTTATCATTCAGAAATTGATTCAATCAGTTTACTGTAGTTAGAATTAACAGCAAGATTGAAACCAATCTTCCTGTGTGCCTTCTCAACACATATCTCTTTCTCCTCCACTCGTTACACTGCTATAATTAATGTGGAGATTGGTTTCTTAGATCCTCAAAATATGAAAACAGCAGAATTTGGGAAAAAAAGTTTTGTTTATGTCGTTGGTGAAGGCACACTCATCTAAAAAATTATTCTAAATTACTTTCTGTAAATGCAATGTCGAATGCATTGCTGCTAAGCTTCCAGTCACTCTTTGGTCCAGTGTGCACATCTGCCCCAGAAGCTGTATAAATTGTTTCAGGCCTCCAAACATGTATTTTGTGATGGCAAGAGTATCCCTTTCCACATAGACACAGAGAACTGAGAAGCCTTGGCCTCTAGCTGGAGGTCAGCTGTGACCAGCAGTGCTATAGAATTTGAAGAGGCACGAATGGGGGGGCGAAAGAGAGAAACGTGCCAAGAGGAAGGCATGTCAAGCCAACCCCGACTGGGACCAGCTTTCATCTGGAAACCAATGCCCTCACTGCAGGAGACCATGTAGATCAAGAATAGGGCACCACAGTCACCTATGTGCCCACCGCCAGGACCCCAAACTTGGAGGGCAATCTTACTCGGACAATGAGGGATCACCTAAGTAAGTAAGTAAGTAAGTAAGTAAGTAATCCCTTTCTACATACTCAACATTCTTTCATTTTAAACAGGGAACATCAAGGGAGATCTTTGCTCAAAATATCTGGAAACCTGTCCAAGAACATCCATTATTCCACCCTTTCTGTCCATCTTTTATTTATAAACCACCATATAAAACTCTGCCAAGCTTCACTGAAGACCAAGCCAAACTAAAAGGAGGCCAAAGCTACCAGGAGGTAAAAGCCAAGCATGAATAGGCTCGGCCTGTCAAATTAACAATTTCCAATTGTGAAAAAAAATATTATAATGAAAAAAAATTACCTTGTTTGATCAGTCCAGGACTTTTCTAGTCCAAAATTCTCTTTCCAAAGAGGCTAGTCAGATCTCTCTGGAAGCACAGGAGCACTGTCTCCATCATAGAGAATGTACATTGTGAAATACAGTACATCTGTTCAGAAGTTAGTCCCAATCCATTGTGTTCATTTGGACTGCAGGTACACTGAAGTTTGGCCAGTTCCTTCACTTATCATTTACCAAAAAGTGTACTAGTACATTCAGAAACAGAATTTAAAATGCACTATATTGTCCTGTCTACCACATTTTTTACTATTTAAGACAAAGGACAAATACTATATGTCAATTAAAATTTCTTTAAAAATCATTTTACGAAGTCTGTCCTGCTTCTTCTTGTCCTCTGTCTAACTGTAAATTTTGTTTAGTAACATTGGCACTGAGTGGATGGTGAAGAATAGTAATAACAATAATAAATCTTTATTTATATCCCGCCCTATCGCCCAAGGGGACTCAGAGTGGCTTACAAAGAAGGATTAGAAGACTTTCAGTGCAGAGTACAGCTGCATTAAACAATGCAGCAGATGACTATGTATTTGTTGCTTATTTGTTCAGTCGTTTCCTTCCTGCTCTTCATGACCTCCTGGACTAGTGGACGCTAGAGCTCCCTGTCAGCTATCACCACCTCTAGCTCCTTCAAGGTCAAGCCAGTCACTTCACGGATACCATCCATCTATCTTGCCCTTGGTCAGCCCCTCTTCCTTTTTCCTCCCATTTTCCCCAGCATCATTATCTTCTCCAAGCTTTCCTCTCTTCTCATTATGTGGCCGGAGCCCCCGGTGGCACAGTGGGTTAAACCCCTGTGTCGGCAAGACTGAAGACCGACAGATCACAGGTTCGAATCCGGGGAGAGGCGGATGAGCTCCCTCTATCAACTCCAGCTCCTCATGCGGGGACACGAGAGAAGCCTCCCACAGGGATGATAAAAACATCAAATCATCCAGGCGTCCCCTGGGCAACGTCCTTGCAGACGGCCAATTCTCTCACACCAGAAGGGACTTGCAGTTTCTCAAGTCACTCCTGACACGACAAAAAAATTAAAATAAGTTATGTGGCCAAAGTACTTCATCTTTGCCTCGAATATCCTTCCCCCCAGTGAGCACCCCAGTTCAAAACCATTTATCTTCCTTCTCTCAGCTTTCCTTATGGTCCAGCTCTCACATCTATAGGTTACTATGGGGAATATCATTGCTTTAACTATGCAGATCTCCATTGCTAGTATGATGTCTCTACTCTTCACTATTTTTTGTTATAATGTTCCATAAAATGTGAAACAGCTTTTCAGTGGAAACTCTATATAAGATGTAAGACTTCTTCAGCACCTGTTTCAAAGAAACTCTGAAGCACAACCAGATATGAAAATCATAAACATCTCTAAAGGAAACAGTTATCTGTGTTCCCAAGGCTGACCCTGCCATTATCTGTGAGAGTTGGCTACATTAGGCAATAAAGGAAGGATGAGGAGTGAAAGCAAGATGCTGGAGGAATCACTATATGTGCCAAAAACACTTTAATTTGCCCTCAAGCAATAGAAAACAGTAAGAATTCAAGTTGTCCAGCCAATCCAAATGTCCTTCTTGACTCTCTCCTGGGGACAGGCTGCCCTCTGGCTTCATTGCCATGTGCCTGTTCCTCCTGCTTATACATCTATTCTCAGGCAGAGTATGTGGAATTGAGTATTTGTATTTGTAAATTACAAGGACGGTGCCTCTCCTCTCCTACTTTTCATACAACTACACTAATCCTGCTCATTATACCAAGTCCAACTCAACACTTCTGGTTTTGAGCCTAACCACCAATATGGTCATCTTCTGCATACAGCAATGGACCATCTTGTCAATTGCCTCAGGGAGTAAAATGTTTGTCCAGCTCTGTTTGCTAATCCACAAGAAGCCACCTAATTGAACCAATGTCCTCAAAATCCATTTTCTATAAATAACCTCTTTTTGCAAGGATCAGCATTTCAACATTCCCATTCCTCTCCCCAACATGCATATTTTTACTTTGACATTTTAATGCCATCTGCCACTTAAAAGCCCAATCTGTTAAACTGTCAACATTTATTCCAGAACCTCTATACAACAGCCAAGCCACTTGATTATCCCGCCATGAATAAGAGGTTTAATTTCTTCTCTGCCTCAGACCTTCATGGCATAGCTTACACCTGCCTGCTAAGGGTGTGAAAGTCAACTAATTAGAATGGCAGTCTTTTACACCCACGTTGTTCACATGTTAATGAATACAAATGGCTAAGGCCATAAAAATAACTGGAGTCGGCAGCATGAGAAGTGATACATTCTGCTTATTTACAAAGTTACATCAAAGTACGCATCTACAAGAAGATCCAGCACCTGTATTTAGTACGAGAACATCAACAAATACAATAAAGTGTGACATACAGTATGACTCCTGTATCCATAGTGTTGGAGCATGCAAGCAACCAGTGAGTATGTGCATGTGTGAACTGTTAAATAAGATGCATAAAGCTGATTGGTCAGGCATTGCCCAGGGTGATGGCTGATTCTGGGACTTTTGGATACTGTTGCATTTTGTTCAGGCTTGAGCTAAGCAGCTGCAGAGAGAGATGAAGAGAGAAGCAGAGAGAGACAGACTGATTTGCTTCTTGACTGCTGGAAGGAGTTTAGTCATATCGACAAATGAAAAACTATTTTAAATCTCTCTAAAAGGACATTATGTGAGTTGGTGCAACTGATAACATTGTACATATGTTATTATGAACTAAGAAGGGTAAACTACTTGTTCTTTATTGTTCATCTGCGTGGCGTATTTTCTTTCTCTGGCAAGGCAGTGTGTGGGCTGATCCAAACATGAAATACACATAGTTTATTTTACATTACGCCAGACGTAGGACTGGTAATTCTGTTTCATTTATCCACGTCCAATAAAATATGTCATCTCTAGACATTTTTAGGTTCTCTAGCACAATTCTAAGGTATTCTTGAGCCAGATATCCTTCAATTCAATCGGGTTTGTGATTATCTTTGGTTTCATGTATCCACATGAAATATGGGAACATTCTGCGAATATGAGGATCATACTTTACAAAGTTATGTTTGACTACAAGTCCCTGCAACATTTAAACAGACTTCTACATCTGGTGTTTCTTTCTCCCTCCTTTCCCATTTTCAACAAGTCTGCTCAAAAGTTTCTCCCAATTTCCAGAGAAGATTTGAAGGTGAGCAATGATAAGCCAAGATTATTAAATTGAGATTTCTGTGCTTTGGATGTATCAGGAAAGGTCTTGGCTCATTAGAGAAGACAATAACGCAGGTAAGGTAGAAGCAGGAGAGAAAAAGGAAGACCATGTTACATATGAGTAGATTCAATCAGGACAGCCCATCCTAGAGTCTGCAAGACCAGTGCAGAGCACTTGATAGCAGGATGACTTGGAGGTCTCTCATTCATGGGGTCACCAGAAGTCAAAGTGGACTTGATGGCAGTTAACAACACAAAAGAATTTCAAGGGAAATTTAATTCACCAGCAGTATCTGTTATGTTGCCATCCCAATTTCTTTATGGCCAAGATGAGAATCCTGTGGCCTTCGAAATCATTTCAGGAGATGCCTCCAGAATTGCCTTCCTGAGGTAGCTCAGATAATTCTCACCTTACTCTTTTTCCACTAGCAAGTGATTTTTTTTCAGTAGGGTTTTAGGAGCTGACTGCAAGCTGTTTTAAATGGTTTTATTTCTAAAGGATGTTTAGCTGCACTTCAACATTATCTTTCTTTGGCCAATGTCTTTGTATATGTTTTAAGCTTTGGAAGTTGCCTGGACACTCAGGAAAGGAAGGAAATAAGTGAGATGATTGGTTGATTGAGGATGAAAATGACAGACTACAATTCCTCTAATTCCAAGACATTGCAGACTTGAGGGACAGGGCTTCCCAGTCCTTGGTGCTTGTCACATTTTAAAGGTTAGCCTTAAGACCATCTTGAAATCTCTTTTCCTGTCCATCAACATTCCATTTTCTGTTTTTTAGCTGATAATAAAGTAGCTGCTTTGGAAGATGATGATCGGACATCCAGACAATGTGGTCCATTATGGAAAGAAGGATTATAACATTTCAAAAGCAATTTGAAAGATGGGTTGAAAGAAGCTTAATCAGATCCCTCCTGTCCTATTGGTACATTTCGGAGGAGTTATGTGATTCCTGCCTTATATTTACAGGCTAGGATATTGTTCGAAGCTACACAGAACATCACTTTCCAAAATGTGTTGGTCTGTCTTTTTCTTCTTTTTTGGACTGCATGAAAAGTGAGAGCATGCTGATCATAAGAAAAACAGCTGCTGACAAACAGAAAAGAAAAGTCAAAGGAGGGACAATTTTTAAATTATTGTAGGCTGGTGCACTCAAGCTGCCAAGCAAAGTGGTGTGTGGGGGTAATTAATCAAGGGCACAGCATGTTTATAGAGAGCACTGACAAATGTTATCTTGAACTCTATCTCCAACTCTGAGGATTTGAGCAAGACTTGGAATTAGAAGACTCTGGCATTTCTTAATGCTGGAACAAGCTAATGAATCCCTCAGCACTGTGAAGAGACACTCGGAAATTAATGTCTGAACCACAGGTGATCTTCATACTTGACAGCAAAGACCATTGGGAGCCACAAAGGGAGATTTGATGGAGTCGGCATACATGCTGGTATGCCATTGTTTGGCATCTTCCGGTTCACTGGTGGACAGGCAGGAATAGAAAAGTCCTATAACAGGCCACTGCGAAGAGCAATAGGCCCCAGTAAACATGTCTTTGTGCAATTGCTGTTCATGTAAAGAAATCCCAGCTCACCTTATCTCAAGTAGCAAGAATGAGAGAGAAAGAGAGAGAAGAAAAGAAGCAGAAAACATTTCGAAAAGTACAAGCCAAACAAAAATAACAGGTGCTGGGAAAGATTTATTACTTGATTGCTACCATTATTTCCCACATTTGCTTCTCCTCAGCTATCTTGTCTAGCAAAAAATATGCCATTCATACTGACTATGATATGGAAAAGCATACTTCCTTATTGCAAGAAGGGGAAATTGATACAGAGATACCATTGTCTAATATTAGCCAATGTCCTAACCTGGCAAACACAGAATCTTCCCTTCCGCGTAGATTTAGGCAAAATCGGATTGCAGCAACCTCTCCTAGCTTCCCAATTCTTTGTCATAAACAGCTTCTTGCCAACCTGACCATGTGATCAACCTATTGCTTGATCACATGGGTTCTATTTTCCATCTCTGAAATATTTAAACATGTGTGGCAGTAGCAGCATTTCATTTCTGACTTGTCTAAATTCCTATAAAGGCCATGCTATACAATAGTTTCATTATGGCTAGCTTCTTCTGCATAGTTTTGATCTATAACAGTGGTTCCCAACCTTTTTTTTTTTTTTTACCAGGGATCACTTTGACCAGGGACCACTCTCCAACATTAGTACCAATCAGTTTTTGGTCAACTTCAGATTTGGTTGTTGTTGGGTTTTTTGGGGGGGGGGGGGTGCTGGTTCAGAAACCTTCACTTACCCTGAAAATATGGTGCCTCTGCCTGTGTGCTGAGTGTTTCTATCCCATCCAGTAACCCTCATTCACATCTTTAGGACAGCCCTAACTTCAGGAAGCAGCAGGCCACCTGGGCTGAAGTAAGTCTCCATTAGCTATGTCAGAATTTAAATAAAGTGCTCATCCTCCTCCCCACATGTGTGAGTTCATAGGTGAGTTTTTAACAGCCAGATGTGTGGAACTAGTAACAGTGGAGGAAGGACTATCGTTTGAGTACAGATGCCTAAGTTTATCTACTGCATCAATTCTCAATACACATAGAAATATCTCCAGTAAAGTCTTGACTGTACCATGCCTTTTCTGCCTGGAGAAATAAGCACCCATGTGCTGCTGTTCCCTAACGTTTAGAGCTCTATACCAAGAAACTCCTCTTCCATTAGTTAATAGAAACGCATGACGAGCAGGACTATCATTTCTCAACAGGGCTGTAAATGAACTTGCTGCTATTTCTGGGGAAGAAAAACCATCAACTCCTTCCCAAAGTTGGTAAGTCTTTGCACAAGTGCACAATTCCAAAATGCCAGGTGCACACGTATAAATATTTGATTGGTACCTTCTTGTTTTGATGCAACAGCCCAAAAGGCACAGATGGACTGAACTGAAACTCAATTATAAATAAATGTTTTATATACAAAGAGTGATAGCACATGCAAAGCTTTCATAAGACACATTTTTTAAATAAATGCAAAGCATGGAGTGCCTTCCCTACAGTTCCATTTTCAGTTCCGTTCATGCGTTTAAAGTCACAAGGCAGGGGAATGTGTAGCAATTAAATAAGACAGTTTTTTTCCAAATCATATGGCATGACAAAAATTGCAGATCAGTTTACGAGGGGGGGGGGGAGGGGGGGAGAGAGAGAGAACAGGCAAAAGCAATTTCCCTGGTGTCAACTATGTGGTTCTATGAAGACAATGAAGTAACGTCCATAACAATCTCTAGTGATTGGTCCAGATCAAACTAGTGGAGTTGTTTCAGAATTTCAAAAAGCACCTGGAAACTCCAGGTGTGACCCTCTTGCTGTCAAGTGATCCTTCCTTCCCATCCCTGTTATTAAGGAATAAAGACACTCTCTAACCCAAAAGAAGAGAAAGAACGCTTCAAAATTACATTGCTTTGAGAACCATTATAAAAGCCTGAAAAATTAACATTAGAGGTAAATGCATTATCCTTTCTAAAAAGATGAGTTGGAAGTCCAACTGAACAAGGTAAATCATTTTTTCAATTTTTCAAAGTGGTCCATTCACATGAATGTATGACCCAAAATTATGTTCTTCCACTTGACAATGCTGCTTAAATATAAGTTTACAAGTTATATTGCACACAAAAGGGATACTTAAAAGGACAAATGGGATACACTATAACCAAAGGTAAAGTGATGTATAATGGGACAAAAAGGGAAATCTCCACTTCACTAATGCACTGATGGGATCTGAGTGGGTAGCGACTGAGTGAGAAATGCATTTTAGAATTCTGGCACATCCCTCAAAGAACATCTCAATCTAGGCCCCTTCCACACAGCTGAATAAAATCCCATGTTTTCTGCTTTGAACTGAGATATATGCCAGTGTGGACTTGGATAATCCAGTTCAAAGCAGATATTGTGGGATTTTTTGCCTTGATATTCTGGGTTGTGTGGAAAGGCCCCCCAGAGTGCAGCATGTTGGAAATAGCTACCTTCTACAAGCCTCCTATACTAGTTATTTGTCATGTATATAATTTAGATTGCTTACGATATTGCATATGTGTGTATTGGTATGCAGTTTTTCTTAAGTCTATGTTGTGGGAGGGACTACAGACCATGTGACCAGATCTAGGACTATTCAGATCTGAGACTCCATTTTAGATTGGACAGACTCCATTACACTCTGAGATGCTTTAGACCAGGGGTCCTCAAACTAAGGCCCGAGGGCCAGAAACGGCCCTCCAAGGTCATTTACCTAGCCCTCGCTCAGTCAACCTAAGTCTGAAACAACTTGAAAGCTGTTGTGCCTCAGAATAGATTCACCTTGCTTTCTCTGACAAAACCAGCCAATCTTGAGAGGTAGGAAGTTTATTGAAACAATCAGAGTAAAAGCAGTAAAAAATTCAGTGGTTACAAGGTAAAAAGTCCAATATAATCCTTTGAAGTTTAAGCAGAAGACATGAAGCAAAACAAGAAGCCCCAAACCAGGAAGCAGCTTAAGGTTACATGAAGCAGGCCGTTGCTAAATCCCTAGCCCCGAACTGGGCTACTGCAAGCCATATTGCAACGTTGAAACTAACACAGGATCACTGTCCAGGCAGATTACTTATACGTTTCACAGCAAAACAGCAAACATCAAACAAGCCTTAACGAGCAGTTTTCCCACAGATGAGGTCAACACTTCTCTGCCAGCCGCGCACTCCTTCGCACCACCTGTCCTGCGCGGCCTTGCATCCCACCGACCGCCTGACCTTGCCTCCCAGGAACTGTCTTATCACCCACATTCCGATCTTGTGAAGACATTGAAGACACAGACCTGTCTCTAAATTGCCTGTCTCTAAATTCATGGGAAGAAAGCTGAGAGCCCACATCTGCACTATTCTCAATCCCATCTGCACGCTCCTCACTCCCATTCCCATCAAGTTGGTGCTGAACCACAACACTATCCCCCCCTAGGGCCCCCCCGTGGGCCCCCCACCGGCCCGGGCTTGGCCGGGTAGGCCCGGTGAAAACGGGACACTAGGAGAGGAGCATGAACATTCCGAGCATCCACCCAACAGCGCTCCTCAGGCCCATAGCCCACCCAGTCCACCAAGTACTGTAACTTGCGGTGATGACGGCGAGAGTCTAAAATGTCCGCTACTTCGAACTCCTCCTCGCCATCGCGTAGAATCGGGGGGGGCGGAGGAGCCCCGCCAGCATCCGGCCGGACTTCTGTGGCGGGTCGCAGCAAAGATCGATGGAAAACTGGATGAATCCGCATGCCGTGCAGAAGTTTTAGTTTAAAGGTCACAGGATTTAACTGTTCCACCACTGGGTATGGTCCCACAAAACGTGCGTCAAGCTTCCGAGAGGGGCGTTGGATAGGCAGATGTTTAGTGGACAGCCAAACACGATCTCCCACTTGAATCGGTGGACCTGGTTGACGATGGGTATCAGCCATCCGTTTGTAATCCTCTTTTGCCTGTTCAAGCTGAGCCTTTAAGATCTCTTGAATCGCTGAGAGCTCCTGCAGCCAAGTGGTAGCAGCAGGGACCTCCCCAGGCCCAATCACGGAGGGAAAGAACCGGGGGTGGTATCCATAGTTAGCAAAGAACGGGGCCTCTTTAGTCGACCCGTGAGTAGCATTGTTGTAGGCAAACTCGGCTACAGCAAGAAGCGAGGCCCAATTGTCCTGTTGATAGTTGACAAAACATCTCAAGTATTTTTCAAGGGTGGCGTTGGTCTTCTCGGTCTGGCCATCAGACTGTGGATGATGCGCTGACGACATCCGACTCGCGATGCCTAACTGTCGTTGTATCTCCTTCCAGAAGTGCGAGGTAAATTGAGCCCCACGGTCGGTCACCAAGCTCTTTGGAAGTCCATGAAGACGGAAAATGTGGCTTAGGAATAAATCGGCAGTTTCTTTGGCAGTAGGCACTCCCCCACAGGGAATGAAGTGTCCCATCTTGGTAAAAAGATCCACCACCACCAGAATGGTAGTGAAACCTTGGGATTCTGGTAAATCCGTGATGAAATCGGCCGACACAATTTCCCAGGGCCGACTCGGAGTAGGCAGAGGTTGTAGCAAACCAGCCGGTTTGCCAGTAGGATTCTTGGCGCGGTGACAAACAGGACAGCCGTTGACATATTTCTCGACCTCTCGCCGGATCTTGGGCCACCAGAAGTCCCTCAGTATTAGCTGCAGTGTTTTAAAAATCCCAAAATGTCCCGCCGGCTTGGTATCATGGCATAGTTTTAAGATTTCCTCCCGCTCGGGGCCGAGCGGCACATAGACCTGTGAATGATGACACAGCATCCCATCTATTTCTTGAAATGGGAACTTTAATCCGGCCTCCAGTTGTTCTTGCACCCACAAGTCCTCTTGCTGCCGCGCCCGGATTCTTTCAGCCAAAGTCGAAGGGGGCCTCGTTGTGCTGGTGAATGCAAAGTTTTCTGGCCGCAAAATACAGGACTCTGAGGAGTCTTCTTGGCCCCGAGTATATTCCGGCTTGCGCGACAAAGCATCTGCTTGTTTGTTTTGGGCCGCCGGCACATAGCAAATTCGGAAGTTGAATCTCTCAAAAAACAATGCCCAACGCTGCTGTCGTTGGTTTAACTTCCGGGACGTACGGAGATATTCCAGATTGCGGTGATCCGTATGAACTTCCACTGGTTGGGGAGCACCCTCTAGCCAATGTCTCCAAGTCTCAAACGCTGACTTGATGGCTAGGAGCTCTTTTTCCCAAATGGTGTAGTTTCTTTCTGGGGCAGTCAACTGTCGAGAAAAATATGCACAGGGCTGGAGATGATCCCCCGCAGGTTGTAGCAACACTGCCCCGACCGCCACATCCGACGCGTCGGCCTGCACCACAAACAGCTTAGTAGGATCAGGATGTTGCAGGATAGGCTGGGAAGTGAAAAGTTCTTTGAGCCGCTGAAACCCTCTTTCAGCCGCCTCAGTCCATAGGAACGGCCGTTTACCTCTCAGGCATTGGGTAATAGGGTCCGCCCAGCGGGCAAAGTCGGGGATGAATTTGCGGTAATAATTGGCGAACCCCATGAATCTTTGGATGTCCTTTTTGCTCCCAGGGGATTTCCATTCCAACACCGCGGAGACTTTAGTGGGGTCCATGGAGATTCCCTCCACCGAGATGCGGTGTCCCAGGAAGTCTACTTCCTCTAGGTCGAAAGCGCACTTCTCCAGCTTCGCGTACAGTCCATGATCCCTCAGGCGCTGAAGCACCGCACGCACCTGTTGAGTGTGGTCACGGGGATTCGTCGAGTAAATCAGGAAGTCGTCCAGGTAAATGACCAAAAAACGGTCTAAAAAGTCGCGGAATACGTCGTTGACGAAGTGCTGGAACGTGGCTGGAGCGTTGCAGAGTCCGAAACCCATAACTCTGTATTCAAAGCTCCCGAAACGGGTCTGGAAGGCTGTCTTCCACTCGTCCCCTTCCCGGATACGCACCAAATTATAAGCCCCCCTTAGGTCCAATTTGGTGAAAATCCGAGCTCCTCGCAACCGGTTGAGCAACTCCGGGATGAGGGGAAGCGGATAACGGTTCTTGATCGTGATGTTGTTCAATGCCCGATAGTCATTACAGAGTCTCAGCTCCCCTGATTTTTTCTTGACGAACAAAACTGGGGAGCCGGCCGGCGACTGCGAGGGACGAATGAACCCCTTGCGTAGGTTGGTATCCAAGAACTCCCGGAGAGCTGCCAGCTCTGGCTCCGAGAGAGAATACAACCGCCCACGCGGAATCAGGGCGCCCGGAATCAAGTCAATAGCGCAGTCGTATGGACGGTGGGGAGGAAGTCTCTCCGCCTCCTTTTCGCTGAAAACGTCCCAGAAATCTTGGTATTTGGCGGGCAGCTGGCCCGTAGCCTGTGCGGCAACCTCTGCGAGCCGACACTTCCGCTCCCCGCCGCAATGGTCTTTGCAAAAGGCCGAAGTGAACCGTAACTGTTTCTGGGACCACCAAATGGTCGGGTTGTGCTTGGCCAGCCATGGAATCCCCAACACCACAGCGTGTGGCAGGTCCGTGACCAAAAAGGAGACCTCTTCCACATGGTCCCCGACCTTCATCTGTACGGGCGCCGTATAGCGAGCGACCGGCCCGGCTTTCAGCGAGCGCCCATCAAAGTTTTGTACATCCCGGGGAGGCTGAAGGTCTAAACATTGTAATCCAAGGTATTCCACAAACCGACTGTCCATGAAATTGTTAGTGGCCCCACAGTCGACCAAGGCGTGCACCGCTGTGGGAATCTTTTGGGCTACACAAAACGAAACCAAGAGAAAGAACAGCACCCCAGTCGCGGGCTCTGGAAACGGGATGGAGACCGAGTCAGTGAGCCCAGCTAAACTCGGTCGTTGCCTTCCCCCGCCGGCTGGTCGGCCCATTGTTCACCCGAACTCTGGGCCGGGGACGCCACGGCCTCCGCTGAACCAGAGGCCCCCGCCAGGCGAGGACTTGTCTTCTTCTTTACTAGGCACTCCCGAGAAAAATGTCCACTGCCCCCACAATACCAACACAGGTTCAGCCGTTGTCTTCGCGCCTTTTCCGCCGCATCGATTTTGGGGCGCATGGAACCCAACTGCATGGGCTCCTCTGCGTCAGGCACATGAGCTGGCGGCGGTCCCAAGCGACGTGGTACCCCTGCATCGGCCCCCCTTCGACCAACTGGCCGAGAGCCGGCAAGGATATGGCGTTGGGTAGTCATAGTCCCATCAACCCGGATGCACAGGGACATCAACTCCTCCAAATCGGCTGGAACAGCGGAACGGGCCACCTCCAACTGCATCTCCTGGGTGAGCCCCGCCTTGAAAGCGCTCATGTAGGCGGCATCATTCCAGGCAAGCTCCCGCTGCAAAACACGAAATTCTGAGATGTATTCGGCCAAACGCCCTTCTTTCTGCTTGAGAGCTCGCAACTTACGATCCGCCATCTCCCGGTGCACTTGGCCCCCCCATACTTTGTGCAGTTCATCCATAAAAGCCTTGGCGGTGTTGCACACAGGGGAAGCAGCCTCACGTAACGCGGTGGCCCAGGAGAGGGCCGGGCCCTCCAACAGACTGTAGGCAAAGCCCACCTTGGCGGCTTCATCCGGGAACTCCGCTGCCCGCACTGTGAGATAGGCATCACACTGCCCCAGGAAGTCCTTGACCCGTTGGCTGTCTCCGGAGAACTTGTTAGGCAACGCCATGGGAGTCCTTAGCGGCTGGACCGGAGGGTTAGCTGCTGCTTGCCCTTGCATCGTTGCTATCTGCTGCTGAAGGGTCACCAGCTGTTGTTGCATCGCCTGAGCCTCAGCGGGATTCATAGTGGCTGTGAGAAGCAAGGACTTTGTTGGGGTTAGTTTCAAACTGTTGTGCCTCAGAATAGATTCACCTTGCTTTCTCTGACAAAACCAGCCAATCTTGAGAGGTAGGAAGTTTATTGAAACAATCAGAGTAAAAGCAGTAAAAAATTCAGTGGTTACAAGGTAAAAAGTCCAATATAATCCTTTGAAGTTTAAGCAGAAGACATGAAGCAAAACAAGAAGCCCCAAACCAGGAAGCAGCTTAAGGTTACATGAAGCAGGCCGTTGCTAAATCCCTAGCCCCGAACTGGGCTACTGCAAGCCATATTGCAACGTTGAAACTAACACAGGATCACTGTCCAGGCAGATTACTTATACGTTTCACAGCAAAACAGCAAACATCAAACAAGCCTTAACGAGCAGTTTTCCCACAGATGAGGTCAACACTTCTCTGCCAGCCGCGCACTCCTTCGCACCACCTGTCCTGCGCGGCCTTGCATCCCACCGACCGCCTGACCTTGCCTCCCAGGAACTGTCTTATCACCCACATTCCGATCTTGTGAAGACATTGAAGACACAGACCTGTCTCTAAATTGCCTGTCTCTAAATTCATGGGAAGAAAGCTGAGAGCCCACATCTGCACTATTCTCAATCCCATCTGCACGCTCCTCACTCCCATTCCCATCAAGTTGGTGCTGAACCACAACAAAAGCACACAACAACAACAATAACAACAACAACAATCCTATCTCATCAGCCAAAAGCAGGCCCACACTTCTCATTGAAATACTAATAAGTTTATATATTTGTTAAAATTGTTCTTCATTTGAATTATTGTATTGTTTTTAAGAGGGTTTTTTTCCACTCCAAATATGTTCAATGTGCATAGCAATTCATTCATTTTTTTCAAATTATAATCTGGCCCTCCAACAGTTTGAGAAATTGTGACCTAGCCTTCTGTTTAAAAAGTTTGAGGACCCCTGCTTTAGACTCTGGACTGTTGATTCTAAGAAAGATGCCCTGTGTTATCTGATCAGAGAAACTACTTCAAATCTATCTGTAACTGGATTGATAAGCAATGTACTTGTATATTGAATACATGGAGTTTGTAAATAAACCAACTATGTTATTTTTAATGAAGATTACTTATTTTTGTCTCTTGAGAGCATGATTTAAAAGCAATATGTTTTAAGGAAGAGTAAATCTTTTTAGGCACTGAAAAGAACACTTCTGAAACTTTGCTGTTTTTGTGCATTGGCATATCTTTTTTTCTTAACAGTTCAAAGTGATAACCAAGTTTATCAGTTTGAAAAACCTAATTTGCCTTGCATGAATACTAGTGGATGTATACCACTAATCAGAAGATTCACTCAAAGGAGTATTTAGCTCTTCTCAGGAAGGTCATGCTTTTTCAAAAGGTTGTGTGTCCAAAAGTTATGAATCCTTTTCCCAAAATCTCAACCTAGAGTACAGCAGTGGCAAAAAGTACAAAGGCAAAAGTATGATAGCTGGGACCCTATGCTAGTTGCGCAACATAGGTCACAATTAATGAAGAGAGCACATGCGCGAGACAGCAGAGCGAGTGAGAGATGCAGCTGCAATAGGATAGCAGTGAAGTAATTTAACTTAGAAGGGACAGGATAAGGGTGAGGCAATGTCTTTCCCCCCTTCTTTTTATCCTTCCTTCCATTCCAACGACTCCGCTGCAGCTGCATCTCGCACTCAGTGCACTCACTCACGCACGTGTTCCCCTAATTCAGACCCGCGTTGCGCAAGCAGCATAGTGTAGGGTCCCAGCTATCATACTATTGCCAAGTACAAATTCTACACTAGGCATAATTAGAAATGGAATTGAAAATAAATCAGAGAAAATCATACTGTGTTGTTTTCATTGCCTGCCCTCGTTTCCATTCGGTGACCTAAGAGGAACCTATCACGGGACTTTCTTGATAAGAACACCCCGTGTTTAGAGTATATTTCAAAGGAAACCACCTCTGAGTATCCTTGCCTTACAAACCCTATGAAATTCATGAGTTCACCACATCCACACACATACTATCAATATATGTCTCATCCTTACTTTTCATTTTCAATCCTTTAGTATACCATTTTGTATGTATTATCAGATCGGTATCAACCTAATATCAGTAGAAGGAACTGGGCCTGAGAAGGTAAGTTGTGAGTTAATTTCTTCTAAAGTCATTGACATGAAAATGAGCACAAAATGCCAATAAAAATTAATCTTGATTTCTTTGGATGGCCTAACTAAACAAGATCTAGTATGTGTAATTAAATGAAGTGCTGACTCAGTAAGCAATCTCATTAACACTACTTATTTGACTGCAAATATGAAGGCTGACTGAGTTAAATCACTTTGAGAAACACACAACAGGACAATGGATGTTTTAACTACTGCAATTTGTTCTCTGCAATGCACTTCTGTTACAACTGACACATTTTTCCACTATCAGCAGATATCTAAATAATAGGTAGTCTGCTACTTGTTTCGTGTATGCTGTAAGTAGAGTGGCTTCTATTTATCAGACAAATGGCATTTTGCCCATGCTTCTTAGACTTTATATTATACTGCCAACACAGATTGGATATCCCTTATCTGAAATGCTTGAAACCAGAAGTATTTTGGATTTTGAAATACTTGTATTCGCATATATTGCGCACAAAGAAATATTTTGAAGATTGGATCAAAATCTAAATATATCCTATGCACATAAGTAATTTTAAAACAGCATTTTAAGTAATTTTGTGCCTGAAACAACATTTTTGTACGTTAAACCATCAGAAAGTCAAGGGTTTTAGAGTATTTTGGAATTCCAGATAAGGGGATGTCAAACCTATACTTTGATTTCTAATTTACATAATGTCGATGATTCCAGATTAGAGCAAATATTAAAATATTTTAGCATAGGAGGTCACAGAGCTATAGAAATTAGAGATTAGAAGATGTAAGTAGCAGAGGAAAAACCATATAATCCAGTTTCTTAATGCAGATTAACTGTATTGAATTGGATTGTATGACAGTGTAGACTCAATTAATCCAGTTTAAAGCACTTAATATGCATTCTGAAGCTGGAATATATGGGAGTATAAATCCAGCCTCAGACAATGTTGCTTGTTACCTCTCTGTATGTCAAACAGCATCTGCTGAAATTGTTTCTTTCACACAACCATTAAAAGTAGACAGTGTTTGCCTTCACTCAAGTTGCTTGTTGACTTTGAATTTCATAGGATTTTCCTAGGCAAGAAATTCTCGGGGGTAGTTTTGTCCACTAGCAAAGATACAGGAGCTTTCTCCAATTGTCAATGTAATGTTTCCTCTCAAGAAAGATCCCATCATATTTTAAAAGCTGTCATCACAAGCCCAAGAGGATAAAAACATAAGCAAGCTGGAAAATACAAGAAGACTTAACGGAGGAGCCAGAAAGAAGGAAGAGGTTGCCATGTAGAAACAAAATCTGCCTAAAATTGACAAAGGTTTCACTACATGTGCCCCAGTGGTCACTGGAACAAGAGCTTTCTTCCATAGCAATGCAAGTTAGATCTTCCGTATCTCCCTTTCTGCAAAACTGGAAGAATGCCACCCAGTTATTTCGTCCCAATTTAGCTGGCTCACATTCTTCCTGTGACGTCTCCATCCTTTTATGCATCCGTGCTTCCTTTACTGCCCTTTCATTTTTCAGCACTGATGTTCATTCTCCAGATACCTCTGACACAGAAAATATATAAAGAGATTGAGCGGTTGCTATTGGCCCAGGGGTCATCTAGTGCTCTTCATGCCTGAGTGGGCTTTTGAACTTATCTGCTTCATCCCACATTCTATTGTTTTATAGATATTATGATAGTGTCATCAAGTACAGAAGAATATTCATCTTATTCTAAATATTTAGAAGAATATTCAGAAGGTTTTCAAAATATCACTGGTAGACCTATCATAATCTGAAACCAAAAGAAATGTATATGCCCAAGTGATGACAAATAAGATTATTGAACAATTTACAGTTCATTGTTCAAGTCCTTTACAAAGGGAATACTTAGCTTTGGAGTTGGATTCTACCGGCAAGATGTTTTGAATACCTTGAAGTAATTTCGGATTTATGGCAACTCTAAGGCAAACCTATCACTGGGATTTCTTGGCATAATCTGTTTAGGAGGAATTTATCATTGCCTCCTTCTGAGACTTAGAGAGTATGACAAGCCCAAGACTATATAGTAGGTCTCCATCGTTGGTTGGGGAGTTGAATCCTGGTCTTCCAACATTCAAACCACCATACTATGCTAGCTCACACTACACATACAATACATATATTTAATTCTGTTTTCCCTAACAGAAATGTATGCATACCACCTGAGTCGCCTTCGGGCTGAAATGGGCGGGATAGAAATAATGTAAATAAATAAATAAAATAATTAGTAAATTAGACTACTATATTTTTCTATGTTTTATTAGCTTACTAAAATATTGAAGGAATGAAATGTGCATTCAGTTCTCAATATCAACTAGTTTTGTACACTCCCTCCCTCTTCCAAAGTCTTGGCCAGCGTTCAGGGAAGAGAAACAGTTTTGACAGGATCATGATACAATTCTCAAAAAACCAAATAAACCCCAATTTCCTGAAATAAAAGATTTGTTGATTTTACTGAGGAACCAATGTGGGCATTGAAATGGGTACTAAGAAAATGAGTATGTAGATCAATGGTGTCCAGCATTTGGTCTTCCAGGATTTTGGACCAATCTCGATAAAATAGTGAAGAGTAAAGACATCACACTGGAACGAAGATCTGCATAGTTAAAGCAATGGTATTCCCAGTAGTAACCTATGGATGTGAGAGCTGGACCATAAGGAAGGCTGAGCGAAGGAAGATAGATGGTTTGAACTGTGGTGTTGGAGGAAAGTTCTGAGAGTGCCTTGGACCACGAGAAGATCCAACCAGTCCATACTTCAGGAAATAATCCCTAACTGCTCATTGGAGGGAAGGATAGTAGAGGCAAAGATGAAGTACTTTGGCCACATCATGAGAAGAAAGGAAAGCTTAGAGAAGACAATGATGCTGGGGGAAATGGAAGAAAAAAGGAAGAGGGGCTGACCAAGGGCAAGATGGATGGATGGTGTCCTTGAAGTGACTGGCTTGACTCTGAAGGAGCTGGAGGTAACCATGGCTGACAGGAAGCTTTGGTGTGGGCTGGTCCATGAGGTCACAAAGAGTTGGAAGCGACTGAATGAATAAACAACAACAAAAAATACAAATAACCCTGAGGCACCAGTTTTTCCTGTTCTGTTACATTTCTTCAGATAGATTGCTTCAACTCAAAACCTCAACAAAAAGGGGGAAAGGCTAGAACACTGCCCTCTTGAGCTTCCACCTGCCACGCTGCTTTCAATTGTCTCAGTGGAATTCACAAAGGCTCCTTTTCTGTCGTGCTCCTCCAAACGTTCATGCAAGTGCATTATAGTCACGTTCTGACTCATATAAATTATGGTAGCTGGTGAATTCTGTGAAAATATAGACTCATAATCACCCTAAAGATATTAAATTCTGTCGGATCTTGGAAACTAAGCAGTTTAAGCCCTGATTAATTTATTTATCATGTCAGAAGTGAATTGAGAATACAGTTATAGAAAAACCACAAACAAAGTTAAAATTAACTTTGACCAGAATCTGGCCACTTAGAGTGCATCTGGTGTCGCTGTGAGAAGGTCCTCCATTGTGCATGTGGTAGGGCTCAGACTGCATTGTAGTAAGTAGTCTGTGGTTTGCTCTTCTCCACATTCACATGTTGTGGACTCCACACTGTAGCCCTGATTAATAATTGGATGGCATACTGCCATTAATATTAGGCACAGTATTATAGAGAGGGAGAAACCTGCAAAACTTCCTCTAAATATACCTTGCCTAAGAAGACCCATGAAATTCATGCTGTCATCAGAAGTCACTATGCATGTATGTGCTTTTAAGGTGACTTAAAAGCACATACATGCATAGATTCATTTTAGGTGATTAACTCGTATCTGAGCCCACAAAGGAGGTGTAGATTTAATTTCTCTTCAGCCAATTCCCTATAACTTTCCAAAAAATAACTGTTATTGTTTCAGGGGGAAAGAAGAAAAAGAAATGTAAATCTAGTCAATAATGAAAAATAATGTTTCAAATATGCCCCCTTAAGTCCAGTGCTAGGAATCCAGTGGTTCTCTAGATACTGTTGGATTATAGTCCCAGCAACCTTAACAAACATAGGCAATAGTGATCACTTTTGAACTTTAATTCTATCTTTTTAAATCCATTTTAAAAATAAAGGATGGTTGATTAAGAGAAACAACTGAATTGGGATATATCCACAAATTCTAAACAGTTATCCCTGGTTAGAATAAAGACAAGTCTCTCACAAATTACACATATTAAAACAGAACTTTCATGACAGCTATTCACATAACAAAAGAATTCTACACATGCCTGCTTTATGATAATATTTCACCATTTCTGTATCCATACCAATGCACTAGACTTACTTATCACTGTATCAAAATATTTGTCAAATATATGGCCGAGGCTGTAGCACAGCTGGTAAAGGCACCAGCAATGATAAGTTCTACCAAGCAAAAGCTTGTAAGTTTGAAGCCCCAGATCGGTATGAGCAGCCGACAGTCAGCCATGCACACTGTTTACCTAAGCAATTAGAAAACAGCTTACAGCTGTGATTAGAGAAATTAGGTACCACTAATGCAGGGGAGGCATTTGATGACACCATAAAAGAAAAAGATCAAAGAATGCGGGTAACAAAAAGAAAGAAGGAAGTCCTGATGGCTCTTCGTCATAGAGAATGGAGCAACAGCGCACCCCTGTGGTTGGCAACTTCCAAACGCGCCAACAAGCTGGATGTTCAACTGGGTCTCAAGACAACACAATATACCTCCTTTCTGTTCTGTCTGTATTTGTCCTTTCCAAAAAAAAACAGCATTGAATGCTTGCAGTGTATGTGTACTATGATCCGTCCTGAGTCCCCTTCGGGGTGAGAAGGGCAGAATATAAATATTGTTGTTGTTGTTGTTTCAATTATATTTATTTGTTTACTATATTTCTACCCTGCTCTTTTTACCCCAAAGGAGACTCAGTGTGGCTTACAATTATGGCAAAATTCAATGCCACATTACAAATACAAATAAACAAATACAACACATTGAGCAATAAAACAGAAAAAATATATAAATACAATTAAAACAGATTAAAAAATGCCTAGTCCCATAATCGTTATTCATGCTGCTGCATTCAAGTAGAATTCCATATTGGAGTACTCCCCAAATACCTGGTTCCAAACTCAGATCTTTAACTTTTTCCTGAAGACCAGGAGGAAGGGGGCCAATCTAATGTCACATTTCAGTCATATGCAATCTCTCTTTCTCTCTGTGGCAATGTATATTTATATGGCTGTCTGTTAACAGAAGTTTCATATCATGCATTTCATGATGTAAATTGGAGTCTACAAAAGCGTATGCTCCAATACACCAATTAGCGTCTAAGGCGTTACTGCATCCATCATGTCTTTCTATAGAAGGGTCAGGTCAACAAAAGTTCAACATGAACTGCAATTAAGCCAATGAAAGAAAGTTCACCTGTCTATTGGGAGCAAAAGAAGAGGAATGAACGCAAGATCAAAGGAGAGAATATGTGAGCACCAAAAATGAAATAAGTATTACAGAATATTTTTTTTTCTTTGGCCCTATAAATAAGGACACTTAATAGGATGTGACTTTGGGAGCATCTGCAATTGGTCTTCATTCACAAGATGGGTTGCCTGCAAGGCTGACACAAGACGTGCTCCTTCCTGGGACAAAGAGAAGGTAGCATCATCCCACATTCTCTATATAGAAGCGCTCTCTCTGTGTATGTGCTTATGATGCCTTATAATGATCCCTTTGAATTTCATTTTTTTAGGCAAGGCAAGGAATAGTCAGAGGTGATTTTGCCAATTCATTCCTCTGGTCAGAAAGTCTACGTTCTGGAAGAGAGCTCTCAGAAATGTGGACCAGATTTTCAGATTCTTAGAGCTCAGTTCCAATGAAATGATATAAAATCCAACACTGCAGCTGCAACTAAATCGTATTTCAAAATCTACTCCCATAGTAGCTAACAGCAGACTGTTATATATTAGAAGAAAGTGGGATCAAAATAAATAAATAAATAAATAAATAAATAAATAAATAAATAAGGGTTTTGGTACTGCTTCTTCCTTCATACTGTCACCCAGATGACTTTTTATTGGCTACCCATAGACTGTGGAATGACCTGCCAGAAGTGATTCAGCAGCTAAGCATGCTGTCAGAATTTTGGCGGGGACGAGAGACAGGGCTTTCTCAGTGGTGGCCCCTCGGCTGTGGAACTCCCTTCTCAGGATATTAGATCGGCCCCCTCCCTCCTGACCTTTCGGAAAAGAGTAAAAATCTGGCTCTTAGAGCAAGCTTTTGGAAACTCAGTGTAATTCGAAACTTTTGGAAACTTTTGGAAACTCAGTGTAATTCATTATTTCGTATGACGAAATAATGAACTCAGATCAGCTTAGACAATGTAAATGGATAAGGAGTAGAACTGGA
Organism: Anolis sagrei; assembly: GCF_037176765.1. Taxonomy (NCBI): domain Eukaryota; kingdom Metazoa; phylum Chordata; class Lepidosauria; order Squamata; family Anolidae; genus Anolis; species Anolis sagrei. Next base: position 31,452,708 of record NC_090021.1, on the reverse strand, counting down.
AAACATGGACTATATAACTTCAACTGGTTTTATATGAATTTTTATTGTGTGATAGTAAATGTTTTGAATTGACATGAATGTATGTATGTTGTGGCATCTAATCATTGCCAGTCTGTACCACCCTGACTTGCCTTCGAGCTGAAAAAAGTGGGATAAAAATGCGGTAAATAAATAAATAAATAGATTTAATTTTAAAAGACCTATCTCTTCCAGGAGGCCTACCCAGTCAATTTTAAACTATGCATTTTGAACTGACATTTTATAGATATGAATGCATTTAATATGTCTTTTAATCTTTATGTGTTTTTAAACTATGCATTTCAAATAGTTTTATGTTTTTATGTATTGTCTTTTAACTCTACAATACCTGCCTCAAGCCTTGGGGCAGGTTGGTAAGTGATGATGATGGTGGTGGTGGTGGTGGTGGTGGATAGCACTTAGGAGATGTCAGCTAGGGAAACTGCTTTATTGTGCCTAATGGAAGGGCCTTGGACTTTTCATAATTATCTGCAATTTCTACATAGAGACAAAGGCAGCTGAGGAATGGCATAGTACAGTTATATATCAGATAGTGTCCTTTAGGCTGAAAGAATCAATTGAGGTAAATCACTTGGAATAAAGTCTGCCAGGAAAGAGGTAGTGATGGAGGAGAGAAAACAATTGAAAAAAAATCTGTATTCGAGTTAAATCCAGGTTTTTCTGTTTCAGCTGTGTAAGAGTTTCCTTTGTGCTTACCATATATGAGGCATACGATTAAGTGCTCCCATAAAATATTAACGCAATGTTTCCCTCTAGTGTCAGCAATGCTGTTGTACAGTTTAAGTTACTGCATCCATGCTGCAGGATGAGACCAATATGGCAGTCTCCGAAATGTATCTCTGTCTTCCCCATGACTTTCAACATTTGGATTGCTGTCCAAGGCTGCTCTGTCCTTTGCTTCTGATTCATGGCAATATCTGCGTACAATGAATTTACAGCTTTCTCTTTGGAGGAAGAGCTGTAGTACAGATAGTTACTTTGCAGATACAGAAATACCAGAATAACAGTGAGTTTAAGAGCACAGAAGAATTGGTTCTTATCTAGATACTCAGAAGAGCTAAGATAGTAAATGTTCCGAACCACAAAACCTGAAACTTCACTTCAAAGAAGGGCATTCACTAGATTGCAGTAGGTTGTGGGCAGTGTAATCCAAAAATTGTAACATTTTCAAATATTGCATTAAATGTATGACAACAACCACACAAGTCCTTGAATTATCATACAGATAGTGCCATCTGTCTCAAGGGCTTAATTGTACGAGTACCTTCACTGGGAGCAAAAGTTGAAAGAACCATAAATGTTAAGCTTGAAGAGAAAATGAGATATAGAAGAAAGTATGTCTTCCGTGTACAGAAAATTCTACAGTTTTCAGGATCTATACCAGTTACTTGAAATGGTCTGGCTACATTTCATGAGTCTAATAGTGCTAATAAAATCCTTTTGTTCCAAAACAACATTGGGGAGAAGCTAAGGCAATAAGCTCTTCTTTTGAATAAGCAGGAATATTTTCCATATGACCAAGTAGAAATATGTCCATGAAACTAAGAGAGAAGATGCTTTCCATGAAGCGTAATTCTATATTGGGGGAACATCTTCACTTAATTCATTTTGTCACCATGCAATGCCACTTATATACAGCCAACCTATGTAGTGGTTTGAGTGCTGGACTAGATTTCTGTTTGAACTCCTATTTGGCAAAGTAAACCCACTAGGTGACCCCGGGGAGGTCACACACAATCAATCTCAGAGGAAAATGATGGTAAACATTGCAACAGGTTTGCCTTAGGATTGTCATAATTCAGAAATGAATTATAGTGTAATGTTTAAAATTAAACTTAAATGGACCAGGTTATGGCACAGTTGGCTAGGAGTCAGCTGCATTAAATCACTACTGACTGAAAGGTCATGAGTTCAAAGCCAGCCCAGATCGGAGTAATCTCCCGACAATTTGTCTAGCTTGCTGTTGGCCTTTGCAGCCTGAAAGACAGTTGCATCTGTCAAGTAGGATATTTAGGTACAACTTATGCAAGGAGGCTAATTTAACTATTTTACGACGCCATAAAAATCTCCAGCAGTGGGTGAAATAATGAAGAAGGACTCCATCAAGGACTCGGTGTCACAAGTTGACCTTGAAGCAACAGGTCCCCCGGTGGCCAGAATTTGAGCATACCCTCATGAAGCTAAAATTGCTTCCGTGTTTGTCTATATATGTTGTGTGTCTATGGCATTGAATGTTTTCCATGTATATGTGCACTGCAATCTGCCCTGAGTCCCCTGTGGGGTGAGAAAGTTGGAATATAAATACTGTAAATAAATAAATAATAAAGTCACAGAACCAGAAGTGCTGATAATGTCCATGACATTGAGCCCATATTACCAGTTTTATTAAACTTTTGCTCTATAGTTAATCTTTAAATACTGACCTTTTCCCAAGGAGTTCAAAGCGAGTCTCCTCTCACTTTTATCCCCACAACTATCAAGTGGGGTGAATGGTCCAAGATATGGCAATAAGCTTCATTGCTAAGTGATGATATAAATCCAGGAGCACCAGTTATAGTCCACCACTCTACTGCAAAACAATAGCTCTCAAAGATTCATGTGATGAGATACTTTGTAGGATTAATGGAAGACCAAAAGCCCATGTAGTCCAGTATTCTGGTCACATAGTAGGGGGAAATGTCTCATTATTGGTGGCCACTGATTAATCTATGCGTTATAGATTTGTCCAGCCCATTTTGAAGGCATTCAAGTTGGAGACTATCTCTACTTTTTGTGGCAACCAATTCTACATCTTATCTGGTGGTAGTGAATTCTGTAATTTAATAGGACTCCAGTTTATCTGTGGAAGATTCCAGTATCTTCACCTACTGAAATAAAGGAGAGACCCTTAGCAGATTATTGGATTGTCAGAGTACTACATTCTAGAATACAGACTGAAATACACAAAACAAAAATCATACATAAAACATGGAAAGGGGTGTAATGAAAACAGAAAATTTGCAATAGATTATGACTAATAGGTGATGAGGAATAAATCCCACACAAGTCTACCAGTTTATGGTATCCAAATTAGACATTCCTGACCTCACACCAAAGTCAGGGCAAAAGTCCAATGCACAATATAAGTAGAGCCTGTTTACCACAACCAAGGAGATGTAAGGAGCACTGCCTCCTTCCCTCTTCTGCATTTTCTTTCCACTCATGTCCATGTCAAACCCTCACCAACAGATGATGGTGCAGGTCTGACAAGCTGCTTTTGAAAGCCTTCTGAAAATGTACAAGTCTATGCTTATGAAATAATTGTGAAACCAATTGCCTGGCCTGACAGCATAGTAATGAGTTCTATGCCAATTGAATCCTAATCATTTGGCTGTCCTTTAGTCTGCCAAATAAGAGACAAAGAGTGTGCAACAAAATGAGAGAGACAAAAGAGACTATACAGACAAGCAATTGAAAATAATTTATTTGGGAACTGATACAGCTTTCAGATGGCAACCACTTTAACTACATGCATAACAGGGGCCAGATAAGGCTCAAGTAAATAACTCTGCAACTTCACTAGAATGAAATATGAGTAACTTTTATCCTCTTTAATATCATGCTTGACCAACTGATTTTGTCATTAAAGTTAGCTCACCTGACCGAAGTTGCAAATTAAACACATTTGTATATTATTTTATTTTTCTTTCAATCCTTTTCAAGAAAAAGATGAATGTCTGGAATTGTGTTGGCAGTTGCAAATGAGTCACCTCAATTCTTTTGTATTCATGATCCCCGAGTTTAGGAGATATGTACTATGAAAGTCCCCCAATCCTGATTTACTTTGCAGCAACTGCTGTGGTGGATAAGGGTCTGTTTCCCTGTCATTCAAGAAGCAGCAAGTTGATGGTCCCACCCACTCTCTTTGTATAAAAAATCTCCAATGCAAGGGGGAATTGCAACACGGACCCTAGTTCTTCTCCTTCACACATGGGAGGGGGGCTGTCAGTTGCTTCCCAAGGAACAGAGGAACAGATCTCCACCGATCACAGTATCTGCTGCCTGATAAATGAGAGTTGGAGGAAATGGGACAAGACTCACTGCATAACACCCAAACTACAGTGCTTACATATTTATAACTCCCCAACAGGATCTCAGCATTATGTTATTTAGGAGGCAGTTGCCAATGTCTAATTTTGTTGTTGTTTATTCATTCAATCACTTCCGACTCTTTGTGACCTCATGGACCAGCCTATGCCAGAGCTCCCTGTTGGCTGTCGCCACCCTCAACTCCTTCATAGTCAAGCAAGTCAATTCAAGGATAAAATGCATCCATCTTGCCCTTGGTCGACCCCTCTTCCTTTTTCCTTCCATTTTCCCCAGCATCATTGTCTTCTCTAAGCTTTCCTGTCTTCTCATGATGGGGCCAAAGTCTACAGTGGATCCTGCTGTTTCTACTGCCTTGTAGTCTGAAACCTGCTCTAGGACACAGAAGTCCTCTGAAGATAAATTTTGGTGCCATATTGAGGAGAGCTCTGAGTAAGTCCTGATATCTCTGATATTGGATGTAACTGGATATTTGCTAAGAAGTTACATTTTACAAGTAATTGTTACATGCAACAAATTCTAAGGAATATTTTAAAGTATTTTAACAATATTTTTTCAAGTTTTATGCCATGTTCTTATCAGTCTAGATAAGTCTAGAATGAATAATGGTCTGAATTCCTTTTAATGCACTGTACAGTAAAGATTTTTTTTTAAAAAAAACCACTTCCTAAACACTACATAAAAAATCAGGAATGAAGGAACTTTTAAAAATATTTTTTTCAAGATATGGATTTTGACAATATATAACATGGTAACAAAATCCAAGGATTCTATATATGAACATTTAAGCAATTTAGTAGATACTTTTTCTTCTACTATAAAAATATAAATCTAGGAATTCAGGCATCTGGAAACATCACTGAAATTATTTACTGCAAGTCCAGTTGACTAGTTTTAACTCTCAGTCCATAGAGATATACAAGCATGTCAGTAGATGTACTTTCCTTCATCTTGACTTTGCCACTCCAGCAATTTTCAAAAGTTAAAATGTCATATTTACATAAAATTTGCATAAAGATGAGCTTGTGTTGATACAAGAACCTTACGTTTATTTTTTCAACATGCTCACCAGCTAATTTGGTCTACAGCAAACAGATTGCACTTAGCTTTTCTAAGATTGCAATTTAGATTCAATTCTCTGGAGTCTATATTGAGAAGATAGAAAGAGAGGGGGCCTTATGATATCCCTTGTTGTTATCTAGATAACACAGATTATTTGTATTTAAATCTACATTTCTACAAGATATATAAAAGTCTGAAATTAGGATGGTTGTCATACAAGGATATCTATAGAAAACTATCCATTTTGGATAGTTGTGATATAATGAATGAAAGAAAGGACCACAGATCTTCCTGTGCAATTTCTATAAAGCTGTGGATTGTGTGACGTCAAATTAGAAGAATTAAAACTATGTCTGAAAACCCATAAATGCAGGGAAAGGAAGAACAAACTGGATATGTAGAAAAAAGCCAAGGTGATGTAGTTAAGAGTGCTGGATAGAGACTTGGCAAAGTATGATAAAACTCAGAATGACCTTGGGCCACTAATTCTCTCTCAGCCTAACACATAGAGCTGTTTTGAGGACACAGTCCCTGCCAAGACAGCCATGGATATTGCCTCGAGGCCAGTGGAGGAAAGTCACTCAGCTCCTTACAAGAAAGAGAGGGTGTATTCAAAATTAATAATTATGTATTTCTTAAAGTCATGTATAGATTCATTCCCTTATATCCCAGTTATCATCATCATCATCATCATCATCATCACGGCAAGGGAAATATCCAATGATGATGTTTCCACTCACTTTGTATCTGACATGCTATAATGCAGGATGTTTCTGGAGCTTTTACATATGCTAGTGAGTACAGATGGAAGTTTTAGAGATTGTGACAAGTCATAGTTTAGCAATATATAAACAAACAGACAAGGGGCCTCATGCCTTGCACTTTATGTTTCCTGCATCAATTGAAATTTCCTTCCTCCTTTCTTTAGTTGATGCAAAATGTGTTTGGTGCTTGGTTTATTAGGTCAGGAGTGAGGATCAAGTTGAAATCTGAATTTTCTACCTGAGTTTAATGAGCTGCAATTTGATAGTTCGAGGGGGCGGGGGAGCAGGCCACGTTCAGGTATACAGAGAAAGGGGGAAGTAGCTGGGCACCCAAAAGTCCTTTAAGCCTTGTTTAGATAAGGCCAAACCAATGATGTGTGAAGCATGTCATAATCTGAAAATCAGATAATAATGCATTCAACAGTTTGGAAAACAGAGAGCCTTCAATGTTTCCATATCCATATGGCTTAATCAAATGTTTCCACTTTCAATCAGATCATAATTTGATGTTCCAACTGTGGTTTAACTGAGCCATCCAAATCAGGATTTCAAAATAAAAGAAAGTGAACATGAAGCCAAAGAAAAGAAAAAAGAATATAGAGGAAAAGGGAGTCCTGAAGACTCCGTCTTGTTCTTTAACATCCAAATCATGATTTGCAAGGCTACCTGATTTCATCCATGGTGAATATACTGGGAAAATTACTTTTTGAACTCCAATTCCCATAACTCACCAGGCCAGAAGGACCACTGAACGTAAAAACTGGGGGATTCTGGACACTGAGAGTCCAAAAAAAGAAATTTTCCAAGCTTTGCTATAGTGTTCGAAGAAACAGAAAGCTTCTTTTTATAAAATATAACATGGAGATTTTCACTAAACCTTCCTCATCATAGCATCTTTCTTTTTTCCTGACAAGACAGTGATAGACAATGTTGAATAACCAGCCATTCCCTCCCCTCCACTTTTGCCAATTCTAGGCACTAAGCACTTAGCAACGCAACAGATGGTTCATTATCCAAATTCTGTTAGTCTTTGGGTAGCAATGGAATAGGCAGGACCCAGTGGGAGTGCCAATCCCAAACACAAAGAATGACAACAAAGGATAACTAGGCTGGCAAACAATTCCTTTTGTACTTTTCAGCTTTCATGACAGGTGTGGGGAAGGACTGAACCTCTCTGAGGATTCTTTTTTTCCTGGCCAAATCCTGCCTTTGGGTAAAGATGCCATATTCTTGGTGAACAAAAAAGATAATGTTGAGTCAAAATTGCCCTTTGTGCTATTCTGCTCTTTCTTATCTTATTAAAAGAAGATAAACTGACCTAACATGAAAAAGATAAGAGACTCACACAATCTTCTTTTAACAAACCCCTTAAACAATACTAAATATAAAAGCATAACAAATAACAGTTGTACCCCATGAACAATTTGAGAACACCCAATGTGACGGCACCACTGAAACTAAGCTGAACCTGGACCCAGTTAGATTGGAGACCACATGATCAAATCATCAGCTAAAATGTTAAATATTGTGGCTAAATCCAAGAGGCAGTTCCTATTAGATAATCAAGGAAATCAATTGGTGAACAAGTCTCATTTGTTAGATCCAACTAAAGTAAACTCACAGCACCAACTCCCCCCTGGGAACACAGAAGACTGGGTAACTTGGAAGGCGCTGAACAGACTGCACTCTGGCACCAGGAGATGCAGAGCTAACCTTAAGAAATGGGGCCACAAAGTGGAGTCCACGACATTACAGTGTAGAGATGAGCAAATTACAGACCACCTATTACAATGCAGCCTGAGCCCTGCCACATGCACAATGGAACTGCCCTGAGTCCCCTTCGGGGTTGAGAAGGGCGGTATACAAATACCACAAATAAATAATTAATAAATAAATGGAGGACCTTCTTATAGCAACACCAGAGGCATTCCAAGTGGCCAGCTACTGATCAAAGGGAATTTAATATAATGTCAAGTTTTTAAACTTTGTGCTTTTTAAATACAGTACAACTGTATCCTTGGTTCACTTCTGATAAGATAAATAAAAACTGCACCAACTTTATAGACTTCCATTGGTTCAATTAAATCTATTCTAGGTGGGACTAAATAATTGGATTTAGACTATGCTCTGCTTTTCTCTATACATATTTGTGCCAAGAAAACATCACAAGCAGACAATCAAAGAATTGGTTTTCAACATTCGGGATCTTCTCCAATCTGGCACTTTACAAATATGCTGGACTACATCTCATTATCCCCAAACAACATTCCCTCAGAAATGAGTAACTGCAGTCTTCTATTTTATATACTCTGAATTTACCAGACAGTTATCTTTGACAACATCTATTCCATTTTCGTTAAGCAGAGGAAGACCAGTGCTAGCTTCAGAATACCAAGAAAACTGGGGAGTCACCATCTATATTAGTCCCCTATGACCTATGAAGAAGATAAGATAAAGCACAGAGACTGGATAACTACTAAAGGGACCTAGAAGGTAAACAACCTACTCAGTGGTGGCCCCTCGGCTATGGGATGCCCTCCCATATAAGTATATGAATTAGTGAAATAACCCCAGACTTGGATTAACCATAAACTAGCTTTGCAAAATACAGTGAGCTTGAAGCATTTTTATTTTTTGATAAGAATACTTCCACAGGTACCATTTTTGTGCATATATAAGCACAATAATGCAGAGAAAAGCAAGATTGCAAATCACCTATCTCTTTTCCAATTAGCAGAAATATATGCATTCTCTATTTTTTAATAACGCCAAATTCCTACATAATTGCTAAACAGAACTAGCAAAGTATATGCCTGTGATCTCCTCCTTTTCCAATTAACACAAATGTGTAACATTTACACTGTGGTAAAGTCAGGTTCTGACATAATTGCTAGAGAGAACAAGCAAAGTATAAACCTGTGGTCTCCTTTTTGGCATATATTAACATTTTGGGACTTTTTCATTATAAATACAACATCTCCAGTTTCTAAAATATTCCTTGCCTACTGCTAAAGAAATGACAAACCCCTATGAATCATACTATTCTTAATAGTGATAACAACAACAACAACAACAACAACAACAACAGTTTATTTTATCTGTTACACTGTGTTTTCATATGGTACCTATTCTAATAATTACTATATCACGGTGCCCTTTGGCAACAACCAGTTAATTTTTGGTCCACTGTCAATAGAAATGATAAAATACACTCAAACAAAAAGAAAATCAGGTTTCCAAATTCTGTTGGTGAAACAGAATCCTTTTTCTAGTATGTGAAATCAAATAATCTTCCAATAGATAAACCTTGCTGAGAAAATCATATTGTAGGTCCTAAAATTTGATTTGTTGTCTGGTAGAAGAAGATGTAGGTTATATTAAGGTCTCATTTTAAAACTCTACTGCAAATTTACTCTCCGTGTTTCTTGATAGAGAGGGAAGGAGTCAGGTATCTGCTCATGGATGTCACCAGATAGAAGCTGACTTTCTCATCGCTTTCTCTCAAGATGCTATGGAGCACCCTTGTAACTTTTTATAGTTTTATGTTTGCTTTAATGAATGCTTTATATTACATTGTTTATTTTAATGATGTTCTGAGCTGCCTTGGGTCCATATGGAGAAAGGCAGCATAGAAGTTCCCTAAATAAATAAATAAGATCAGTTCTGTAGATGTTCTCTCGACATCATATGAAAACAATGGCAAATAATAAGCACTGACTTACCTAATGAGAAACCTGTGCAGTCCTACATCAAAGCTTCTGTAAAACAAATGAAAAATAGGTTTGAATATATTAGTCTACTATATTTTTAAGAAACATGATAAAAAGAATTTCAAATTAAATGCAGAAGGAAGTTATTCTATATTTTATGATTCAAGAAAAACCCATCTTAAACAATTTTCCGAATTGTTCTCTCCACTATCATCAATAAGAGGGGCTGTATTGGAGTGTTTTTATTATTATGTTTTAGCTGTACTGTTTTAACTACTTTTATCTGTGAGCCACTTTGGAAGAATATATATATATCTCAGATCACACATCTGCATCCATATTTGGACACAGATGTTGAAGAGGAAATGGTTCAAATCAAGGAAAAGAATAACAAAGAACAGCTGGGAAAGATAATAAGAAATCTAATGTGAAGTTGTTGAAATATTGGTTCTGTTTATCTTAATAACAATGAAGGAGAGAATATATGTATGTTTCAATCCTAAAAGTGTTGTCCTAGAACATGATATACTTAGGGATGTAAATCGTGGATTATTTCATTTTTGGATGCAATAAACATATCCTTCCTCATCCCACTAATTTTACAGGCACGGATGAGGGAGAGTGTTGCACAGTTTTCACAATTTTTTCACATAGACTTTTTTGCATATATATAGAGAGAGAGGGGGGGAGGGAGGGAGAGAAACATAGAGTTAGAAGAGACCTCATGGGCCATCCAGTCCAACCCCCTGCCAAGAAGCAGGAAAATTGCATTCAAAGTATCCCCAACAAATGGTCAACCAGCCTGTGTTTAAAAGCCTCCAAAGAAGGAGCCTCTACCACACTCCAGGGCAGAGAGTTCCACTGCTGAATGGCTCTCACAGTCAGGAAGTTCTTCCTAATGTTCAGGTGGAATTGCTTTACTTGTAGTTTGAAGGCATTGTAGTGCATCCTCGTTTCCAGGCCAACAGAAAACAAGCCTGCTCCCTCCTCCCTATGACTTCTCAAGTATTTATACATGGCTATCATGTCTCCTCTCAATATTCTCTTTTACAAGATAACATGCCCAGCTCTTTAAGCCACTCCTCATGGGGCCTGTTCTCCAGACCCTTGATCATTTTAGTCACCCTCCTCTGGACACATCCCAACCTGTCAACATTTCCCTTTGACTGTGGTGTTCAGAACTGGACACAATGTGATTCCAGCAGTGGTCTGACTGAGGCAGAATAGAGGAGTAGCATGACTTCCCTGGATCTAGACACTAGACTCCTATTTATGCAGGCCAAAATCCAATTTGCTTTTTTAGCTGCTGCATAATATTGTTGGCTCATGTTTAACTTGTCCATGAGGACTCAAAGATCTTTTTCACACGTACTGCTTTCAAGCCAGGTGTCCCCCATTCTGTGTCTTTGCATTTCATTTTTTTTGTACCTAAGTAGAGTATCTTATATTATTGCACACAAAACAATGTATTTTACGTAAAGTGATTTTGTGCATTTAGTGCAAATGGGATTTTTCAGAAAAAGCTCTAAATTACAAAAATAAATCTTGCAGTAGTTGGAGAGTCTTGAGGGTCTGTGAGTATTCCTTATCTCGCTATATGAAACAGAACAACAGCTATATTTTGCCATACTTAAAACATAGTATGACTTAGAAAGAGTAAATTGAAACAATCAAGTACTCATCGGCCCATTTTTTCCTATCCTTCCATGTCATCAGGAGTAATTTAAAAACCTTCACTTGCTTAATAGATTCATTGATTCATTCAAATTGCCAAAGCCATGCTTTGTGTTAAGTATCCTATGCTTGAAACAAACCAACTTTGAGCCTCAATTTGACACTGGTGTATTTCAGACTACAATTACCATTAATCACAAGTTGTCCATCTGAATGTAACAACAAACCACAGTTAAGCAAAACCCAAAACTGAACAGAATCTTCTCCCAGTGACACATGAAAAGGGAGATGACTAAAACCCCAAGTCAAGATGTGGCCTGTTCCAGCTTGTTCACGCCATACTAAACTATACTAGTGTGAAATATAAGTGCAGGTACCAATTCACATAGCAAAACAGAACTTTAAAACCCCATTAACAGTGATGTTACTGTTGTTAGTTCTTTTCTCCAGTAATGGAATAGAAAGCAGTTAACAAAAATTAAAACTACCTAATAAAATTAAAAACATTTTGGAGGGCATATTAAAATACATAAAAAGTTAATGTTAAAGGAGTTGAACATTCCATGTAATTAAACCCCTTTAGATTCAATAAAAGACACAGAGAGAAAACTGGAATACCTCTTATTGCCAAAAGCAAATGGGGAGAATCAAATGGACATACAGATACTGTTGGACTGTAACTGCTACCACTCCTCACCATTGGTTTGTTTAGTGAGGTCTAATGGGACCTGGCATCCAATTATCTCTGGAGGGCTACACGATTACCACCTTGATCTAAAAATAAGTTGGGAGTCAAGGGAACGATGTGATAACTTCTTCTGTCCCAAGAGTGCTTCAGATTTTCCCCTGCGTTCCATAAAACGATGCAGTTTGCACTTCAAAAACTAATTCTGAATGTTCTGGGACTCCATGGAGAAGCCTTTGAAAAAATATTGGGCAAGAGTACATTGCAAAAAAAAAAGCCCTCTGTGCCTGTACAGTATTATTTCAGTGTGCACATGCTGTGATCTAACTCTTGGACATAGAAGGTAGTTTTGTCTTCTGAATTAATACCAGAAGTGACTTCTAAAATTTTTCATTTCTTCTTTGATTGCCAAAGCATTCACCTTCACAGTCACATTCAACACAGAATGATACTCAAATTTTTATATGGAGAAACATTAGGAGACACTTTGTAAGAGGCTGCAATGAGATCATCATGTAAATGAAAAAGTTATAATATTTTTCCCTTCCAAGAGAGCCATACCTGACTTGTGGCATCTGCCTTGAGATTATTTTCCAATTGTTCCATTTCATCCATCGAAACCAGTGCTTCTCAACCTAAGGGTCGGGACCCCTAGGGGGGTCATGAGGAGATGTCACAGGGGTCACCAAAGACCATCAGAAAACACAGTATTTTCTGTTGGTCATGGGGGTTCTGTGTGGCAAGTTTGGTCCAATTCTATCATTGGTGGGGTTCAGAATGCTCTTTGATTGTAGGTGAACTAAAAATCCCAGCAACTACAACTCCCAAAATCAACCCCCTCCCCCCCCCCCAGCCCCGCCAGTAATTCAAATTTGGGAGTATTGGGTATTTGTGCCAAATTTGTTCCACTGAATGAAAATACATCTTGCATATCAGAAATTTACATTATGATTCATAACAGTAGCAATATTACAGTTGTGAAGTAGCAATGGGGTCACCAAAACATGAGGAACTATATTAAGGGGTTGCGGCATTAGGAAGGTTGAGAAACACTTCTAAACATCTAAACCCTTTACCTCCATAGCTATTTTGAAAGTAGCCTTTGTGGGCATTGTTACAAATACGTCATGCAGCTTGTTAAATTAAAAAATCTATTGATTACCAAGTTGGGACTGATAAAACCAACCTTAACTTCATTCTACAAAATTACCTAGCTTCACACCAGCTGCGTTTCTGAATCAGAAGAGAAGACATGACACTTCCAAGGCTGCCTTCTGACTCCATAAAACAGAAGAGGCAGAGAGAAAAATAATCTTGGTGAACATTATATTGTGATATAGAAGTGCGGACTGAACAATCTTACATAAACAATCAACAGTGTTAAGTCAAACAAAGGCAATCTTTTGCCTTATCAGTGTTATTGGATTCTAATTGATGTCGTTTTATTAGAAAGTAAATGGATAATTGGGAACCTAGTTATTTTTTTGAGACAAATCTTCAAGTATAAATTATTGTAAAGTATTGTAAATGGCTTTGATCTGTCTCATTTTAGCCTGTTATCTTTTTACCCTTTTAAATTTGTCTTGGCGTTTACCTCATTTTAATTTTGTAAAGTTGATTTTATTGTATGATACCCTGAGATCTTTTGATAGATGGTGAGATATAAGTATTTTCCCATCAATTCCACTTTCTTTGGGGACTTAGGAAATATTCCTAGCTCTTCCCTGTAATTTAAATTAGATGGGGCAATGTATTCAAACTATAGCCACAGGAGATTCCAGCTAAACATTTGGAGGAACGTCCTATGGTATTGTTTGCAGTTATTTTATATCTGCAGCTACTTTTGCATTTTATTTATTTTAATTAGTGGAGTTTTATGATGTTATGTTGTTGTTATTGCATTTGTGTTATTGTTATGAACTTGTATTTTGTGCATTTGTACCTTTGAGTGTTTTGTGAGCTGCCCTGAGTCCCTAAGAAGATGGTGGCGGGATATCAATAAGGTATCATCATCATCATCATCATCATTATTATTTATTCTAAGAGCTATTTCATAGTGGAATATGTTGCCTTAAAGTGTGGTGAAGTCTCTTTCTTTAGATGTTTTTAAACAGAGTACAGATGGTCACTGGACAAGATTGTTTTGGTAAAATGCATAGGAGGAAACTAGACTGAATGGTCCCTTCCAATTCTGTTTCTATGTTTCTTTTCTCACAACAGAGAAAGCTGTGTATCCATTATTTATTAAACCCAAGGTTGTATACTTTCTGCCCTCCCCACATTTTTATTATGATGGTAATCCTGTGAGGTAGGTAAAGGTAAAGGTTTTCCCCTGACATTAAGTCCAGTCGTGTCTGACTCTGGGGGTTGGTGCTCATCTCCATTTCTAAGCCAAAGAGCCGGTGTTGTCCATAGACACCTCCAATGTCATGTGGCTGGCATGATTGCATGGAGCGTCGTTACCTTCCTATCTATTGATCTACTCACATTTGCATGTCTTTGAACTGCTAGGTTGGCAAGAGCTGGGGCTAACACCTGGAGCTCACTCCACTCCCCAGATTTGAACCTGCAACCTTTCTGTCAACAAGTTCAGCAGCTCAGCATCACTGGGGGCTCCAATCTTGTGAGGTAGGTGAGTCTAACTAACACAAACTAGTATTATCTGCACCTACAATACACTGACTTTGTAATAGAATGGACAATGAAAGCTTGCTTCAAACCAAGTATAAGGCAAGACATTTCGTTTAGCCAAACTCTTCCCATTCTAGTTTGTGCAAGGTTTCCATAATGTCATTTTAATAGGCAAATAATCAAGTTGTATCAGCCTGGAAGCAAAATTTTGGCACTCATAAAGTCAATGGGATTTCTGCCATTCATTTTATAGCAGCCAGAAATTTGCTTAGTGATTTGATCTGATTTGGAAGGAGGTGCAGCTTTTTCCCAAATTGCTCAACTATTGATGTAAATGAAACTCCACAGTGATTTTCTTTAATAGGTCTAACCATAATTATTGATTGCCTGCCTATTAAATGATCTCCTCATCAGACTGGTGACAAGAAATTAGATGAGATTATATTTATAAACTGCAAGCAATGCAAAGTCCAATCGTTAATGGATCCAAAGTAGGCAAACAAAAGACAAAGGACTGGGTCCAAATTTAGTCACACCTGGATCAGAGCCACTGAAATAAAGAGTTGTGAATAATAAAGGCCATTGCTTTCAGTGGGTCATACAATGACTATGTCCATATCCAACCCATAATAATTTAAGAAACTCCTGGATATATGCTGTTTATGCTTTAAAACTCACACACATTTTCTAGGCTTTGGTGATAATATGTGGACTCAAATACCAACTAGGGTTGATGGAACTGTACCTGAACACATTTGGAAGGCACCAAGATGGGAAAGGCTATTCTAATTTAAGTAAAGGTAAAGGTTTCCCCTGGACATTAAGTACAGTTGTGTCTGACTCTGGGTGGTGGTACTCATCTCCATTTCTAAGCTAAAAAGCTAGCGTCGTCCATAGACACCTCCAAGGTCATGTAGCTAGAATGACTGCATAGAGTACCGTTACCTTCCCGCAGAAGTGGGACCTATTGATCTACTCACATTCCAATGTTTTCAAACTGCTAGGTTGGCAGAAACTGGGGCTAACATCAGGAGCTCACCCCGCTCCCCATATTTGAATCACTGACCTTTCGGTCAGCAAGTTCAGCAGCTCATCAGTTTAATGTGCTGTGCCACAGGGGGCCTGTTATTTAGCAACACAAAATAACCGTATCTTCATAGGATTGGAAGTGTGCCATTTATCAGTTCTAACTCTCATTCCTCTTTTTTATTTTTTTATTTTTATTTTTGCATGAAGAACAAAAATTACATATTTTCCTGCCATGGATGGAAGAGTCTTTAATGCAATGTAGGACTTCACTGAATGGAAGGAAGGACTCAATTTTAATCTATTCCCTCTCTTCATACAGCTCCTCTCAGCCACAAAATCTCCAAACAATCCAAACTTTTTAGTATTGACTTCTTAGGGATCAGTAAGGGCAAACTTTTTAGTATTGACTTCTTAGGGATCAGTAAGGGCAAATCCAGATATACTGGATGTGCCAGTATATCTGGACCTTAGAAGTATAGCCAGATGAATTTTGACATAAAGTCAGGGAAAGGGGAGAAAACACTTTTACTATGTAGGTTAGACAAATACAGGTTTGTGAGAACTTGTTTTAAATAAAGCATACCATTTAGATTAAGGTGAGGGTTAGTTTCTTAATCATACAAACAGGGCACAGAGAGCTATGCCCTTGAAGAGCAAAAACAGACAGATGGAGAGTAGCTGTTCGATCAAAAACAAGGAGCACGGCTACAACATGTGAGAGAATCTGCCTAGTGGCAGTCGATAGATGTTTTATGTAAGGCATCCAAGATATTCATCCCATTTCCAAGGCTGGTCAAACTGTTTGTTCATTCAAATCTCCCAGGCAGGTAATGCTGCCTTTTAAGTGTGAATTTCAAATAGGAGTCACTTATTCATTGATGGACCAAGTCCCTAGAACTAGAATATTTCAGCACCACAGACAGCGCTTTCAAAGACAGGCAGGCTTGAGAAGGAAACCCTTTGCTGTACTTCAGAGATCGTCGGCTCTTTGGAGACTGGAAGAACTGTGGAATAGTTTGGTAATAGAAGTTTACAGTATGAAAATTGTCTTTCATAAACAGATCAATCCTAGTAGGGAAAAGGAGGCTGGCATGATTTAATGCCCTCAATTACTATGAAATATTTACTGCGTACAGCTGTTTGGATATACAGAGAAAGAGAGAAACCAAAAACCAGAAAACATCAAAGCAGTGCCTTCAGAAACCAATGAATGGAAAAAGAGTGTCAACTTATTCTTACCCTTTCTTTTTCTTAAATCTTGAGACACGGAATAACTCCCAAGGGGAGAAAGAATGGCTATTTGTTTAGATATCAAGGAATGAAAACACTGCAGGTGAGATGCTAGCCAGAATTAGAAGCAGAGTGAAAAAAAACCATGCCAGGTACAACAATCCTTGTGTTGCTAGAATGCTAGCAGGGTCTAGGCATTTAGGTTCCACCTTTTCAAAACTTGACTAAAAGAGGTCCAGAGCAGTGCAGCCGTGATGTTGATGCAATAAAATAATGACTCTGCTACAAACCTAGCAAAAGACACCAAGCAGACAGAAGGAAGAGGGAAGCAGTGGGCAGCAAGAAGATACAGAGAGCTCTCCTTCCTTCCTCTGCCAATCCTCAAGAGGCTAGTAAGAACTTTGGCCATCTAGTAAATTTTGTGAGCTTATTTACATGGCTGCTAGATTTCTCTTCCTTGGAAAGATTGCTCCATTGACAGAACAGCTTCTATTAGTGTAGAACTGTGGGCAGAGGTTGAGAAATGAGTTTTTGTAGATGGTGTAGAAAGCCACAGGGTGGAAGCTAAAGAAAATTCGATCACACAAACTGTACTTGTGTAAAAAATGTATTCTAAACGATGTATGCTTTTCAAATGCAATGATATATTTGTTTAGAATGCAGAGTAATCCTACTTGTTTAGATTCAGAATTAGTTCACTGGGGTTACATCTGAGTTTAAACAAGTATTGGAATGAACCTGAGGGGCTGTATCTTGGGGGAAATGGTTAAAAAACTGGCAAATCTGTGCATTTCCCTCCCTGTGTATATGTGTGTGTGTGTGTGTGTGTGTAATTTAAGGCTATATCAAAAATTTCCAAGATTGTTTCAGGATGTAAATAACCTTTTAAAAAAGAAAATGGAAGGTCTTTGGTATCCAATTTTTGTAATGGGCTATTATATCAGTTATGTCCCACAGGAATTTCTGCTTATGCTACTTGCCATTTTTCAACAAAACAACCAACAACTACAGCAAGAGGTTTGCAAAGTTTGGAATATGGGGAGGATCGTGGGCCACTTTGCCAAGATGTAAGCATTACAGTTTCCTTATAATAATAATATATAATAATAAAACTTTATTTATATACAATGTCCAAACCATGTTCAAACCATAAATTAAGAGACTTCTCCAGTAAGATGGTGAGCAAGCATGTTGAAATTTCAAACTACTCATGTAATTGGATCAACCATAGAAAGTGTGTCAATCTCCTTTGTGAATGGTGGCACCCAGAATTGGACACAGTATTCTACAGGTGAGATCTACCCAAATTTTCAGTGTATATATTTGTCTTTGCAAACCAAATTGTCAAACTGATTATCATTACATAATCATTTTTAAATGCTGACACGTGCCAGTTACCCATGTGCGCCAACTGAGAGTTTTCCAAACTTTGTGAAAGGTTGCCTTTTATGGCCTTGAAGTAGAGTGTGCAGGAAGACTTACAATGGTGACATGTACCCTGATTTAAGGTTATCAGAGAATCACCACACCTATAATCTTCTTTCTGTTCTCAATCTAAGAGATTTTTTTGTATTCAGAATATGTCTGGATTGCCAGGTTTTCAATCCCATCACCACCAATCCCCCACAAACAGGCGATGCATCCAACAAGGATGTAAATCACCTTCCAATCTGTAAGGGCTTGCAGAGCCAGAAGAGTAATATAACATTGTATTAAAAGTTAATCAAGGATTTGCAAAAACTTCAGTAATGTCACTTCTCAAAACATAACATTAAAAATTGTTGAATAATAATAGTATGCAATGTAAGCAAAGGTCCATATGTCTTTGTGGGGCAAGCTGGTGGCAGCAGAATGAGGCTCATGAGGTCAAGCTTGGTGCTCAGGCTCAAATAACAGGGATACTCTGTGATGTTACATTTGGAAAAATGAAGACAGGGAGCCAAGACAACCACAGGGTGTAGGTGACTGGGGAGAGGCCACTGGCACCCTTTCCATCTTGATAATTTTAGGTTAAGATCACCTTCCCTAACCTCCTTTTTCGCCCAAGGGAAAGATCCAGAGATCCAAATCTTTTCTGCCACAGATGAAAAAGCAGCACAAAGCACCAATTAGAGCAATTGTAACTGAGGCTGGCTGAGTGAGTTAAGATAGACAGTGGCATTCTTCCACGGACAAAGAAGAACTGCTGGAGGAAGGAAAAATTAAATCCACTGTTACATGCTTTGGTGACTATGAGCTTGTTATGACCCCTCTTCCTCCCATCTGACTTAGGAGGCTGTTTGGGCTCAAAATGCTTGGATGAGAAGTATGATACAGCTTCTCTCCCCCATAGTTCCTTCATCCTTTCACCCTATCCAGGGAGATTTTCCATTTTTTTTAAAAAGGTAATCAGAACAAAGAAGTTTATATCATAATGGAATAACAAATGTAATAACTTTTCAAACACACCATCCTTTTCTGAAGGTATCACTGAAAGAAAAAAGAATAGAGCCAAGCATTTGTAGCAGCTGTTGGAAACATTGCTTTATTTGGATTCCAACTCGCAAAACAAACAAGCAGCCAGTGGGGATTCCAAGAGGTAAGAGTGCAAGAAAGTAGCTTTTCCAAGCCCTGACTTGTAAATCCCCATTTCCATTTCTATGCTCATTCTTAGCTGAGTCATCCTTCTAGATATCCCCGAGACTAGAAGAAGCACATCAAAATCCTCCCTGCCACGGACTGGGCAACTTGAATACTCCTCATGGAGAGCTGCCCAGTCCTACAAAGAAATACTGGAGATTGTCGAGGAGATTTCCTTGGTCTTCACAGGATAACAAAAAGACACAACTGGCCTAAAGTGTCTTCTGGGAGACCCAGAGATCTCCTTCATTTGAAATATGTTGTAGTGAACTTGGAGCCTTAAAAAAAACAACAACAAGTGAAACATTTGTTTATCCTATGAATTGTAAAGTTATCTGAACTATAAAATAACCCTTTCTCCCTCTACGAACCCTCAAGGACCTTACGATCATCTGGAGAGTCCCTGCTCTTGGTTCCGCCACCATCACAGTCATGTTTGGTGGGAATGAGAGACAGGGCCTTCTCGGTGGTGGCCCCTCTGCTGTGGTATTCCCTCCATAACAAGATTAGATCTGCCCCCTCCCTCATGACCTTCCGGAAGAAGCTCAAATCCTGGCTATGGGATCAAGCATTTGCGGGATAGATGGTTTTAACGGACTATTTTTAGTGGACAGCGATAGAGTTAAGATGGTTTTAACGGACTGTTGAACTCACGGCAATGAATTGATTTGGAGGATGACATGAAATGGCAAATTGTTTTAATGTATTTATAGTTGTTTTTAATGTACGTAAAGTGTATATTATGTTGTGTATTGTTCCGCACCAAATGGTGCCTGCTGGTAGCCGTCCTGAGTCCCTCTGTGGTAGTGAGAAGGACGGGATAGAAATGCTCTTAATAAATAAATAATAAATAATTGTAGTCACTGGAGTAAGTTCCAAGTCCACCACTACCTTGTGCATAATAGCATACCCTGTATTTTGACTAGACTTGGGACAGAAATTCAAGATGTTGACTTTAGCCTGTAAAGCCCTAAACAGTTCAGGCCCAGCCTTCTTGATTGACCACATCTCCTCCTACCAGCCCCCATGAGCCCTGAGATCATCATGAGAAAGCCTTCTCTCAGTCCCACAGCCATCACAAGTACGATTGGTGGGAATGAGAGAGCTATACTGCCATGTGCCAAGCACACCTCCTCTCCCCTCCCTCCTTGGAGTCTCAGAAACAACCCTTGCCTTGGCTGAGAGGGCAGCCAATCACAACAGAGGAGGGCTTTTGGAGAGAGGAATCACCCATCTGCTTCCAAAAAGGAAGAGAAGGACAGGTGGAGAGACCTTCGGCCTTCTCTGCCAAAGGGGTTCCTAAGACCATCAGAAATATATGTTTTCTGATGGTCTGGCAACCCCTCTGGAATCTCCTCATGAACCCCCCCCCCCCCAGGGGTCCCAGCCTCCATGTTGACAAACACTGTGTTAAAATTTAGAAGTCTCTCATTCATAGGATTGCTAAAGATTGAAGCTGATTAACCCCTTCCTCTTTCACTGATTGAAGCCATTCAAGTGGTAGCAGAAACTGTGCAATATTAAATTGGCCTCCCTGCAGCTCTCTCAAATGATGAAATGGTGCACCTGTAGCATCCTGGAGTGGTGCTATATCACATCTTGTCACTATTTGAGATTGGTTTTCAGCTGAGAAAAAAATGCATTTTTGAAGGGGCAGGAGTTTCTGTAATGCTTGGAAAGAGCTCTCACAACCTCTGAGGATGCCTGCCACAGATGCAGGCAAAATATCAGGAGAGAATGCTTCTGGAACATGGCCATACAGCCTGTAAAACTTACAGCAACCCAGTGATTCCAGTCATGAAAGCCTTCAACAACACATGGTCATTTCATTTTGCAAGTGGTTTCCTTGCATGTTGGGGAGAAAAGATACCCCAAATTAATGCAAAGAGTTTTTTGTTTTGTTTTCAGGTTTTTTTTAGAGGAAGCTTTGAAAGATAGCTGGCTTTTTTGAGGGCAGTATTTTCTCCATTCCTTTTTTTAAAGGTTAGAATGCAGATTTGGACGCTTTTAGAGCATTGCTTTTATCTTTATCTTTTCCTCAAATTCAAAATTTACAGTGATATTTAAGAGAAAGTGGATAGCGCTGTTCTTTTGCGTTCTAATGCTACAGGGTGACATGCAATAATGATATTGTTACCATAATTACAGTCAAGATTTAGTACAGTGAGATGCTCCATTCTAATTTGGCAGCCCTGTGGTGTTTTCATTTGGATGTATGCATTTCAAACCCTATCAAGTAGGAAAGGCTGTACAGCATCCTTTTAAATTCTTCTCTTCGTACTCCTTTGCCAACCAGATAATTCCTATTTATGGATGCCCTAAGGCAACTCTACCATAGGGTTTGTGGTAAGATTTATGAAAAGGGGTTAGGAATAGTTTCCTCTGAGGCTAAGATGGTTTCTATGTGTGTATTACTAGGTAACACTTACCTAGGAGTAAGCTTCACTGATCACAGCAGGACTTATCCAAAATTCTTTGAATAGCCTGCTGCCCCTATGATAGCCATACCTATATTCTCAGCTGAAGATTTTGTTTCTGCTTCACACCACTGGCGGCAATACTCCTAAGAAGGCAGAAAACACATAAAATATCTCTCAACCCCTTTGGGTAGCTGTGATTCATTATTTTAACTGTAGAGGCATGAAGGAGTCATAACTCAAGGGAAACAGAGGGCAAACTCCATAGGATTTTTTTTTAAGATAATTGAAATTGACTCATAATTCACTGGTAGCCATGGGAAATTCTGCTTCCGACAAACTTTCATAACACAGTTGGTCATCAACTGATCTTTAGCACATAAATAAACACAAAAATCCCACCTGTGGAAAGATCATGGGTAATTATTTCTTGACAGGCATTGTTTGCCATAACGCAAACAAGTAAAGAAAAAATAAAAATCACTGGGGTTTTTTCGCTCTCCAAAAATAAAAAATAAGGAATTGCAAGTAGCAAAATCTGAAGTGGGCTATGTTCTACATGATTTGACATTGTATTCCTGAGGTAGCAAATTTTCCTAACATGTGGAAAATTGTTTCCAAAAATTAGAACAGAGTCAAATTATTTTGCACTGATTGTTTTCCTCCCACCCATAGAGAACTATAAGCAGTTTGGGCAAAATAGAAGGGCTTGTGATTAAAGCCAAAAATGAAAAGAAAAAGGTAGGAAATTCTTCTGGAGCATGGCCATACAGCCAACACAGCCATAAAGATGTTTCTGTTCTTTCTCTCTAGAGATCCTCCAACTGTGAATGTTTAGGGCTGCCACTCCCATTTAGCACCACAACTGCGACTGATGGTTGTAGTCCTAAATAGCCCAGAAAACTCACAACAACCCAGTGATTCTTGCTATGAATGCCTTTGACTACACAAAGGGTAAGAATTTTTGCCTATTTCTCTCTTGCATACAGAGGGAAAACATTTCAAACATTTCCCCCTTGCTGAAGAAGAGGTCTTAGGGTGGCAAAAAATAAATAAATCTTGCAGTAGTTGACATTTTTAATCGTTTTCTTTAAGAGAGGAAGACATTATTTTTTATTGAAGGTTAAAAAGTTCATGAATGTTCTTACAGCTCTATAGAGCAGGCTCATGTAACCAGTGAAGTAGGGGAGGTTCCAGTCAGAAAATGGGGTGTGGGGCCAAAAAAGAAAGGAATTGCCAAAATAATACTCCCCAAAAATGTTGGATTTCTCTTTATACACATCAGCTGGTGCTTTTAGTCTCCTTCAGGGAAGAAGAAGAAGAAGAAGAAGAAGAAGAAGAAGAAGAAGAAGAAGAAGAAGAAGAAGAAGAAGAAGAAGAAGAAGAAGAAGAAGAAGAAGAATATATACTTATATATACTCAAGTATAAGCCTAGTTTTTCAGCACATTTTTTATGCTGAAAAAGGCTCCCTCAGCTTATACACGAGTAAGGTTCCTGGCAGGAAGGCATAGGGCTTCTACCAGCTGCGTGCCTCCTCCCCTTTCAGCACAGCAACCCAGGTGGATCACTTTGACAAGAGAGGAGGAGAGGAAGGTGTGCAGCCTCTCCTCTTGGCACAGCAACCCAGATATTCCATCTCTTCTATAATTCATAGCTTCTTTCTTTCTTTGAAACCACAGATAGCAAAAATAAAGGCATTTTGGTAAACATTTTTGTCTTTTATGACTCTTTCCTGAAATGTCTCATAAAAAACAAAGGAGGCAAAAACACGCTGTGTAAACCTGTTACTACTTAATGGTATGAATCATATCACAGTGGAATGTGTTCCTTTCTTATAAGAACATAAGATTACTCCAAGTCTCACTATAGGCTATTGCAGAAAATCCAATCCCAGACCCTGTAGCTATAATTTTATCTATACGCATTTTATCTAGGTAGCTGTGGTCTCCAAAATGTACTTCTCTACATATTCCAGGTAAATGTTTTTAATTGTTGTTTTATTGTTTTATCCCACTCCCACCCTCCCCTCCTTGTACATGCAATTTATACAGCAGACTACAGAAGTTACATTTGAAATCTCAATCTCAATCTTCGTTTTTCCACTCCACATCTTAGCACAGTCTCTAAATAATTTCTAACTGGTTCCCACATCCACTTAATTATTGTAACCTTATCTATACTGTTCAATTTATAATTTGTGATTTCCACATTTAACATATTAACTGGATACTTACTGTATACCAATTTGTCAGAGTCCATTTTGTTTTATCTTTCCAATCCTCATTAAAACAATTTATGCACACGCTATTAATTTGTCAACCATTTTTTCTTTTTGTGTATTCTTCACTCCTGTTATCCTTGCATGTAGTCCATTTCTATTAACTATTACTATTTCTAAATTTGGCATTCTATTGATTTCTCCTTCAATCATTCTCCAGTATTCTTGCACTCCATTCCCATATCATGTCATTAAGCACCCATCTTCACAACCATGGCAACACCTGTCCTTTATCCCTCGTAAAAAAAAAAATGTGAAAGTGGTGCAGGAGTTTCATACCATTTTTGTAACATTTTCCTTCTTGCTTCCCTTAATACATTGTACTTTTCTTTTGCTATATCACTTATTTCCCTTTGGATGTTTTCTCTCTCAATGTCCATGTTCATTCTCCATGTTTGGAAAATTTCATCTATTATTTCTTCTTTTACGGTTATGATTTGAACTCTGAATGGCGTGTTTTTAACTTTGAATGTATTTTAATCACTGTGTATGTGCCATTGTAAGCCACCTTAAGTCCCCCTGCTGGGGTAGAGAAAGGCAGAATATAAATATGTCAAATAAATAAATAAATACATAAAATTTGATCATACAGATCTCCTGCCACCTTCTTTTCTTATCTCAAACATTTCCTAATCACCTTTTCAAATGGACTATCCTATTCCCTAATTTTTCCCTCCATCTAAAATTTTTTTGTTTTATATTGAAGGTAAATAAATCCTCTTCATCTCTTTCAAAAACAAAAACTGGCAAATCCAAGTGCCATCATACCTAAGGCACACCGTTTTTGAAGCCACTTAAGTGGGAGAGAGTGCAATTTAGATTTGATGAAATATAGCAGTGTCATGGAGTCCCCGGTGACACACTGGGTGAAACCGCTGAGTTGCTAAACTTGTTGACTGAAAGGTCACAGATTTAAATCTGGGGAGCTGTGTGAGCTTCCGCTGTCAGCCTCAGCTTCTGCCAACCTAGCAGTTCGAAAACATGCAAATGTGAGTAGATCAATAGGTACCACTCCAGCGGTAACAGCATTCCATGCAGTCATGCTGGCCACATGACCTTGGAGTTGTCTACAGACAATGCCAGAGATGAGCACCAACCCCAGAGTCAGACACTACTGGACTTAACATCAGGGGAAAACCTTTACCTTTACTTTACTTAGCAGTGTCATGACTTATTTTGTATTTCGATGTATTTTAATAATATGCTTTGTGGAGTTAGTATCTTGGAAAGAAGGTTAGATATCTATTAAATAAAACTGTGACTTTTCACCTTCACCCATAAGAGTAACCCAAGTTGGGCTGTCTTGTCCGAGGGTCAACTGACACATTACTCTCAAGCATGCTGGCCCATGCTGCTATTCAAGGAGGCAAAGGAGGAGAAAGCCCTATGCCAGATATTCTCGGTCACTTTGAAAAGGCTTTTTTCTTAAACAGATCTTCATTACCATTTATCTTGAAAATGTACTTTGAGAAAAGACCCTTTTCAAGTCTTTAATATTTTTTCAAGCCAGTTCCTTCACATATGTGTCCATTAGCTTCTAGATTTATGTCATTTTAAAATGCTTCATTTGCAAGTCCTGAAAGAACTGCAAGTCTCTGGCGGTACTTTTTAATGACTAGTTCATCAAACAGAATAACTGATGTTCTCAATTGTGGCTGTGGTCCAGAAATCCTCATAGGCAACAAAAAGCTCCAGGTTTAATACTGGATAAAAAGATCCCCATAGATCTGAAACACCAAAAATTTGGTAAGGGAAGAAAAAGAACTCCCCTGGTAGTGCTAAAACTCATACCCAGTGCGACATAAGGACTTTCAGACAGTAGGGACCCAAGGCATATAGGGCTTTCTGTGTCATATTGTGTCCAGAAATAAACAATAGCCAGTAAAGCTGTCTCAACAGGGGAGTTATATGCCAGAAGTTAGCAATCTGGTCACAATATTGTGGGCCAACAGTAGTTTTTGAACAGTTTCTAAGAGTAGTCCCATATTGCATGTATTATTGTCATCCGAACGAGATGTGGAAATGTGGCCAGATTTGACTTTGCAAAAAAAATATATAGCTGGTCTTTTACTGTACAAATACACTCCAGAACATTGCCAATTCTTCATTTTCCAGGCTAAGATCTAAAGCACTCAAGTGCCTTTGTTTCTTATGTTCATGGAAAGATTTATCATGTCATGGATACCATGGATGAGGTTTGCTGAGTGAGGACTTTGCTGTTGAACCAGAGCAGTGGTTCTCAACCTGTGGGTCCCCAGGTGTTTTGGCTTGCAATTTCAAGAAATCCCAGCCAGTTTACCAGCTGTTAGGATTTCTGGGAGTTGAAGGCCAAAACGTCTGGGGACCCACAGGTTGAGAACCACTGAACTAGAGCAACTCCTTCAACCACAGCCAGAAGTAACAACTGCTCAGCCTGCTGGTCAAATACATGAGGCTTCTGTTGAGCAGGCCGAGGAAGAGTTAACTATGCCTTCCTTTGTGGAAAGAAAGGGTTCAGCTGGGAAGATCAACAAGGCTTGCTGAGAAGGTCAGCAATTGGGATCAGCTATGAAAGCAGCATTTATGGGTTTGCAGCATGTTACTTGATTGCAACTTCTGCATCTATGCATGGTAGACCTTGCAACCTTGTCTCTCATGCACGTTATGGAATTTGGACTGCCCCTGGATTTTGACTCTTCACTTGTAGACACAACTTAATTGCTTGGAACTCTAGTGTTTGGTTTTCCCTTCCATTTGTCTCCTTGGGTTTTGTTTCTACCTTCAATTAATTGACTTGGCCTTGGACTGTTGTTCCGTCCTTGTCAGTGTTTCAAGGGTAAGGCTCATGGCATATTGTAACTTAGAAAACTTACTTTTGGACTAAAACCTCATGGCAGCTGGGGAATTCTGTAACCTAAAAGTAACTCCCCAAGATCTGGGTATTATAAGGTACCTTACAAACACTGTGAAAAGAGCATTTTGTGCTTCCATTAAGGAACAATTTCACACCAATCCCATGTAAATCATATTATAAGGGTTTGCATATCATTTATAAGATAAATATTTATTTATGACTTCCTCTCACATATTTATACATAGCTACCATGTCTCCTCTCAGCCTTCTCTTCTTCAGGCTAAACATGCCCAGCTCTTTAAGCTGCTCATCATAGGGCTTGTTCTCCAGACCCTTGATCATTTTAGTCGCCCTCCTCTGGACACATTTCAGCTTGTCAATATCGCTCTTCAATTGTGGTGCCCAGAATTGGTCACAATATTCCAGGTGTGGTCTGACCAAGGCAGAATAGAGGGGTAGCATGATTTCCCTAGATCTAGACACTATACTCCTATTGATGCAGGCCAAAACCCCATTGGCTTTTTTTGCCGCCACATCACGTTGTTGGCTCATGTAATAATCTTTAATAATAATAATAATAATAATAATAATAATAATAATAATAATAATCTTGAAGACCATTATCATTCTACACATAGGTAAACCAACTTTCCCTTGACAGCAAAGTCTGCCAACCATCATTATGTCCTGTACACAACAGCAGAAAAGTACAAATCCAGACAAAGATTCAGTAAAATTAATAGACATTTGAGAGCGCTTTGAAGTTACTTTTTTCCTGAATGGAGCCCCCCTTACCATTTCTTTGGCACTGTGATGATCATTTCTCAGTACCTTCCCTGTAAGGTTACCAAATCAAATATTACTTTCCACACAAAAGTGTCTTTCTCAAGGAGACAATAATAAGAAAAGACTCATATTTCATAAAGTTGTGGAGAGAAAATAATTATCAGATCAGTGGAGCTAAACGGTTTGGATCCCATTCTGATCATTAAGATGATGAACATCCCCAAGGCAGACATCTCTTCACCTCTGTGACAGGAGAAAGTAATTATCAAATGGAAGGGTGTTTTTTTAAAAAAAAACTACAAAGAGCAGCAGTGAGAAATGATAACTCCATATAACCTTTTATCAATTTGCAAATGTTTTTCTAGGTGGCAAGGTGACGCAAAACACCCAAGCTGAATGCAACACAAAGTCTACTATTAGAAGATTAAAAAAGAAATGCATGGTCAATATCAGCAATAGAAATTAAGCTCACCTCCACATCCCACAAAAACTGTACATGGTGCTCACACAGCGAGGTAAAGCAGGAGGCGTGAGTCCATCCATTTGAATGATAAGTGCAGGGACACCAAAAAGAACAAGATACTTCACGTAAAAAAACAGGACTTGTGCCAAGGCAAGGCCACCTGGAAAATAACAGAAGATGGAAAGCTTTATTACAATATATGTTTTAATATTTATTTGTGTTTCTCCCAAATAACAGCACTATCCTTCTCTTCATTTATACCCTGCCCTTCTCACAAAACTGGGATCAAAGTCATCTTCTAGGTCACAAAAAATACAATAAACATTAAAATAGAAACAAACTACAATGAGCCCTCTACATTTATGGGTTTTTCTTTGTGGTTTTTGTTTGTGAATTTGAATAATAATATTTTGAATAGTATTTTCTATCTAGGAATCTCTAGGTTCTGCAATGTGATTCTATGGTCAGCTGCCAGCAGAAGATGACTACAGAGTTTCACTAAAGGACATAAAGTTTCCCAGAGAGATGTTATTTTGGGGGGAGGGAGATACGGGTTTTTGTGTGTGTGGTTTTTCCTCTTTTACTGGGGTCATGTACCCTTAAATCCAGTGAATAATCATAACACTCTATTTATATTCCGCCCTATCTCTTCAAGGTGACTCAGGGCGGATCACGGTACACATATACGGCAAATGTTCATTGCCATTTTGGATCGACAATACAGAGACAGACAGAAAAGAAAGGAGGTATGTTGTGTTAACGTCCAGGTTTTTCGAGCTTTGGAAGGTTGTGCTCGAATCCAGTCATTGGGGGGGGGGGGGGGGGCTGTCGCTCCAACTTCTATGGCGAAGAGTCATCAAGACTTCCTCCTTCCTTTTGGCATTTTCTGATCTTTTTTCTTAAAATACCCCCTTTGCTTGTTTTAGCGGTACCTAATTTCTCTAATTACAGTTCAAGCTGTTTTCTAACTGCTTAGGTCCACAGTAAGCTGGGCTGACAGTCGGCAGCTCACGCCAACCCGGGGCTTCGAACTGGCAACCTTTCGGTTAGTAGATCTTATCATTGCTGATGATTTAACAGCTGTAGTAAAGCCCAGCCCCTTATCCAAGTGTACTCGCAATCTTAGAACAATTTAAAATATGTAATTGAAAAGGAGAAAGGGAGCAGAAACCCCACTAGACAGAATAATTAAAAAGAAAGTAGAAAAAGACAAAGGAATTATCGAGTTAATGTAAAAGGAATTAATCACCTTATCTTACAAAAACCATCCTTATAGAGAATTGGAAACAAGAAAAAAAAACGTTAGTGAGAAATTAATCAGGTCTTGGATTGACAACATTCAGAAAATTAAACATATGAGGATCAAAGAAACCCAAAGGAATATGATCTCTAAATGTTATAGAACCCCCTTTCAATTAGCTCATATAATGGGAAATATTTCCAACAAATGTTGGCATAATTGTGGGGGAATAGGTTCATTCTCCCACATGTGGTAGAACAATTCAGAACTATTACAGTAAAATAAGAAGTGTAATAGAAGAAATAATAGGGGGGAAATTCAAGTGGGATAAAGCCAGATTCATGTATCTCACTTTAGAGGCAAAGGAAGATAACAATAATTGGACAGAAATCCTAAAATATATACAGGCTACGATACAGGCTACGATAGCCCAAGGATGGAGAGACAATACAACTTGGTAGTCTTATATCTTGGAATATATAATCAATGATTTCATTAATCAAAGGAAAAACAAGTATCTGTATAGACATACAAAACAAGACTGGTACAGGAAATGGTCTATTATAAAATAGATTAAATAATAAAATAGAGTTGAAAAATATAGCACCTTGAGTCATGCTTTCCACGTTACAGTGATGCAATGACATCATTTGGAATTGCTGTTCCAGGAGGGAGGGGGCAAATGGAGGGGAGGGTATGGGTAATGGGAGATACACATCTAAGAAATGTATAAAGTGTCATATAAGGAAGTGACACTTGGAATAATGTATGTCGAGATAAGACTTGTGTGGCAAAAGTTTGTTAACTGAATGGATGTAGCAATAAGTTAAAAACAATAGCAAACAAAACATTACAACCAAAACAATACAACAATCTCTTAGATGTCCTTCCTTTTACCGCCACAAGATATGGTTTGTAGTGCAAGCCGGTAGAATGTCCCCTTTACACATATATTTAGATAACTAAAAGTAATTATTTTAGTTGCTTTTGTGAAAAGGAAAGAAGTTGTAAGTATAGTAAACTGCTGAGGGTGGGGACCTAAAATTATAAATGGAATCCATCCCTTTTTAATAAGTACTTGTTATGGCTAAACTTCTCTTGCTCATCAGGAAGGCCCTATTTTGCACTAATACTATTCGGCTTCTTTGTTTGTGAAGAAAATATAAAGCAAGGTCTCCTCATAAGCATGCTGTCCTCACCTTAATTCAGACCCTCCAGGTGTCGAGAACTCTTTAACTCCCAGAAACTCTAGCCAGTTTGTCCAATGACCAGGAATTCTGGGAGCTGAAATCCAAAATACTTAGAGGGTCACAGGTTCTGCAGGCCAGTCTTAATATAACATACACATTTTAAATTACCAAACGGATTAAATATACTCTTGAAATCCTCATACAGAAACACAACAAGCACAAATATTTAACAATCCCTTTGTTCATTCATTCAGCACAGTGGGTATAAGAAAACATCAGAAATGTCGCACTTCCAGAATCTCAGCTGGGACCTTCAGATTAGATTGGTATAATAAGCAAATATTGATTTTCAGCTCAGCACAAATCAAGACTTATTGATCTGACAGATAAATATTTACCCCCAAAGGACAATAAATCTTCTTGAGTCCTAAATATAAAGTCAATACAGGGCATGTTTGGTGTTAGTACAGACATTGCTTTACTTGTCCGCCCAAAATTCTCTTGCCCTTTTGGTATTGTGTCTCGCTAGAGGTATTCCCAGAAAAAAGAAAGCACCCTGTTTAAGATGCAAGTGTTTTCTTTTTTGGAGGCAATGAAAATTGTCTTTCATTCCATGGAAATGCCTCAGGATACAGGCTTCCCATGTACTGTTATGCTATCCCTTTGCAATACATTCTTGTACATCAGAAGTATATTTGAACAACAGAACTTTAGCATTATATCCCACTTTAACTGTTATGGCAACATACTTAGAAGTCCTTGGATGTGCAGTTTAGGGAAGTCTGGCAACTCTACATTCATCTATATAAATAAAAATGTAATGTTTGTTTGTGGGATTAACATAACTCAAAAACCACTGGACAAATTGACACAAAATTTGGACACAACACATCTTTCAGGCCAACAAATGACCATCACTCAAAAAAAAAAAAACACTGAAAAACACAACAGAAGGGACTTAAGGGCCAAAAAAGCAAAAAGATGCTACAGCGCATGTGCAAAAATAACTCCCCCTGGCAAACAAAACACACAATAGCACTCTCTTTTGGACTTCAGCTCCCAGCATTCCCTAGACCAGGCCCTTTAGGAGAGGAGGATGATCCAAATGCTTCCAAGCTGCAAGCTTTCTTCTCCTTGGATTTCTTTGAGAGCATCCCAGTCCCTGCATATTTCCAGTTTCCTATTCCTGGACTGCAACTCCCAGCAATCCTCCAGATAGATAAAATAGATAGATTATATAGAGATAAATAGTTAGGTAGATAGATTGATCAGGAGGACTGCTGGGAGTTGCAGTCCAAGAATAGGTAGAGAAGGAAGAAAGGTGAGAAAGAGGAAGGGAAGGGAAAGAAAAGAGAAGGAAGAAAAGAGGAAGAGGAAGAGGAAGAGGAAGAGAAGGAAGGAAGGAAGGAAGGAAGGAAGGAAGGAAGGAAGGAAGGAGATAATGAAAGAAAAAAAGGGCGGGAAGGAAGGAAGGAAGGAAGGAAGGAAGGAAAGAAGGAAAGAAGGAAAGAAGGAAAGAAGGAAAGAAGGAAAGAAGGAAAGAGGAAGGAAGGAGAGAAAGATAGGAAGAAAAAAAGAGGGAGGGAAGGTTGGTTACAGCAATGCGTATCGGTACAGCTAGTAAGATATAAAGCTCCACAAGGCATAACGTCGCTTCCTCCATTTCTTTTTACTTACAGCCGTGCAGCTGGAGTTAAACAAGGCATGGGCAATCTTAAGGCTTTCAGGTATTTTGGTCTACAACTCCCACTATTCCTATCAGCCTCAGGCCCTTTCCTTTTCTCCCTCAGCCGCTTAAGCAGCTGAGGGGGAAAAGGAAGGGGACTGAGGCTCTTAGGAATGGTGGGAGTTGAAGTCCAAAACTCCTGGAGGGTCGAAGTTTGCCCATGCCTTGGTTGAAGCTTCCCACAACCATTTAGTAGCCAGAGGAGGATGGCAAAACACCCTGGAAATATCTGGATGTATTCCTACAGCCAAATATAGGACAATGACATTATCCTCCTGGGCCATGTGTGGATCCAGGAGGATGAGTTTTACTCTATGCATTTAGCACAGGAAAACAGCTGGTTGCTTCCTGGCTGCCACATTCCACTAAATGAATAAGGGAGGAGGTCCAGCTGCAAGAGTGTAAGTAAAGAGCAAGAAGGTTAGTGAGGAGATACTGAATAACTCCATCTGCAATGACTGGAAAAGAATCTACATAGTTGAAAAGTACCAGTTACACCAACAGGGTTCTGTTCTAGGCCCTGTGCTGTTCAACATCTTTATTCATAGGAGGAAGGTTTAGTACTGCACTTAGAGGGAAAAAGATGAAATGAACAGATACAGGATGGATGACAGCTGGCTTGACAACAGTACATGTGAAAAAGAACTTGGAGTCTTAGTGGACAACAAGTTGAACTAGAAACAAAAATGTGATGCAGCAGCTAAAAAAGTGAATGGGGTTTTGAGCTGCATCAAAAGGAGTATAGTGTCTAGATCAGAGGAAGTAATGACACCCCTCTATTCAGCCCTGCTCAGACCTCACCTGGAATACTGTGTCCAATTATGTGCCCCACAATTCAAGAGGGATATTGACAAACTGGAAGGTATCCAGAGGAGGGTGACTAAAATAATCAAAGGTCTGGAGATCATGCCCTATGAGGAGCATCTTAAAGAACCTGCAAAAGAGAAGGCTGAGAGAATGAGCGCCATGTTTAAGTATGTGAAAGGCTGTCATAAAGAAGAGAGCGCACGCTTGTTTTCTGCTGCACTGGAGACTAGGGCTGTATCTACACGGCCCTATATCCCAGGTTCTGATCTCAGATTATCATTTTATCCCAGATTATCTGGCAGTATAGACTCATATAATCCAGTTCCAAGCAGATAATCTGGGATCAACTCCTGGGATATAAGGCATTGTAGATCCAGCCTAGGACACAGAGCAATGAGTTCCAATTACAGGAGAGGAGATTCCTTCTGAACATTAGGAAGAGTTCCCTGACTGTACGAGCTGTTCAACAGTGGAACTCTCTGCTTCAGAGTGTGGTGGAGGCTCCTTCTATGGGGAAGCTGGATGGCCATCTGTCAGAGATACTTTGACTGGTTTTTTTCCTGCTGGCAGGGGTTTGGACTGGGTGGCCAACTCTATGAACTTCTATGAACAGTATGTCACATGACTTGGGGAACCTGGAATTTTCTCTCTAAGCATTCTGTCTAGGCCTCCAGCAAAGTTCTTTGGTCAACTTCTGACAGAATTCCCAATGGGAGTTGACCAAAGAAACACACTAAAGATGTAGAAAGAAACATTCTCTAGGTCCTCCAGAGTGAGTCAAAGTATATAGTATTCAAAGCTCCCCAATGTTCTGTGAGTTTGTTCAATAGCAGTTGTATTGTATTCAGTTTGAATTTACAGCAATATGTGAAAGGAGCTTTAGTTTTTTTAATGCTCTAGGAGATAATGGGAACATTGGTGATAATATTATATTATCACCAATGTTCCCATTATCTCCTAGAGCATTAATACTCCTTTTGTTCACTACCAGTACACACTCAATAAACTTCCACTTATCTGTAGGAGATCTAATGAACAAAAATAAGATAGAAACATTGCTTCTAGCAGCATCAGCCATCTGGATTTCAGTCTTGAAATCTGTTGTTTTGCAAACAGAATACGGCACAGATAAAGAAAATATTTGTTGATGAGCCACAGATACTTTGGATGAAAACAACAGGAAATCTTCTTACTCTTACTACAAGTAGGTTACATTTGAAAATAAGCTTTCAAGTTAATTTGCCCAACCATGATGTTTGAGGACTGATAACAAATCCTAGGTCCTTTCACATTGCACAAATATAACATTATGATTCAGCTTTAACTTCCATGGTCCCATCTCGTGGTATTTTATGGTTTATCATTTGGTGAGGCGCCTGCAGGCTCTGTATGAAAATTCTAAATGATGAATTGCAGGATTTCAGATAACTATTACAATTACAGTGGAATCATCTTCATCTATATAAACAAAAATGTAATGTTCGTTTGTGGGATTAACATGACTCAAAAATCACTGGATGAATTGACACGAAATTTGGACACTATACCCCTAACAGACCAAGGAGTGATCATCGCTCATAAAAACACTGAAAAAACACAGTGGAAGAGACAGAAAGGCCAAAAAAAAAAAAATACATTAAAATGCCTGCACAAAACCACATGTTCTTCATAAATATATGCACACACATATATACACACACAAAACATATATACATAGACTGGGCCACAGCAATGCGTAGCAGGAGATGGCTAGTATATAAATAAAAATGTAATGTTAGTTTGTGGAATTAACATAACTCAAAAACCACTGGATGAATTGACACGAAATTTGGACACTATACCCCTAACAGACCGAGTGACCATCACTCATTTAAAAAAAAAAACCAAAACAGCAAAAAGGTATTTAAAACCCAAAAAAGCTAAATGACAAAAAGCTAAATGATGAAACAGAAAAAAAAGGAAAGGAAGAGGGAGGGAAAGAAGGGGAGAAAGAAAGAAAGAAAGAAAGAAAGAGAGAGAGAGAGAGAGGGAAAGAAAGAGCAAAGGAAGGAAGGAAAGAGGTAGAGAAGGAAGGAAGGGGAGAAGGAAAGAAGAAAAGGGTAGAGAGGAAGGAAAGAGGGAGGGAGGGAGGGAGGGAGGGAGGGAGGGAAGGAAGGAAGGAAGGAAGGAAGGAAGGAAGGAAGGAAGGAAGGAAGGAAGGAAGGAAGGAAGGAGAGGAAGAGGGAGGGAAGGTTGGCCACAGCAATGCGCGCGGGTACAGCTAGTAGTGCTATAATTGTATAGTGTTGAAAAGGCTCCAGATGAGGGCAAGTTGTAAATGTCATTTTTGGGCAAATTGAGCTCCCTAGGAGATTCAAAAGGGGCACAAGCCATTTAAAACCCTAACATTGTTTTTACCCCAGGATGTCTACAAACACCTTTTAGAACCAAGAAAACAGAACACTCAATATACATTCCAGCCCTAAAGAAGTGTTGTAGTATAACAATTACATTGTTACCTGCATGGGATATCAGTGCAAAGTGATGCTCAAGACTTTCCAAGGAAGGATTTTACTATACATAGAGTGAGACAGCTGGTTTCAGAAATGGGGGAAAAAACCCACTAGGAATCATACAACAAACATAAACTACATAATGGGATACAAAGTAAGCTCAAAAGAAAACAAATCTGTGCTTTATAGATTACAGAAATGCCTTTGATTGTGTAGAGCGTGATAAATTATGGCTGGCTCTAAAGGAAATATGTGTATCACAACAAAGACTCATCAAAAGAGAGCATTGGTCCCTTTTTGTCTCATAGAAATCATAGAATTATAAAGTAGGAAGGAACCACATGAACCATCAAGTCCAACACAGTTCATACGATCTGAAGAGAAACCAGAGTATTAGTACACAGTTTATTCCAATCACTAACAACTGTTAAAATCAAGAGGTTTCTCCTAATGTTTCAGTGGAATCGAGTTTCCTGTTGTCTGAATCCATTATTGTGTCCCAGTCTCTGGAGCAGCTGGAAACCCCATCTTGTATATAATGCCACTTCAGATATTTGAATATGGTTAAGGTAGCACCTCTCACTATTCTATTCTCCAAGGCAAACATACACAGCTCCCTAAGCTATTCCTCATAAGGTTTGGCTTCTGAACCTCTGAACATATTCCAATTTATACATATCCCTTTTGAATGGTGTTCCCCAGAACTGTACATGCTATTCCATCTGACCAAAGAAGAACAAAAAATGGAACTACTAGTTCCTTTGTTCAAAACACTATATTCATTGTACTGAACAAAAGTTGGCTTCTCTATGCTTGGTTCAAATCAGTGGTTCCCAACCTTTTTTTGACCAGGGACCATTTGACCAGGGACCACTTTGACCAGGGACCACTCTCCAACATTAGTACCAAAAGGGTTACGAATCAGTTTTGGTCAGTTTTAGATTCGGTTTGGTTACCTGGGGTGCTGATTCAGAAAATTGCATTAGATAGAGCTCTAGTTTCTGATACAGAACATATGTCATTCAGTAGTCACCATCTGCTCACCCACAAAAAACCATATTTAATAATCTAGAGCTGATGTGGTCTATCCAAAGTGATTTTCTGAATCCGCATCCCAAATAACCCCAGGAACAAGCTTAAAAACGAAGACACCAAGGCACCTCTGCTTCCAGACACCAGATGGAACAGCTCCACTCAGGGGGGAGGGGGGGAGGAAGAGGAGAAGCAGCAGTCAGAAGGCTTGTTGTCATGCCTTTCGTAGGTAGTCAGTCACTCCCCTCCCGACATCCCTGTTGTCTCAGCACTATAGGAAGGTTTTGTGAGACCAGTCACTCTCATTGCTATGGTGTAGTAACAGTGAGGCCATGGACCATATTTTAGTTCTTGGGGACCACTGGTTGGCCATGGACCACAGATTGAGAACTACTGGTTTAAATGGATCATCTGGGGGGGGGGGGTGGGCGAAGAAATATTCCTCTCCACCCACTTTTCCATTATGTTCAAATGAATAATGCTTTATCACATCTGCTTTTCCCCTCATCTTTTTCTTAAGCAAATTATTGTTTCTTGTACATATGGAAGATAACACAATTCCTTGGTCTTGTTGATTGCTGTCTCTTAGCTAAGAGAATATCATTAAGCAAAGCCTTTCATCGCTGGGGCCAATAAACTAATAAACCAATAAATGGATTTACATTGGTCAAACTTTCCACAAATATATCATCACAAAAGTAAGGATACAAATTGTTTATCACATTCATGTCTGGTTGATGCAAATAAGTTTAAACAAATGCAAACATCAGCTAGTTGCACTTTCAAAACTTCCTTCTGTGTGAAAAAAAAATGTCTATTCTGCTTCTAGAATAATTGGATATTGACACTACAAGCAAAGTCATTATCTTTTAAGCACAATTTGTATATGTATTTGTCACATCATCAGTTCTGTGCTGGTGAACATTGCCAGCACAGGATGCAGTGGTGATAATCTGCCAAGAAAGGGTTTGAAAAACTAAGCTACAACACTCTATAAACTTGCAAAAATGCAGTCATATTTTGTAACAGATTCACAGGACATCACTGAAAATGGTAAGCTTTGTATAATTACATAAAAGATCTGTACATCCTGGTGAAAAGTTGTACTTCCCAAGGCATATTTTCAATCTTAGATTCAAAAGGTCTGTACTCCACAGCACTATCTATATTTGGTAGGCAATTAAAGCACTTCTGCATCAAATAAAAGGAAAGTGACACAACTCCTTAATGTCTTCTGTTGTGCTTAGCACCAACTTGCACAGACCTTTCAGAAATCCCTTCTGTTGTCATGCATCTCTGGAAAAATCCATGGTATTTACTACCACCTTCTGGCTTCTCCTGTTATGTCTACCACATGAGCAAATAGAATTATCGTCCTTTAGTATATCAAGGAAGAAAGGGTAACGGCAGGTTTGCAACTTAACATTAAGAAAATAAAAATGCTAACCAAAGAGCATTTATATAACTTTAAAGTTGATAATCAACACATAGAAAGAGTTTAAAATTGCCATACCTTGGCTCAGTCATTATTCAGAGAAGGGATGTGATGACTGCAGAACTTTGGTAGCAATTAAATTAAATTCATGAGGAAATCTTGGAAATTTATTTAGGATTAAGGAATCATAGAATCATAGAGTTAGAAGAGACCTTGTGGGCCATCCAGTCCAACCCCCTGCCAAGGAAGCCACAGGGAGGAGGGAGCAAGCTTGTTTTCTGCTTCCTTGGAGACTAGGACGCGGAACAATGGCTTCAAACTACAAGAGAGGAGATACCATCTGAACATTAGGAAGAACTTCCTGACTGTGAGAGCCGTTCAGCAGTGGAACTCTCTGCCCTGGAGTGTGGTGGAGGCTCCTTCTTTGGAAGCTTTTAAGCAGAGGCTAGATGGCCATTTGTCAGAGGTGATTTGAATGCAATATTCCTGCTTCTTGGCAGGGGGTTGGACTGCATGGCCCATGAGGTCTCTTCCAACTCTTTGATTCTATGATTCTATGATTCTAAGAAGCAGGAAAATCGCATTCAAAGCACCCCCGACAGATGGCCATCCAACATCTGTTTAAAAGCCTCCAAAGAAGAAGCCTCCACCACACTCCGTGGCTGAGAGTTCCACTGCTGCTACAACACTCTATAAACTGCTCTCACAGTTAGAAGTTCTTCCTAATATTCAGGGGGAATCTCCTTTCCCATAGTTTGAAGCCAATGTTCCACGTCCTAGTCTCCAGGGCAGCAGAAAACAAGCCTGCTCCTTCTTACTTATGACAGTCTTTCACACATTTAAACATAGCCCTCGTGTCGCCTTCTCTCAACCTTCTCTTCTGCAGGCTAAACATCTACAGCTCTTTAAGCTGCTCCTCATAGGGCTTTTTCTCCAGACCCTTGATAATTTTAGTTGGACACATTCCAGCTTTTCAACATCTCCCTTCAATTGTGGTACCCAGAACTGAACACAGTGTGATTCCAGGTGTGGTCTCACCAAGACAGAGTAGAGGGGTAGCATGGCTTCCCTGGATCTAGACACAATACTCCTATTTGTGCAGGCCAAAATCCCATTGGCTTTTTTTTTTTTTTTTTTTTTGCTGACATATGACATTGTTGGCTCATGTTTAACTTGTTGTTCATGAGGACTCCAAGATCTTTTTCACACATGCTGTATAATAGTAAGTTTTAATGCTAGGTTAGTATTATACAGCAAAAACAAAAACAAAAACATGGGCAACTTTTTGGTTTCAGTCTCCAAAACCTTACCCCCTCAACTCCTGAAAGTTCCTCCACCCAGACTCCAGGCCTTCCAGTCTGAGCCAGTTCATGTTATCAAGCTCTTTCCTGCTCATGTTTTGACCTTGGCTATGAAACTCATGACATGGAGGTGTTCTGCTCTCTCGAATACACCAGATACAGATCCATGACAGGAGATTGCAGTCACTAAATCAAAAGAATGCCAGAACTTGGATAATTTGTAAAATCATACAAATTGGAAGAGAGCCCAAAAGCCATTCAGTCCAACCCCTCACCATTTAGTAACATACAATCAAAGCCATCTGGCCTCTACTTAAAGTCCCCCAGAGAAGGAGACTCCGTCAAACTCAAAGGCAGAAAATTCCACTGCTGAACAGCTGAAAATGTGCTTGCCCTCTCCTCAATGTGACAGCATTTCAAACATGTATTGTTCCAATACATATATTGCTTTTTGTAACCAGAGATTGCAGGTGGAAGCCGTGACTTTCTTAGCCAACCAAGATGTCAGCTGGGCCCTCTTTGCCATCCCAGGCCTTGACTATGTCAGCCATGAGGACATCCTTCCCTATTCATCCACTGACCAGCTCCCTATCCAGCACGGCAGTTGAGAAGGGTGGGATATAAATATTTGAAATAAATAAATAAATAAATAAATAAATAGGATTATTTTTTATTCTCTCATGCAATGTAGTGCACTGAGACAAACAGAATTGTCTTATGCTGTTTTTTAAAAATGTGATCCATAAAAAAGCAACTCTGGTGATCAACTGTGTGGGGAGAGCACACTTGATAGTCTTCCCAGGTTCTAGGAATACAAGAAATAAAGTGTAACCCTTCCACTTCTCCAAGCTCTAGCCTTGATCTTAGCCTTAATATCAGTTCTCAGTATATCCAAATTTCAGTGGGGTCAGAAACTACACCATAAACCACTCAATCAAAGGTCTTATTCTTATGCATGAATAAGGAATGATCTCAATTATTATAACAATGTCCCTTCCACTTGTTTAAACCCCAGTTGTCTCACAAATTTAATAGAATAATGGATTTTTATTAATAGTATAATCTATGAGTATCGCCTACAGGTTTTCACTGCTAATGAGTTCTCACCCTTTTTCATAAGTGATGAGACTCGGCATTCTTTTCCATCATACTGCTTTAAAAGGATGGACAAATTAGTCTATTTTAATATCATTTGTTCTTTTATTTTCCCCCAACCTTAAACTACTGTCATCCTATCCCATTCATGCTTTCCATCAGTTTACAATTTCTTTAATCATTGATATTCTGTCTCCAAGTTTCATGGCTCCTTCTTCTGAATAAAATCCTATTTGCCATATAGTACTGTATATACTTGAGTATAAACCTAGTTCTTTCACTATTTTATATTATATTTTGAATATTTTAAATTATTTTGGAAGCCACTTTGGGCCCCATTTTGGGGAAAAGATGGCAAACAAATCCAATAAATAAATACTGTATATATTTGAGTATAAGCCTAGTTTTTCAGCACATTTTTATGCTGAAAAAGGCCCCTTCAGCTTATACTTGAGTGAGGGTCCTGGCGGGAATAGAGGTTATATACCTTGAGATTAAAATGCAGTGGCATACCTATTACTTTTAGAGGAATCCTCTAGAGCAGGTTTGGGCAAACTTTGCCTATCCAGGTGTTTTGGACTTCAACTCCCACAGCTCCTAACAGCCTCAGCCCCCTTCCTTTTCCTCCTCTGCCGCTTAAGTGGCTGAGGTGAAAAAGGAAAGGGCCTGAGGCTGTTAGGAATTGTAGGAATTGAAGTCCAAAACACCTGGATGACCAAAGTCTGCTCATGCCCGCTTTAGAGTGTATGCTTCCATGGCAAGAAGTTGGATTACATTACTCTTCCAATTCTGATTCTATGATTCTATGAGAAATAGTTTTTCATGATCAATAGTCTTTCATAATCTATGAGCTTAGCAGATTTTACAGTTTTTCTTCTAAAGTGGCTGACCCTTATCATAAAGACCTTCATTATGAAAGATAACTAGCTGTATACAGTTATTTGTTTATTTTATTTATCTGGGGTATTTGTATACCATGCTTCTCAACCCCGAAGGGGACTCTAGCCGATTCACAGTATTGGCAATAGTTCAACAATAGTTACCTAAATCTGAAAGGATGATCCAAAACAGAGAATCAGCTGAAATTTTCCTAACAGCCTCAGGCCCTTTCCTTTTTCACCCAGTCTGTTGGGACTCAGCCTGTGATTGAACCAATTGAACCTGAACTTGCGAGTGTGTTTCAGTTTCCTGATGTTTCTGTGTCTGATATAGGTAATGAGGAGGGAAATCAGCCTCCTGTTGTTTCTGATGTGGGGGATGCTGGGGCTGACTCAGAGGTGCAAGGTGGAGACACTTTGGTCAATAAGTTTCATGCAGACACTGACAGAGAGGCGTCGGTGCAAAGGGCAGATTCTCATGAGAATGCTTCTGTCAGGCCTTGGAAGGAAGGGTTACTCCCTCTGGCTGTGAGCTCTTCAGATTCTAGTTTGAAAAACGGTCTGGCACCTTTAAGAAAGTTAATGAGGAGTCAAATAAGCAGAGTTGGCGGCTGGAGATTAGCCAGAATCAACAAGAGGCACAATGTTTATGCAGATCCGAAAGAATTCGTCAATTAAAGTCAAAGTCTGGTGGAAAATGAAACCAGTTTTTGGAATTTAAAGTGTGTCTGTAGAAAATCTTGTCAGATCAGGCATCGTTTGGAAACCAAGTATAAGCCTCATGGAATTTTTGCTCAAGTGGTCTCGTATTCATGGATTTTTCTAGCCTTTCTAGGTTACTAGCAGTGTTTGGTCTGTTCTTGCTTCTTGTTTGATTCCTGTCTAGATATCATTGCCTTGGATTATAATCTCATGCTTTTTGGACATTGCTTTTGATTGCTACATTTTGGACACTGTTTTATCTGGCTGCCTTTGAATGCCTTGTTGCTTTTTGAAATCTTATCTATCATTACAAGCATTTATTTCTACTGGCTTTTTTTTTTTGCTAAGCTTTAATGAAAAGGATTGTTCCTTCACTCAACCTGTGGTGTGTTTTAGTCAGAGGGGCTATTTCCTGTCCTGGAGTGCAACAGTCTCTAAGTGAAAAAAGAAAGAAAGAAAGAAAGAAAGAAAGAAAGAAAGAAAGATTTTCCAGAATCAGTTCTAGAAACTATAAATGCCACTGCACACATAAATCAGTGGGACTGCAGATTTGCCATCTGGACCATAGTGTTGAAGCATCCAAATGAGATGGATTATATTATATAGGCAAAGAAGCTGCCATTCAACTGTGTAAGATACAGGGTGAACTCTGAAAGCCTAGATCTTCTACCCCAATGGACACAGTTATTTAGAATAGTGCCACTTCAAATCTGTGGACTGTAAAATGGTGCTGGTTCCAGGAAACAACTGCTGTCAGTGAGGGCAAATATAGTGCCTGCCCACAGAACACTGGGGAAAAAACCTGCCAGTCCCCAGCATCAGATAGATTAAGGAGAACCGCCACAGTATACCATGGTTCACTGAACCACTAGCCACAGAAGACAAATATTACATTCTGATTACACCCAATTCATATGGCTTAAACTTTCTGCAGTTTGCATGTGTCTAAATAAAGCCTTCTTCAACTTTCAAACAAGTACAGGATCACATTTAATTTTTTTTTATGTGTGATTACTTGTTTCATATTCAACCTATTTTTTTCTGGAATGTGTTCAATCTGTTTAGAAACATTCCATTTTGTATCTTGCATTTTAAAAAAAAAATGAAAGAAAAGCATAATTCCACCTTATCAGAAAGGGACCAAGCATCACAAAGAGAATTGTCTTTTTTCTTCCCCTTTTGCACCACTGTAAAGAGAGTATCTCAAAGCAACAGAGTTCTCAGAATGTTTCTCTCTGTCTTTCTGTTTGAATCCATTTTTTGCTCTATGTTCAAATATCTGTTTATATAAAAGAGAAACATTTGCCATGGAGATAATAGCACATGTAAAGCATTGCTTCTTAAAATTCCCATATATTACATTATATATTATTTTTATTATAAAAAAGCAAACTGTTGATCTAAAACCTTGCCCACATTTTGTAGGCTGACAACATTTCTAGATATTTTTAATAGTCACTCTGTCTAATAACACATTGAAAAGAATATCTGTTGAATATCTGTTGCCTATCAGACTCATGTCCACTTGGCCTGTTTAGATTCCACTTCTTGAGTGGAATCTAAACAGGAGGGCTTCTCTCTACCTTGAACTGGGCTAGATATATCCCAATTCTAATTCCAATATCAACTGAGTTATTTTCTCCAAGGAGCCCAGGTGGCGCAGTTGACTAAATCACTGAGCTGTGAACTTGCTGATCAAAAGGTTGGCGGTTCGAATCTGGGATCAGGATGAACTCCTGCTGTTGGCCCCAGATTCTGCCAATATGGCAGTTTGAAAACATGCAAATGTGATTAGATCAGAAGGTACCACTCTGGAGGAAGGTAACGGTGCTCCATACAGTCATGCTGGCCACAAGACTTGGAGGCATCTACAGACAACACTGGCTCTTCCGCTTAAAAATGGAAATGAGCATCAACCCCCAGAGACAGACACGACTAGACTTAATATCAAGGGGAAACAAGGGGAAACCTTTACCTTTTTATTTTCCCCAAAAGTAATTTTCAGAACTGGTTTGCAAGAGATGGGGAAATGGGACTCTTAGAACATGCAGAATGTCCAGTTATTTATTGGATAGCTGACAGTCACAGGAAAGCAAGAACAACACAGTAAAAAGCAAAACAATGGGGGAAAGTCCATAAATATGTAGACATCAATCTCTCATCCCAATAAAGTATGAAAAACCCACCAGAATTCATAGAATCATGAAGTTGGAAGAGACCAAAAGGGCCATCCAGTCTAACCGCGTTACAAGCAGGAACACACTATCAATCCAAACAAATCCAAGCAAGTCTACAAAGGCCTGTGTTGCTGCTCCTGTTATTGTGAGCCTTCAAGCCATTTCCAACATATGACAGTCCTAAAACAAACCTATCAGAAGGATTTCTGGGGCTGAGACTATATGACTCACTCATGGACACCTAGTGGGTTTCCATACCCAAATGAAAAATTGTATCCTGGTCTCCAGAGCTGTAGTTCAGTGCTCAAGTCATGTTGGTTCAAAAGGAAGAAGCCCATGAAATATGTAAGAGTCTGTAAGTATGTAGCAAAAAGCAACAACAGACTAGAGTTTATCACTCCAAGCAAATCGAATCCAGGCAAATGCAGCAATACAAGCCTACCACCGTAAGGTATAGTAGATAGCTCAGCTAAAATCCTTTGCTTCCTCTTCATTAAGATAAATTAAAACCATCAAACCAAATCCCCTCTAGATGCTTCAAATAGTGTCACCCTGAAAAC
The DNA here is from genome assembly GCF_037176765.1 of Anolis sagrei. Taxonomy (NCBI): domain Eukaryota; kingdom Metazoa; phylum Chordata; class Lepidosauria; order Squamata; family Anolidae; genus Anolis; species Anolis sagrei. Next base: position 31,407,766 of record NC_090021.1, on the reverse strand, counting down.
TGATTCAATTAGACACTTTTAGCTTTCTCCTCCTCAAGGCCATTACTCTCCAGTTCTTATCAAAACAGAAAGATATACACTCCCTTGAATCTGCAGCACACTGATTTTAATGAATGCATCCACTGGTTTCAGAGATGTCCTGAGAAAAAGACGAAACTGCGAAATGAAAGCTAGAAGGCTAAGAACAAAGATAAAAGTGGAGACATCAAAGTGGGTTAAAACACTGAGATGGAGCCAGCTGCCATTATCCCCTCCAAAAAACAGGATTTTGTTTTCCTTGGCTAACTGTACTTCGAAATTCAGAAAAGTGCAAGTGTTAAAGTATAACTGTTTCACTTAACATACTAGTTCAGGACTTGCAAATAAGATGGGTTTGCAATAAATTCTGAACCAAATAAGATCCCTTTCCCACTTCACCACACCTTTGGAATAGCCAATTAAATGCAAGATTTAAGTCAAAGTAATGATTGCTTCTCTTAGTGAGAAATCTGACTCAGAAAGTGCAGGCCTTCAAAGTCAGTCAGAGAAGCCAGAAACTGCAACATTAGATAAGGAGTCAGGTAGAGAATTAAATGATACAGAAGGCTCCCAGGAAAAAAACACCTGGAGATACAGAAATAAACAAAAGTCTTCATTTACAGATCAGAGCAGAAAATAGGCATCGCAGGTCAGAGTGATTACGTGGGAAAGTTGGGGAGATAATTCATGGGAGATGAAATGCTTTCATGGGTGGCTATTCATTGGCAAGTTGTTTACTCAAGAGTTAGTTCAGGCACTGTAGTGTCTGAGTGAGAAGCTAGGGCTGAGTTCTCTGGTTCTTGTTTCAAGTCAAGCCTTTGGTTTTGGGATTCAAGTATATTGGAAGTTTCTATGTTCCTGCTTTTGTATTCATGAACAGGTTTTACTAAGTATACCTTTTGCTTGTGGTCTCTTGTGATTTTTGGCTATTCCTGGACTGTGTTACTTTTAAATCTGTATGAGACATTTGGATTCCTGTTGGATTATCACTTATTATTAAACCTTTTTGGATATACATCTTCTTTCTTTATTCCTAATGTTGCCTACACTTCTGGTGTGTTTTTACAATAAACTGTTTGCTTATATTCTGGACTCATGTGTGGTGCTGTGGTCATCAGTGTTTCCAGGCCTGGGGTGCAACAGGGTTCTCCATGGGAGCAACTTGGTTGGGACTACCTTCCTCTTTAGTTTTTGGAATGCTAAATCTTACACAGTGTTCATAAATAACACATTGCAAGTAAATGTATCACTTTTGAGGATAAGTGCATAATGGATTTTTTTCTCAAAGAGAAAAAGAGTAAGAACAGATCATGAATTTATTTTTCACAGAATAATAAAAACAGGAGTGCAGCAGTGAATTTTGAAGGGCAGGCTCTCGTCACTGCAACAATGCTGAGTAAAGTCAAAAATTGAAAGTGGCTATGTTTATGCAAAAGTAGGGTATTTTGCCTAGCTGTATGTGGTAATTGTTGGATTTTTTTTACAAATTGCTCACATATGTTAGTGGAAACAGTAGGTGAATCTACACTCTAGTATTAATGGAGTTTGACTCCATGTTAACTGCCATGACTCAATGCTACGGAATCATGGCAGCTGTAGTTTTACAAGATCTTGAGCCCTCTCTGTCAATTAGTTCTGCTGCCTCGCCAAACTACAACTCCTAGGATTCCATAGCATTGAGTCATGGTAGTTAAGGTCAGGTCAAACTGCGCTAATTCTAAAGTGTAGATGCATCCAGTGTTGTTTTCCGGGCATAAAAGTTATCCAAAATTATTTTTCAAAACCATTATTATAAGGCATCTATCAGACTATTTATTACTATATATTTGTATCCTATCTTCGCTCCCAGGAGTTGTTCATTTTTTCCATTAACGGGCACACTCCAGAGCTGGAAACAGGGTCCTCTTGTCATTAATACACCACACCTTGGTTTAGGAAAAATACAATTATTTTATTGAATGATGAATATAAAATAGATTGAAGTCCAAAGGTAAAAAAGCCAAAATGAAACAGTAAACAGCAATGTCCAGAAAGCTTGCAGAAAAGCCAAAGCAGTAATGCCCAAACACCTCTCAATAGAAATCCATGAACAGATTAGCCCCAGCTAATTCTCACTTGAAGCCAGAAATTCCCTTAGAGACCAGACCACTGGAAACTGGAAAACCCAGGACATTTGAACTTGATATTAAGATGGCCAAAGGCCTTGCAAAACTACAATTCCCAGGATCTGACAGCATTGAGCTATGGCAGCCAGTGGTGCCAAACTGAATTATTTCTACCCTGTAGAAATGGATATATTTTGGGAAGCACCCTTGTATCTCTCAAGATATCATAGGAGAGAATACAGTCCTTCAAATAACCTGGACCAAAGCTTTGTAAGGCCCAGCCATCTTCTGCCTATTTGAGCATATGCATATTAAGAATGCATATGGGGGAACATTAAAGTACATTAAAGTAATCATAATCAAACACAATGCGTGCCCTGTCATTCTGTAAAGCAAGGATGACAACTGAAACAGATACCACAAGTGTCCCTCTCATCTAATACTTAGTATTACTGATACCAACATGAATATATAGATACGTACCTAAGGTCCAATAGGTTGCTGCTTCCAGAAGTGAAGGGCTACTGCATATTGCATGTATATACATAAGGTGAATCATCAACTCTGCCAGGCACCACCAGATCAAAATACGAATGGTGCCACGGATGAAAACACAGAGATTAGACTTCAGTCTGCAGGAACCGTGTTTATTCATCTGTATTAGGAATGAATACATAAATACAAATTAATTCTGTATAGAAATGCTTGTGCAGAAACAGAATGGAATTAACCTTGCATTAAAAAAAATTAAACCTTTCAAAAGAGATGTCTGGAAAGCAAAGTCATAACACTGAATACATTGCATTGGCTTATGTTGTTGGGTTTTTGTAATGTCAAGGCCAACCGGCCGAGAAATTGTATTATGTACATGTCAAGTATCCATTGTTAAAGTGAAGGCCATTTCTGAACTGAAGACAGTAATGTTTAACAATGTAATGAAAAGATTTCTGCAAGGAAAGCCACACAGAGACTTGTGTGGAATAGTTACACGTGTGATATTTGATGCTTATCAACACACTACAGTATTTATTATACATGTTAGCGGTATCCTATGTAGAATATTACACTTGGAACAATATTATTACATCTAACAATCAGTTCCATCATGGGAGGGGGGGCGGGATAGGTAATTTATGGTGACTCCATTAATTCTTTAAGTGGTTTCACCTCTCATTAAAATATTAAGTATATCATCTGGTACGTTCTGGCAGTCTCCCATCCAAGTACTAACCAGGGCTAACTCTGCTTACCTCTCATAACTGGAAAGGATCTATTGCCTTTAGGATGTTTACACGTTTACATGTTTTTAGTCAAGAGCTGAATTGGATTGTATTGATGTATAAATTGTGTTTTAATGTTTTCATGCTTTTAATTGTATATTGTTAACTGTTATTTTATGCTGTAAACCGCGTTGAGTCGCCGGCCAGGCTGAGAAACGGCGGTATATAAGTATTTAAATAAATAAATAAATAAATACACCCTGCTAGGGAAATTTCCATAGGGTAATTTTAAAATAAAATTTAAAAATATTGATGTTTTAAAACAAACAAAAGAAAAACCACAAACATGTCTGCCTGACTTCATACATAGAGATTAAACTGGCACATAAAATATCTGCTCTTAGTTCTTTGAAATATATGTGTTTGTGTGTGTATATATGTGTATGCTTTTAGGACGATGACTTAAATTGGCAACTGTTTGGCTGTTAGAATGTTTTTATACTGTTTTTATTTAAATTGTATATTTATGCTCTTGATTGTGGGCACCATGGTGTGCCGGTTGTTGGCTGCCGTGAGTCCCTCAGCGGAGGTCGAGATAGGACAGGATACAAAATCCGAAATAAATAAATAAATGTGTGTGTATATAAATACACACACACATACTCACACACTCACACATACACACATGCTCAGGTGGGGTGTTTTTTATTGTGGCAGAAGCGACTTGAGAGAATTGGCTGTCTACAGAGATGTTGCCAAGGTGACACTTGTGGGAGGCTTCTCTAATATCACCGCATGGGAAGCTGGAGCTGACAGACAGGAGCTCACCTTCATGTCAGCAGTTCAGCCGGCACAAAGGTTTGACCCATTGCGCCACCGCAGCTCCTTACTCCAGTCATAAGACAGACAATTAGATATGTGTGTGTGTGTGTATATGTGTGCCTTCCTACTCAGATAATAAGATAAATAATAATGTTAACAACAACAACAACAACACTTTTAGAATGTATTACCCATCTCTCCTTTTGGCTCAAGGTGTGGCGCAACATATTTAAATAATCTATAATATCACATATTAAAACAGAGTTAAAATGCAACCATAAAAGCATATATTAAGACACACATTCAGGGAGCACGTGGTTCAGCAGAAGAGGTTAGGCCAGTAGAAGACCTCTTATAGTCCATTCTCAGACTGGTTCTTGTAGCCTGAGTACTAATAATGAGCCTGGACTCCTTTTAATACTCCAGTTTCAAGAGTCAGTCTGAAAATCCACTACTGTCAAGAGCCAGTCTACTATTACTCAATGTGATGACATGATGTGGTATTGAGCAATAGTATCAATCCAAGGATTTCCCACCTAGTAAAAGTTCAAAAATCACATTATATTTGTCATTAAGTCTCATTATGGTGTTTTGTCTTTATATCACAAACTAAAAATGTGTATTGAAATATTAGTATGAGGATTAATAAATTATAGTTATTTAAAAACTGGGTTGCCTGAGAGGATGCCTGTCACAGATGTGGGCAAAATGTCAGGAGAGAATGCTTCTGGAACATGGCCATGCAGCCTGGAAAACTCACAGAAACCCAGTGATTCCGGCCATGAAAGCCTTCGACAAAATATTTAAAAACTGATTTTATTTCTTTGTATGTGGTTGATGGAGAGAGGCGTTGCTTTATCTTGACGATCCACAATGTATCCAATTTTTGCCTCAGTGGTCTGCAGACTCTTAAAGGTTGGGAACCACTGGAGTAGATAGAGAGATAGACAGACAAACAGATAAACAGCTCTATATTATCTATCTATCTGTCTGTCTGTCTATCTATCTATCTATCTATCTTATTACATGTATTCAAAACAGCAGTAAAGCCCAGCTTTTTTGGGAAGATGTATACATATGATTTTTATGAATTTTAAGATAGGAATTCATTGCTTTTAATATGTATTAGTTTCATTCACTCTTTTCTCTGATGTTAAGTTTTTGAACTGTTGTCATGTTTTCATCTCATTCTCCACCTTGATTCACGTGGAGAGACAGGTAAAAATTGTTGTTGCCATCCATTCCTTATTCTATAGCTAATCTCCTCTCTGTTGTTGTCTGTACAGAATTCAGGCATAGTTACCCAGTTTCATAAATTGTATTGCTGTAGAAATAATAATCTATTCTAGCACCCTTTTCACTTGTTAAAAATTAACATTTTTTAAAGGGTTTTTTAAAAGATTACCAATTACAAATCTGTCATATAAAGTGTTTTGGTGCTTCTTTTATTGGGCCAGCTCACCTCACCATTTGACTTGTCAAAAGCTAACATCTTGCTTAACCGAAGTTACAAAGAAATGAACAATAAAGAGCTTAAAAGATTTATACTTTTGTAACATTTTCCTTTTATCCCTCTCTCTAATGTCTACTCACATCCAGAAGAGAGACACTTCTGTTAGCAGGCTGAATCACTCTGTAAAATTTCCCTGAATCCATAATAACCAGTAAGAAATCGTTTCAAAAGAGGGATGGATGTTGGATTAGAATAGTCTCAGCCTTCAGACTTTATCACCTGTAGGGATAATTGTTCCTGGAAAAGCTTTTTGTTCTCTGACTTATCAGGGAAAACATAATAAGGTAAAAATTTCTGAGTGAATCAAGGCAATTAATGCAAGAGGAATATGTTTGTTTCCCTTCACCTTTTACATACAGGGATTTGAATATCAAAGCAAAAGAAGAATTGTTGCAATAGCTAAAAATTTTAGGTGTTTTGAAACATAACATTGTGCCATAATTGTTGCCTGGGTAGGAAATTATCACCAACCCAAAAATACATTTAAAAGAATATTTTCAGCAGAACCTCAACTGTGTACTAAGTTCATTTTTATTGTTATTATTCAGCATTTTAAGAGTTCAAATAGCCATAAATAAAATAGTATCTTCACTCAATAGAATTCAAGAGATATTAAATTATTTTTATCTCATATTTCCCCTGATACAAGGACTCAACAAATTTATTTAAGACAACAGACTCTGAAATACAGCTTTGGAAAAAATGGGAAGGGACCAGTTTGTTTAAAACTATGGCACCCTGCACAGGTATTAAAACCATGATCCAAAGGAGTGCTTGCAATATAATTCTCTGGTCAGATCCCAACTTTGAATAAGGGTGCATCTAGACCTGGCATGAGCAAACTTGGGCCCTCCAGGTGTTTTGGACTTCAACTCCCACAATTCCTAACAGCTGATTTTGAAGTCCAAAACACCTGGAGGGCCCAAGTTTGCCCATGCCTGACTTAGAGCTATAAGGATATCCAACATGGTCACTGTGCTAGCACAAATGGCATCCACTACTAAAAGCAGGAATTGAACAACCCCTTCTACTTCTTACCTGACCTGCTTTGAAAGGTTGGGAAATTCTCCAGAGCCTTTTTTTATATTTATTTACTATATTTGTATATTTGCACTTGTATTACATGTTTGCCTCCAACTTCACCCCAAACAATCTTCTGTTTGGCATCCTCACAACCACTGAGGATGCCTGCCATAGATGTGGGAGAAACATCAGGAGAGAATGCTTCTGGAACATGGCCATAAAGCCCGGAAAACTCACAGCAACCCAGTCTTCTTTTTGTTATCTTCTTCCATACCCAAGTATCATGTTATTCCCAATACCCGTCCAATAAAAATGGCTTTTGCGAGATTCACATGACATTAATGGATGCTTTCAAGTTAGTAAAAATACCTTAGCATGAAAAGCTAGCATTTTCTCTTTTTTTCTTGTGTGATACACTAATGATTATCATTAGTTTATCCTCATTCTAGCAAAAGGCCTGACCCTTAATGCATTCCATAATCTCTCCCTCCCAACCTCCTTGCTTTAAAATTCATCACAAATTCACAGATGGCACATACAATTTTTTTTTTGAAAACGTTAGTTAGCACAAAAAGGAAAACACATTTGTTGATATATCTGCAATTTTACCCAGATTCTCAAAAGATAGGAGGATTTCATGCTAATCCATAAATTCCAAACAGATATTGAAGATCCATCTATCTATTCTTGATTTGCTATTGCATCCCAGCTTGATAGACAAGATGCAAAAAAGAGCAATTCATTATCTCCTTATGCCAAGATCTCTTAACTCCTCCGTTATACAGGATGTTGACCATAAAATTGTACACATTTAGCAATTTGTTCTGTCTAGGAATCTCTGGCTCTCCCAGTATGACACACAGGAAGAATGAGAGATTCCTAGAGATAACATATTCATCCAACCCATAATCAAATCAAAGTGAAATCCACAAATGTGAATGGCCAACTTTATCAGCATTAGGGATTTTTGTTCTCCATGCTTGAATGTAGTTTCCAGGAATTACATTGCTTTTACAAATGAATATGTTCATATGCTCCATCCATTCCACTTTCAATTATGCTGCATCATTTCTTTCATTTTTACTTGTTTATTTACTTACTCTTTGTTAGCATGGTACTGTTACTCTCACTGAACACACAGATAAATGCTATCTGGTTCACTCAAGGAGCAAAGTCAAATACAATGGAACCTCTACTTAAGAGCACCCCAACATAAGAAGGTTTTGAGTTAAGAACTGTCACTTGGCCTGAGCAGCATTTTGAGTTAAGAGCTAGCAAAAGAGGGAGAGCTAGCACGAGTACAGAACTTTAAGGCTTCAAGGGAGCAGCCTCCATCCCTTGTGCTTCTGTCTGCTTTGGGAAACTGCTGTCTGCTTTGCTCTTGTCCATTTTGAGGAACTTTGGGTTAGTTGATTTTGGGTGGTTTTATTCCTGGTATGTTTGGCTTCATGAAGAGAGAGAGGGAGAGCGAGGGAGAGAGTGCAAAAGAGGGAGGGAGACTGGAATGAGTGCAAAATGAAGAAAATGATGCTTCTGCCACTTCACTTTCTGCTTCCTTTGCCACAATTTTGTGCTTCTACCATTTTAAAGTTGATATTTCTTTTTATTGTTCTATGTCAATGTGCATTTATACATTGTTTGTTATTTATAAAGTACATTTTCATATTTAAAAACACAACAAAAGGGGGGAGGGGTGTTTGGAGGGCCAGAATGGATTAATAACATTTCAATGGGGGGAAAATCACTTTGAGATAAGAGCAATTTGAATTAAGAACTCAGTCACAGAACAAACTAAACTTTTAAGTCAAAATATCACTATACTGAAAATTGGAAAAAATTCAAAAGATGCTAGAAAACGATCCTTTACTAAAGCTTTCTTCCAATGACAACTTTCCAATACAATCCTCTCTTCCTTGTGCACTCATCCTAATTCTTTCTCTCTTCCGCACAGACACACACACTCACATACACACTATTCTACCCCAGCATTTTGGTCTGTTGCTTGTAGATAGGAAAAGAGATTTAAAGATGGCCTCAAAGCCAACCTTAAAAACTCTGGCATAGACACTGAGAACTGGGAAGCCCTGGCCCTTGAGAGCTCCAGCTGGATGTCAGCTGTGACCAGCAGTGCTGCAGAATTTGAGGAGGCACAAGTGGAGGGTGAAAGAGAGAAACGTGCCAGGAGGAAGGCGCGTCAAGCCAACCCCGACCGGGACCGCCTTCCACCTGGAAACCAATGCCCACACTGCGGAAGAAGATGCAGAGCAAAAATAGGGCTCCACAGCCACATGCGGACCCACAAGGAAACCCATAATGGAAGACCATCTTACTCGTCCAACGAGGGATCATCTAAGTAAGTAAGTTGTAGATAGACAGTTTTATTCGTAGGTTCTGCTGCGTTTTATGAATTTTACATTTTATCAGAAGGGGTTTATGTATCTTTATTGTTTTTAGTTTGTTTTTTATATTGTTTTATATGCTTGTGCACTGCTGTCTTCAGTGCAGCACTTCATAGTGCTTCTGTGAGCCGCCCTGAATCCCTTTGGGGAGATGGTGGCAGGGTACAAATAAAATAATAATAATAATAATAATTATTATTATTATTATTATTATCACAATATCTTTTCCTTGTTCCTGTAGGAAACTGAAACCAGTTTTTCAATTGGGTAGAACAGAGGGAGGCAGAAAAAGCAGATTTCCTTTTTTAAAAAATTAAATCTCCAGTAAACCTGAATCTTTAGCTTCACTTTTTAATGTGTCTCCTGCTCTTCTTTCTTGCCTTCCCTACCTTTCTGTCTTCCTGGCTGTTGCCTGTATTCCTTGTCTTCTGTTTTTCACTTGCTGTGCAACAACTCCCTGCCAGGAAAAGGAAGGGGTGACCGCTCCCTCCTCCATGACTAAAAACACGCCTTCAGATTTGTTACCTTCTATTGCAAAACTTCACTGCTATTGGAAAAAGTAATTTGTTACTGACTATTTATTTATTACTATTTATTTACCACACTTTTATCCCGCCATTTTGAGCCTGAAGGTGACTCAGGGCAGCATACAGATTGACAACAAGTAATGCTGAACACACATCATTTAAAACAGGTTAAATCACATAATAAAATTCATATAAAAACAATTTAAAACTATAAAAATCAATGACTTCCTCATTTAAATCCATGTCCATTTGCATCGTTAAGCTGCTCCATATTCATTCACAATATTGATTTTATCTGGTTACAATGAGGTTCCAAAAGCTTGCTCGAAGAGGCAGGTTTTTACTCTTTCCCTAAAGGTCAGGAGGGAGGGGGCCGAACTAATATCCCCAGGAAGGGAGTTCCACAGCCAATGGGTCACCACTGAGAAGGCCCTGTCCCTCATCCCCGCCAAGCACACCTGTGAGGCAGGTGAGATCGAGAGCAGGGCCTCCCCAGATGATCTTAAATTCCTGGAAGGTTCGTAAGGGGAGACACAGTCATATAGGTAAATTGGCCAGAACTGTTTACTTCCATTTCCATTTCTCCCTACCTCAATTTTATTTCATTTTTTCTTAGTGTTTTCAAGCCTGGTGTGACCTACCCTCCAATATTTAACATATCAGAACTGGAACACACATAGCCAAGTAAACACAGAGTGTGGTCAAGATGAGATGGATTATTTAAAGAGGAAGAATAGAGATATGAGATTTCAGATGGATATGGGGTGATAAGGCTGAAAAGGCTGAAAAGTGAGACGCTGGAAGAAGACTTCCTTGTCAAATTAGGACAGTTGGAAATATGATGTGGTCTGAAAGAAGTTATGAGGATAGAAATTGCACCTCTAGCCCTATCAAAGTTGCCACCCTCATTTTATACCCTCCTTTTCTGAAGTAATCCACATATTTTTGCAGCAATTTTAGAGAGGAGAGTGGAATCTTTTTTCACTTGAGATGAAGAAACACCTCATTCCACTCACTTCCAATTTCTTTATTTTATCACCCCATACCCATCTGAAATCTCATATCTCTTTTCAGTGCTGGGAAATGATTGCGTAGATGATTGGCTTATTCTCTGAAAGAATGGAAGATTACTTAATAACTCTTATTACATCTTTCAGTGAGCTTGCCGGATGCTTTCACTATACTATTCTGACTCATCTTTAATGACATCTCACTAACTCTAAAGAAACTACAATTCTTCAAAGTACTTGCTGGGGGCAGGGTGGCGGGGGGAGAAGATGGAAATGTTTCAGATGCTGCCAATTCAGTTATGATGCATGCTACTCAGACTGCAATAAGCAATGTTGATACATCTGCTTCCTGTTCTGAACCCAGTAAGAAAATAAAATATTCATTTAAGGTACATCAACCGCCCACTAAGATATTCAGGACTACTGAGCTCTTAACTTTACGGGAAAGTGGATATCAGTGCTTCACTAAGTCTTAGTTTCATGATGCCACACCTATTCTAACATAATTCCACTGGTTGCCAGTTAGTTTATGGGCAAAGTACAAAATGTTGTTCTCGGCAGTGGGCAGGGGAGGCATTCACACAATTAAAACTTGTGTGCCAGCTGCACCCGTACCTTGAGAAGTTAGACTTGACCATGGTAGTCCATCCTCTGGTTATATCCTGTATAGACTACTGTAACACACTCTACGTGGGTTGCCTTTAAAGACTGTTCAGAAGCTTCAAATGGGTCAACGGGCGGCAGCCAGACTGCTCACTGGAGAGGCGGTCAGGAAGCATATAACTCTCCAGTTACACCAGCTCCACTGGCTGCCGGTTTGCTACCAAGCACAATTCAAAGTGCTGGCTTTAGCCTATAAAGCCTTAAACAGTTCTGGCTCAGCTTACTTGTCCGAACGTATCTCTCCCTATGAACGATTTTGGAGGGTAAGATTGTTCATAGGGAGAGGAATGTTCAATTCAGGACTGTTCTTGAAAATGCAAAATGTATAAGCAAGCAAGGGGAGATTAAACTTTCCTTGCATTTTAACAACAAAAATCTAAAATCGCACATTAAAAGAAAGAAAACTACTGTAAAGTCAAGAGAATCTAGACATGACATGACATGACTAAACAATAAAATAACTACACAAAACAGAAGGACCTTCTGGAGTCTGAAAATCTCTCATATAAGAATTGCTGTTTCACTGCAAATTAATACAGAAGCAGGAAAACTGGAAGCAGTCCAGACTACACTCAAACTGAATCAACAAACAGAGGAAGATTGTTGTTTGTTCCTAGCATATGGCATTTTTTCTTACCAGGAAACACAGTAAGATATTAAAACAAGCAAAACTCCAAATGGGAGACAGGAGGAGAAAGGATAAAATCCAAACAATAAAACTAAAAGGTAGATATAATAAATAATAGTATGAAAAATATACAGAAGACAGAATAACCAAAAACCTCAATGCAATGAAGGTTGAATGATAACCAATATGTAACAGATTATACTGTAGAAATACTATTGAACTTCATAACACAAAGCACCAAGCAATATATAAAGGAGAAGGACAACTTAATCCAAAGAACACAGACCAGCTAAAACATCCAAATGTTGGTCCTTCCAAGTATTTTGGAGTCCAGCTTGCAGAAATCCCAGCTGCCTGGCCAATAACCAGGGACACTAGTACTGAAGCCAAAACAACTGTAGGATGAATGTTTGAGAATCACTGCTAACATCCCAAATCTGATACCCATACTAACAAAAACATGCCACTTTCTATTTTCCTTACTTTATATCCTGCTGTGCTCTGAGTTTTGCATTATCCTTCATTTGTAAAGCATACGTTTCCCCTTTAGTCAAATTAAAATATAATCGATGAGAATTATAAAGAGGTGAACGTGCTTAACAGCTAGGCAGAACCCATTTCAGAGCAGTGATAGGGCTAAATCAAAATAATTTCCTTTCACTCATGAAATTCAGAAGTATAATAATCCCATAAGGTTTCAGCAGCCAGTCTAGTTGGCATCTTTTAAAGTTTCTGAACCAAAGAGTAGCCAGCTGGACCTAAATGAGTAAGTGTAGCAGAAGTTACCACAATGGTTGGGACTGGTAATGATTGTTTTTGCTTCAGGGGGAATGAAATAGCACAAATGCATTATGGTGCTTAAAATAGAGATTGCAGAGCAAGAGCTGGGAACTTCATTCTTTTGGGGCTACTTTGACCAACACATGATGCCAATCTGGCCAGCAAGGGGTCCAGTTCTCTATTTCCCTAAAGCCCTACTTTCTGAAGATCCTCCAATCTCTCTCTCTTTCTCACCCAGGAACAAAGATGAAGAGGAACACATTCCCTCATTGCTGTCAGTTAGAAGGACAACATAACAGCTTGGTTCTCTCTCCCACCCTTGATGCTGCTTGACTCTCAAATAGGAAGCTCAGCAGCATACAGTACAGTCCCGTCTTTTACTATCTTAGATTATAGATGACAGTGAAATGCTTCGCCTGCCTTGCCTTCTTTGCAAGATTGGAAGACATAGGGCAGGTGAAACAAGAGCTAAACATCAGTAGCAGATGTGTTTCTGTAGACAGCACGTGGATATGACTTGCTCCCTTGTCACCTTCCCCCACATGGTTGAAAATCCAAGCCAACACTGCAACCTGTGACCTCAGAAGGCAAAACCACTTCTATGACATCTAAGATGTGCCCATATTCATGAACATCACCCAGACCACAGAGTCTGGGAGATGAGGACTAGATACTAGGTTTCTACTGTTGTAAAGTGTGATGGTTGGAACTCCTAGATCTTAGAAGTTAAGAGGCTATATTTTCATTTTCTGAACTACTCAACTGGCCAACCTAGGCCCTGTCCTAAAATACCGTAGAAGGGTACTGTCCCTTTGAACAACTGTGTGTGTGAGAGCCTTCAAATTGTCTGTTGAGTAATGGTGACTCCATGAATTTCATAGTGTTTTCTTAGATGCCGAATATTCAAAGGAGGTTTTCCCAACTCCTTCCTCTGAAATATAGACTACAGTACCTAGCATTTGTTTGGAGTCTCCCACTGAAGTACCAACCAGGGCTGACACTGTTTAGCCTCAAAAGGGCTATCTGTAGGCCCTGGTAGACTCCTCCCTAAAAAATCTGAGCCAATGCATGACAAAACCTGGAAACTGCCCAAAACAGACCAAAGATCTGTATAATTTGAAGTAATATTTTCCTCCAAGTGTTGCCTCCCCTCTTTCAATGCTTTTTTGAAGACCTTTCAACATTTTTGGATGCCAGTGGCTCTAAGGATGGAGAGGAAGAGATGGGATTTTTTTCCCCTTGAACTTCTTTATTTTTTATTTTATTTTGAAGCATAGTGTCTGTGATAACACTCTGAAATATAAATTCTGCTGATAAAGATGACAGTTTTTTATCCAGAAGGTTCAGATTGCTTGATTACCAGGACTCATGGGAGCAGATGGTGGTCCCAAATCTTTCCTGGATTGTGAGGGTGGATATATCTATCTCAAATTCAAGCTGTGTATGTGGGTGGGCATCACACAAGTACATTGGCTCCTGTTGACTGGGGAAAAAAGATAAATTGAGGTTCAGGAAATGTTGCTTCCACTAGGAAATGAATATAGTTAAGTGCCTGAAAGTCTTTGCTGGGGAACTGAAAGAGAGATTGGTACTATTATTCTAAATGTCATTATGTCTCTTTTTAAAGACTGATTTATGATTAGCACAACCCTCCTTGGAAAAACCTATGGCCATATATAAAAATTTCTGGAAAAGCTGTTTTCATTATCAGGGTTTTTTTAACCATCACCACAACTGTAACATCATTCTTAGTTCCATATTTTAATATACCTGCAACAAGCCTCTTCTAACATACATGTGTGAGACCCTAGACATCACAGTAGGCTAATTCAGCAATTCAAACAACATGCAAGAAGAGAGCTGATCTTTAAAAAAAACTTCACAGGTATATGTAAATAATATAATTATGTGAGGACACTGATTATTAAGAAGGCAACAAAGTTAATTGTTGTTTTTCAGTCAGTCACTTCCGACTCTTCGTGACCTCATGGACCAGCCCACGCCAGAGCTCCCTGTCGGCTATCACCACCCCCAGATCCTTCAAGGTCAAGCCAGTCACTTCAAGGATATCATCCATCCATCTTGCCCTTGATCAGCCCCTCTTCCTTTTTCCTTCCATTTTCCCCAGCATAATTGTCTTCTCTAAGGTTTCCTGTCTTCTCACGATGTGGCCAGAGTACTTCATCTTTGCCTCTACTATCCTTCCCTCCAGTGAGCAGTCGGGCTTTATTTCCTGGAGGATGGACTGGTTGGATCTTCTGACGGTCCAAGACCCTCTCAGAACTTTCCTCCAACACCACAATTCAAAAGCATCTATCTTCCTTCGCGCAGCCTTCCCTATGGTCCAGCTCTCACAACCATAGGTTACTATGGGGAATACCATTGTTTTTACTATGTGGATCTTTGTGGCCAGTGTGATATCTCTACTCTTCACTTTTCTATCAAGATTGATCATTGCTCTCCTTCCAAGAAGTAAGCATCTTCTGATTTCCTGGCTGCAGTCTGCATCTGCACTAATCTTTGCACCTAGAAATACAAAGTCTCTCACGGCCTCCACATTTTCTCCCTCTATTTGCCAGTTATCAGTCAGTCCGGTTGCCAGAATCTTGGTTTTTTTATGTTTGACCTTAACCCAGCTTTCGCACTTTCTTCTTTTATCTTGATTAGAAGGCTCCTCAGCTCCTCTTCACTTTTGGCCACCAAAGTGGTATCATCTGCATATTTAAGGTTGTTAATGTTTCTTCTGGCAATTTTAACCCCAGCCTTCCATTCATCAAGCCCCGCACATCACATAATGTGTTCTGCATACAAACTGAATAGGCTGGGTGAGAGCATACAACCATGCCATATGCCTTTCCCAATCTTGAACCAGTCTGTTGTTCCATGGTCAGTTCTTACTGTTGCTACTTGGTCCTTATACAGATTCCTTATACAGATACAGATACCTTATACAATAAGCCACGCTGAATCCCCCTTGGGATGAGAAAGAGCAGGATATAAATATAGTAAATAAATAAATACGTTTAAATAATTTAAGTGTAACACACAAAGTAAATCATTAATTGTTGGGAATTATTTGCTATTGCGTTTGTAGGTGGAGGAATATTAATGCAGCAATGGAGATACACTTAATTTGAATGAATACTGCCTACCTATTACTAATTAGCGGGTAATACTTGTGTGTTAGTTTTATTTCTTAGCGAACATCCAACCAGGACTAGTAGGTCGGTTGTTTCCCATCACAAACACCTCAAACCTCAGAAGATTTGTTTGTGCACTTTTCTGAGTATACTGCATCAAAATGCAATATACTGTACTCAGAAAAGTGCACAGATAAATATTCTGAGTTCAAATGTAGTTTTTAAATCTCATTGAGAAAATGTTACATGATTCTGGATCAGTGGGTGTTAGAACAGCTTTCTTAAAACGGATTTGAACAAGTTTTAAAGCCTACAGCCAAGAAAATCCTCTTAGAGAGTTAATCTCTGAGTAGTAAACAACAAATCTAAGGCCTTGCATTAAATGAAACAATGCCGGGTTTTGTTTTATGCTTTTCAATGTAAGCAGTACAGTGTTGGGAACTCAACCACAAGGAAATGCACGGAAAACAATGCATTACAGGAGATTCTCAGTTAACCAGAACCCATGCAGATTGACAAATGTTGGATAAATATAGTTTCTGGTTATTTGAGTTGCCATGAAAAATAGGCCTAAATAATTGTATACCTCATGCTATACCACACCATAAACTCTGTACTGACTTGATATTCATATTGAAATACAGTAATTAAAATAAATTACAGCAAAGAAAGACAGACTTAATGTAACCATTCGACTGTATTATAGAAACAGCTTATTTTATTTAAAACATTATTTCTTTGATGTGTTTTGCCAGTTGCTTGAGAGTTCCAGTTAACAAAGACCAGTTTTACATTCTACATTGCCCCATAACGCAATTTGGGCTGCATTAAATGGTCAGTGTAGAACCACATAACCCTGTTCGATGCAGTTCAAACTGTATTATGTTGTTCAACACTGACTGTATAATTCAGTTTGAACTACATTATTTGGCAATGTAAAACCAGTCTGAAAGTCTACTGTATTTTAAAAATTACAGAATAAAAAAGGGGGTGGTGTGGTTGGTGAAAAGAGCTCCAGAGCCCAAGGGTAGCCACCAAGAAGGTGCTCTCCTGTGTCCCCACCAACTGTGTTTGTGATAGTAAAATGGGACTGAGCAAATGGTCTCTGATGGTATCTGAACTTGGGCTGGGTCATAGATGAAAATATGATCTAACAAATAGCCTGGACCTAAGCCATATAGGGCTTTGGAAGTCAAAACCAGTACTTTATTTATTTTCTATTTACTTTGTTTTATATTCTGCCCTCTCTCCCTCAGGGACTTGGGGCGGCTAACATAGGGCCAAGCCCAACAAATACAATAAACAAAATAAAATACATACAGCAAATAATAACTGAAATAAAATACAAACAATAAAAGAAATAAAAATCACACAATGGGATAAAGCACAGGGTATGGGTATGATAAAAGAAAAAACAAGGGTTAAACAAAGTGGGCTGGACCATATGCAGGATAAAAACAGGGGAAATTGGGTGAGATAGGGGAGATTAGGTGAGTAGTTTATCTGGTGAGAGATATGGATGGGACAAGCTATGGAGTTTATTTCCCATTAGGAGATGAGATAAAATGCATCAACAGGACAAGTTTATGGTGGGAACAGGCACGATATGGGGATTTGTTGCTCATTCATCAAAAGCAAGGCAGAACAGACAAGTTTTCAAGCTTTTCCTAAAGGCTGACAATTCTGTCTAGAATTCTGTCTAGAAATAGAACTAACAGCCATGGAGCTGTTGCAAACATGGAGTTATATGATCCCTATAGTCAATCCCAGTTAACAATCTGGCTGCACTTTTTCGTACCAGCTGGAGTTTCCAAACACTCTTCAAAGGCAGCCCCAAGTAGAGCACATTACAGTAATCCAAACAGTGCAGCATGGCCTGTCAACATATTTATTTGTTATTCATTAATTAATCCCAAATTTTGTCCCAAGTAGAATTTAAAAAATAATGGTTAAAAAGTAGCAATTAAATAAGCTACCACATTAAAATGCCAATACTTCAAATAATGTAAGTTTAAAACCATAACAAGAACAACAAAAATTGCAGCACACACACTAGTATTAAAGACCTTTCTGTATAGCTATTTAGTCACCAAATGATCGTTTAAATAGAAAGGGAGAGCAGGGAGGGAGGCAGTCTAGTCTCCTATGGCAGAAACCCCCATGGCCTCAGTGCTATTTTAAAGGTGACTTGAAACTCCAGGTGGCATCTAGGGGTAGCAATATAGATGGGGAAGAGATAGGGGAAGGATGGCCCAATGCATCTAGAAGGGTCAAGAATCACACAAAAAAAACCTTAAGAGTCCATGAGACCACAGAAGAACATCTGTCTATTAGGCATGGGCAATCCATGGTTCTAAATGGTTCCAAAGTACTTACAAAACTAGGGGGAGCTGGTGCTTTGCTTCTAAAGTGTTTCTAAAGTTCTGGTGGTGAAAGTTTTGTTATAAATGGCAGTTCCTAATTGGTTCTGTCATAAAAATTGCCAATACTGAAACAATAATGGCATTTTGAAAGTTTTGTTAGAATTCTGAAATTTTCACCACGAGAACTTTAGAAGCACCTTAGAAGCAAGGCACCAGCTTTAGCAACACTTTAGAAGCAAAGCACCAGCACCCCCTAGTTTTGTAAGTACTTTAGAACCATTTAAAACCATGGGTTGCCCATGCCTATGGTCTATCCCTGATATTTCATTATTCCACTGACAGTATATCAAGGATGTCATAAAATCAATTTCTGTGAAACGTATAGGCAGGTATCTCTTATGAAGCATGAAAAATATGCTATCCAGGGTTTCAAACTTAAGAACAGCGTGGTTAAAGTATTTACATGGCTTCATATTGATATGGCAAAAAGGGATATGGCAAAAACTTGATGTGGCTAAGTTTGTAAAAGGAGGGATTCAGAACCAACATTGATCAAGTGATTAATTGGCTGAATTTATACTCAGACTTTTCCCCAAATAAGGATCCAAGAAGACCATAAGCAATACTGAACCATAAGCCATACAGGAGTGTATAAAGAACTAGGTTGCAAACAACATTCAAGTAGCATAGTCACCTGTTTATAAAATTCATCGAACGTGATGATAGGCCCATTGTGAAACACAGGATAATAGAACACGTATGCCAGCATCCAAAGGAACGAGGGCTCAGTCATCTTGGTAGGTTTGCTCCAGCAGTACTCAAGGCTGAAGCTTGTATAATAGAGGCAGCGGACAGTCAGAGCAAACAGAAGCAAGAAGTAGTCATTTTCACTGGCATACCAGCTTCTCTGCAAAACCATATTGCAAATATTGTGGTTATCTCATGCATGAATATATAGAGACAGGGCACAAGAGTTTAATGCCACAGCACACTATCTAATAAGTAAGCTGCTTATATAATGTTTGCTAAGGGACACAAAATATTAGGCACAACACAATGTGCCATTCACCTGCACAAAATAAAAAACACACCAGCCTGGGTTTGTCCTATCTTGTAATAATGTGAGAAACAGTCTAAGATAGCCCATCTTGTATGTCATCAGATGATACCATTTAGTTAAAATACTTTATTGTAAGGGAAAGGAGTCCCAGTGGCACAGTGGGTTAAACTGCTGAGCTGCTGAACTTGCTGACCAAAAGGTTGCCAGTTCAAATCTGGGGAGCAGGGTGAGCTCCCACTGTTAGTCCCAGCTTCTGCCAACCTAGCAGTTCGAAAACATGCAAATGTGAGTAGTTAAATAGGTACCACTCCAGTGGGAAGGTAACGGTTCTCCATGCAGTTATGCTGGCCGCATGACCTTGGAGATGTCTATGGACAACACCAGCTCTTCGGCTTAGAAACGGAGATGAGCACCACCCCCCAGAGTTAGACACGACTGGACTTAATGTCAGGGGAAAACCTTTACCTAAAGAAAAGGGTACAGCATCAGACCCCCCTCCCCAAAAAAATTATTTTGAATTACCCATGAGATATGTAGCTTCCACAGTGTTGTTTTGTTTTCCTCACCCGAGAAAAAAAAATGTAACAACTGTATACTGAACCAACTATTGAAGATCTATCTATTCAGATATTATATGTTTAGAATTTTACAGAAACCAACATATATTCCACAACAGCACTGAAAACTAGTCTATGGTGAAGAGAGGACTCAATATCAAAATCAGCTCCAAAGGCAGGAGGATTTATTTTAAACCTTGAAGAACAAAGCTTATTGGCAGCCTTGGGTTAAGAGCACCCTGCTACAGATTTGAATTATTCTGACATTTGGCTCCATGTACTGCTGTGGATTTTCTATATCCTCTGAGAAAATATCCAGCAGAAAAGAAAAGAGACAATAATCACAGAATTATAATTATGTCATTTTGGCCCAAACCTTCTTCTTCCCAGCAATTAGGACACTTATTTGAAAATGCAAGACCTGAGACCTTCCTCCATTTTAAGAGTTTTAAACGTGGAAGGGATAATGACAATGAAACACTAATGTACTTGGAAATCACATAAATACCTCTAGAGTACCTGTAATTTCATGGACACAATTTAGAGTCAAAGGGACTTGGAGAAAGTTTTAACTTTGCCTGATATCAAAGGCAATCTGGAGGAAGTTGTTTTTCTAACTCCCTTCTCCCAGCAGATGTCCCTCCACCCAACTTAAAATGTTGTGCATAAGTTAAAGGGGATCCTTTTGACAATATAGAAGTATTGACATTGTGAGTTGCAAGTTACCTTTTCAAGGTAACTTTGAAAAGGTTAATTTAATGTTACTTAAAAAAATATCAAATTTAAAAAGCACGAGGATCCAATCAAACCTGTGTGGCTTGACAAAAAGTTTTAAGTCAAATCCAATATTAGGCTGAAAAATTAAGGAGAAGGGATCAAGATATTATTATTATTTTACTGACACAAAACTGAGATCTATATGCTGGATTTTGTATAAAAAAAATCACAAGTCGAACACTTCCCAAGCGTCTAAGACTGTGTGATGTATTTCTGAATGATGCGCGCAGATCCAAGTAAGGTGGCCTTTTCCAGTTGACAGATCATGATTTTGTCAATGTTTATTGTTTCCAAATGCTGGCTGAGATCTTTTGGGACAGCACCCAGTGTGCCAATGACTACTGGGACCACCTCTAATGGTTTATGCCAGAGCCTTTGCAGTTCAATTTTGAGGCCTTGATAGTGGCTGAGTTTTTCCTGTTGTTTGTCCTCAATGTGGCTGTCATCCAATATGGCAACATCAATAATCCAGACTTTTTTCTTTTCCACAACTGTGATGTCTGGTGTATTGTGTTCCAAAACTTAGTCAGCCTGGATTTGAAAGTCCCACAGTATATTCGCATGTTCATTTTCCACAACCTTTGCAGGTTTATGATCCTTCTTCTTATTATTATTATTATTATTATTATTATTATTTCTTATTTACCTCTCCTTATGGCTCGAGATGGGTTACAAACCAATTAAAACAAACAGCAAAAACGCTACAAATACACACACTAAAAGGTACCTCTATAAAAGTTACATATCACAACGTATCTCTATGAAATACATATTAAAACAGACAAAACAGAGATTAAACAAAGGACATGCATTAAAATTCTTGTTTATGTTTAAAGACTGTCTGAGTATGCCTGCAGGAAGATGCAGGTCTTCACTTGTGTCATAAATTTTGAGAGCTGATTTAGCTGTTGGAGCTCTACTGGCAGGTCGTTCCAAAGCCTTGTGGCAGTAAATGAAAAAGTCCTCTTGGTGGTGGTTGCCAGTCGGGTTCTGGCTGGTTGAAGCAGATGCCCCCCAGAAGACCAAAGTGTATGGGGCGGATTGTATGGAAGGAGATCCTTTAGGTAACCTGGACCCAAACCATGTAGGGCTTTAAAGGTCAAAACAATCACCTTGTACTTTGCCCAGAAAGTAATTGGCAGCCAGTGGAGTGACTTTAGTATGGGTGTAATATGTCCCATCTGTACTGTGAATGTTGGGAAGCTCTTCTCCTGGTAGAGATGTAACATCAGTTCTATTGAGCTTGATAAATGCTGACATAAAAGATCACTTGAGGACAAAAGCAAGGAGTCTCTCAGGAGAAACATTAAAAATAAATGGAATGTCCAAGACACTCCCTCCTATATTCATTCACTCCATACCTAAACTCCACCCTAGAATTTGAGTATTTGCGAACTAAGTGGTTTAGAGCTGGCAACCTTCTTCTATATTGTTGTTAAGTGCTTTCATGTTAATTTAAACTTTTGGTGAACCTAAGGTGGATCTATCACTGGGTTTTCTTGACAAGGGAGGGAAGTTGCCTTTCTCTGTGGCTGAAAGAGTGTGACTTGCCCAAGGTCATCCAGTGGGTTTCCATGACCAAAAGACTATTCAAACCCTGCTCTCTAGAGTTGCAGTCCAATATTCAAACCATGAGATGATGCTGGCTCTCCTCCACCAGCCATTTTCTTTTTCTTCTTGCTGCTGCAGCTCCCTTCATGTATACTGTTGGAATAATCATCCCAACAAAGGGATACTATTGCAATTTGTGTCTTAAATTCTAGTCTCTTTACCACTCTGGTTTGCTCCTTCGGTTCCTTTTGACGTTCATTCCTTTTGACAGGTATCTTTTTAAAAGACCCCTGTTCATTGCCTTCCATGTCAAGTTGGATTTTTCTGTGTCAAGATTTGGTCAAGAGTTGATACCTCTTTTTATTTTTTGTATAACTCATGATTTATGGAGTACAGTCACATGTTGCAGAAGTATATAGCAGATCTGTTAGCACTACTTCTATACTCCATGACCATGTTGAAGGAATTCCTAGTTCTCAATCTATGGGTCTCCAGATGTTTTGGCCTTCAACTCCCAGAAATCCTAACAGCTGGTAAACTGGCTGGGATTTCTGTGGGACCCCCAGGTTGAGAACCACTGTCCTAATTCATGTGAATCTGTGTAAAGATAATGTGATGATGTTATGGTTTTGGAAGTATATTAAGGGTCCTTTTGTACATGAAATTTTATTATTTGTAAGAGTAATCAGCCTTTCAGTTGGTCTGAAAATTGAGATGTTTCTTGAGATGTTTCCTGCTGTCTGAGTAGATTTAGTCAGATTAATTTGTTTGTCGGTTTCTATATATATTTATGAGCACTATATATTTATAAGTACTGTATGTTTTACATATTTCCCATTATAACTGCACATGTTTTTTTTCAGTCCTAGCCCAAGTACAACATTTTTATAAATGACTTGGAATATAGGACATGCTCATCAAATTGCAGATGACAACAAATAAGGATGGGTAGCTAATACCACAGGTATTCAAAATATCCTTAACAGATTGGAGAACTGAGTCAAAATTAACAAAATGAATTTCAGCAAGAAGAAATGTAAAGTATTACCTTCATGGCAAAGAAATGAAATGCACAGGCATATGAGTGACACCTGGTTTTACACATGAAAAGGATCTAAGGCGTTTTAGTAGATAACAAGCTGAACACAAGTCACAGTGTGATGCGGCAGCTTAAAAAGCCAATGCAATTCTTGGCTGCATCAACAGGAGTATAACTCCTATATCAAGGGACATAATAGTACCACCCTATTTTGCTTTGGAATAATGTTCAGTTCTGGGTACTACAATTCAAGAAGGTTATTAACAAGATAGAATATTTCTAGAGTGGCCAAAATGGTATGTAAGGGGCCCTGAAACATAAGGGGAGTGGCTTAGGAAGTTGAGTAAATTTAGTCTGGAGAAGAGAAGATTAAGAGATTAAGATTAAAAGGGGACATGATAGACAAGTTTCACTATTTAAGGGAATGTTGTGGTAGCTGAATCTGATGCTCCAGTGATTAGGATATAGAATAGAGCAGGGCTTCTTAAACTTTTCCACTTGGGACCCCTTTTAGCTCAAAAAATGTTTACGTGACCCTGGAGTATATAGGTATATAAGATAGGCATAAAATTCAAAACATTTCATGATAACAAATCAACATTTGCAAGTCTTGCTAAATAGGATGATTTTCCTTTTTATGAAGTACTAGCAGTCCCCTGCCACATGTTGCTGTGGCCCAGTCTGTGTATATGCATTTTGTGTATATATATTTGTGTATATGTGCATATAGGTGGTTTTGCACATGCATTGTAATGTATTTTTTATTTTTTGGTTTTTTAAGTCTCTTCTGCTGTGTTTTTCAGTGTTTTTATGAGTGATGGTCATTTGGTGGCCTGATAGGTATATTGTGTCCAAATTTGGTGTCAATTCGTCCAGTAGTTTTTTGGGTTATGTTAATCCCACAAACGAACATTACATTTGTATTTATATAGATACCTGAAGCATCTTCTGCAGAGTCTACTCTAAACAC
This sequence comes from Anolis sagrei, assembly GCF_037176765.1. NCBI lineage: Eukaryota > Metazoa > Chordata > Lepidosauria > Squamata > Anolidae > Anolis > Anolis sagrei. The sequence continues at coordinate 31,383,601 of NC_090021.1, read as the reverse complement.
TTCACAACAGATTCATGTAAATGTCTAAAACAGCTACTAGGTGACATTCAGAAACGTTTTATTGTTGCCAGATTTTGGAGACCCCAACATTGAACTAAGAAGACACTACTTGGTTTCAGGACTAAAATAGAATAGTGTACTGGATGCAAACTGCAGAAACAGAAATTCGATCTGAATGCTATGAACTTCCTCACAGTTAGAGCTATTTGACAGTGGAATATGATGCCTCTGAGTGTGGTGGAGTATGCAATTCAAGTACTGGTTTTCATTTATAGAAATATATAGCAAATAATTTTGAGTTTTGATTCTTTAAGTCCATGTGTTAAACTTGCCATATTGTGAATTATACTTTCTCCACTCTCTGGCTTAGAGTTGTTTCCCCTTTCTGATTTGAAAAGGTCAGCATCAAGGGATTTATCCGTGGTATTTTCAAAAGACAGCAGAGAACTTTTTTCCTGGACTTGACACTTGTTCCTCCGACACGTTACATGCCAATTCAATATCAGATTGGATTGTTTTGACTAACTCCTCTGTTTTACTGGCTGCTACTTTATGGGCTGATGTTTTGTTGTTCAATTTTAAACTGATTAGAAAAAGACAAAGCTGGAATAATACATCACACAGAGAGCTCCTTGCATTTGTATTTTGCAGCCTGTTTCATTAAACATTTTGGATATTCTTGTCTAGGTGTATATCCACACATGCACATAATCAGCTGCTTATGAAAATAATACATGGTGCTGGGTCTTTATACTTGGGACTTTGGGAGAGGGGCAAGTTGGACAAAAATTATCCCTCAAAATTGCATATCATCAAAACCAAAATGGAAAAAAGTATTTCATTAACAAAAACTTTTCAGCAAAATAATGTATTTCATCAAATAAAATACCAATTTCAAAAACTTATTACCTTTATTTCTTCCAGAGCAGGGAAGTGCAAAGTTGACAAAAGCAGCAACGAGCTCATCCATGTCAGAAGTGAATTCTTAAACTGCGCAACTAAATATGAGACAGCTACATGTAGGAAAATCACCAATAAACCATTGGTGCCCAGCAGAAACCAACTAGTTGCTACACCATATGCCATCAGAACCCAAGGTTTGTACTGAAACAAGAGAAGAAACAACATCTTAAACATTATTTTACAATTCTCCATTCAGTCCAAACACGCATCATAGAACAAAAGGGGCCACGGGGGCCTGTTCTGAAGAACTTGCAGGAATACACAATTAAAGTAGTTTTGAAAGATGTTCATCCAACATCTGTTTAAAGTATACTTTTCAAGGGATAATTTACTATGGGAAGTAGATTAAACTGGAAGAAAGGGGAGTTGATCGCCTGATAAGCTTCAAGATAGCAGTGATGTAAACCCATTTCTCCCAATCCAGAGCCACTTCAGTGCATTCTCTTATCCAATATGGGTTTCACATTAGACACTGTAACACTCATTTACCTTGGTACCAGGACATCACAGATCACAACATGAACCCAAATATAATTTTCTCAAATTAGCAAACAGAGCAGGTTATTTAAGGTTATTTAAGGAAGTGAGAAAAAACTCAAATTAATGCCAATTCATCAAAGGCTCAAGAAATGGCACATGGAACTGGAGATGAACACAATACACCAGAAACAGGTGGCGTAAAAGCACTATGAATCCATAAACTCATGGCTACCATATAAATAGCATGGGAAAGATAGGTTGAAAGGAAGTGGTAAAGTCTGCCTCCCATTCAAGCACGCTTGGTGGGAACACAGGAGAGGACCTTTTTGGTGGCTGCTCCCAGGCTGTGGAACTCCCTCCCAAGAGAAACCTGAATGGGCCCCATACCTGCTGGCCTTCCGCAAGCAGGTAAAGACCTTCCTCTACCAACAGGCTTTTAGGGAAGGGGAGGGTTTGGGGAGGGTTTGGGGAGGGTGGGTGGGATTGCGGAGTGGATATGAGCTTTAAAGGCCATTTTAATGTATTTGCTTTATTTTAATTCTGTTTTTACCGTACTATTATTGTTTAATTTTTTTTAACTTTTGTATTACTCTTTTTAAACTGTTTAGTGTGGATAGATGTTCGCCATCTTGAGTCCCCATGGGGAGAAATGCGGGATATAAATAAAGATAATAAATAAATGAAAAATAAAGAGGAAGATACTTGTGGGGCAGAATCTTTGGGTGATGACACATCCATCATGCAAGAAAGGACCATATGGAGCAATTGATCACTGGCATTTTTCAAAAAATCAAAGAATGTGGAACTAAGAGCCCTTCCAGACAGGCCCTATATCCCAGGCTTTCTGTTTATTCCAGATTATCTGGCAGAGTGGACTCATATAATCTGGTTTAAAGCAGAAAACCTGGGATCAGATCCTGGGATATAGGGCCTGTTTGGAAGGGCCCTAAAAGGCATGAACTGAGATAGCTTTTCAACTTATTCTTGGTATAGTGAAGGGGCAAAGATGAATTTCAGAATTTGCATGCTTAAAATGTGACACTTAGGATGCTATTTAATGTTGGGCATTATTCCAAATATACAGATTTTTTTTATTCCCAGTTGTTTTTCTACAAGATGTTGAACTAGAAACATGTCTGATCTTCTCCTGAAGGAGTCTTCATATGTAGCCGCCCCAACCATCACAAACAAGTTTTAGTATATGGCAAGTGAAATGGTCAGAAAGATTTAGTAGCACATTCATGGATCATTGATCACATTAACCCATTATGAAATTTGCATTCCACTCAAATTAATCCCATTTTAGGTTGAAATGGCTTGGAATTCAAGGTCCATCTGGGTCCACATCCAGCACTCAATTCATACACCACAACAAGCACCAAAAGCAATGCCCAGAACATCTTCCAAATAGTGTGTCACATCAAAGGTCATCATAAAAATGTGATGTGATGCTGTGGACAGACAAGAATACTGCAGGCAGGGGCTGCCTTGTTTTCCCCTGTGCTTCCAATACAGATCCTATGAACCATAACTGCTGGCAGCCATTTCTCCATTCCAACTGAGAGCATTCATCTGGATAACTTTATAAAACCTCTCAGCTGAAACTGCAAAAATATTGGTGACTGTGCCTTTTACACTGTCATGAAGAAAACACTGGATTTTAAAGGTTTGTTTTATTTTAGACATAGAAGAAGAAATATTTTAAGAACTTTCTCATGCAGGCTGCACTGGTTGCTTAATTAAGTAATTCAATAGGAACCATTATGTAAAGTTGATTAAAATCACTCCTCTTTTATAATCAGTCAATTCACCAATATCAGCTTCAGAGTCAACAAAGTAACTTAACTGCTCAATTAAAATTACAGCTTTCATAAACCCTAGCTCCTTTCTCCCCCAAAGTACTTATTTGAGAAAACACAGAACTGCTAAAGTGATATAGTTAACTTGAAAACTGTCAACAAACTATATAAAATATGCTATCTGGCCTAGATTGATCCACTATACTAGGATGAAAATTCTACACGTACTTATCTGGGGTAACAGCCATTAAAAGTCTATATCTGGGTACGAATAGTAGTGATATTAGACATAAAACTCACAGAGCTAAGAACATGGAAATAGAGTGGAATTCAGTTATATCACTAACCTGCCTCTGCCGAAAAATAACAGATGACACATAGCCACCACACAAGAAGAAATTGTGGAGACCAGGCTGCGGTGCAGCTAGTTAGTAGCCAGCTGCATTAAATCACTACTGAGTGAGAGGTCGTGAGTTTAAAGCCAGCCCGGGTTGGAGTGAGCTCCCGACCATTAATAGTCTAGCTTGCTGTTGGCCTATGCAGCCCGAAAGACAGTTTCATCTGTCAAGTAGGAAATTTAGGTACCACTTTATGCAGGGAAGCTAATTTAACTAATGTACAACACCATAAAACTTTCCAGCAGCGTACGTAAGAATGAGGAATTACTCCACCAAAGACTCGGTGTCACAAGTGAATGGTGAAGCGGCAACTCCCCCTGTGGTTGGCATCGAGCATACCCTCATGAAGCCGGAAAACTAGAATGTTAAATTGCCTCTGTGTCTGTCTATATGTGTTGTATGTCTAATGAATGTTTGCCATGTTTATGTGCATTGAAATCTGCCCTGAGTCCCCTACGGAGTGAATGCAGAATATAAATACTGTAAATAAATAAATAAATAAATAAATACCTTACAAATGTAATATTTTCTTGACAAATACTTAAGTGAAAGAAACACGAATTGCTCACAGCCTCTCTTTTCATCCTTTCCGAGTAATAAATAAAGAACTTACATATCTCTCTTAGGCCCAATGGACAGGATGTTAGACTTACATGGGAGGCGCTCAGAGCAGGTCTATATGCATATATAAGAAATAGTTCAACACCTCATTATTATTTTTTTCCTCTTGTAATATCTTATAAATAATGGCATGTGATTTGACTTCACTGCCATGTTTGCCCATCTGTCCTCATAATAAAATAATAATAAAACTTTATTTGGATTATAGCTAGTAACAAAGCAATGTTGTTGTCATGTGCCTTAAGGTGACTCCAGCTTATGGCGATCCTATTATATAGCTTTCTTGACAAGATTTATTCAAAGGAGGTTTACCAATGCCTTCCTCAGGCCTAGAGAGTGTGATATGCCCAAGGTCACCCTACTGATTTCCACCAAGCCCTGGTCTCAGACCAACCAACAAACCACTACACCATTATGATACTACTTTCATACTTCTACTACCTTTTAATGAAAGAAACTCCCTTATTATGAGTAACATGTGAAATTGGCATCTCTTCAAACTGTGCTTCACCATCTATTAGGCTTGAAGATCAGTTTGAGGTACTTAAGGGATAGGAAGATACAAACATAATAGGTATGTACTACATATTTAAATACTTTGCAAGAGCTTTCTTAGCTTATACAGGGATACATATTTATAGAGAGAAACAAATGTGCTTAAAATTGCTTACCTTTTCCATGTAAATGCTCAACACTTGTGATACCACCATGTGGCCAAGGAGAAGATATAGTATATATCCTTTGCCCCACTCCATCCAGAAACTCCATTCAAAGTCCACTGGATCCTAAACATACATTAAACCAACCATAAAACTGGTTTGAAATTTACAGAAAAATAGAAAGATTCTGTTGGCATAATACTTCCTTTTAAGTCACAAACTAAAAAGGAAAACAGCAGGACTGTAACACAAATGTATTTACAATTTGAAGCACAACACTCATACCAGAAGGGTCAACTAATCTGTCAACAAGTGATCATAATTTCTAGCAGCTGATCTAACCCTTAACTCCAATTTGTTTTGGTTAGAGCAGGTATGGGCAAACATCAGCTCTCCAGCTCTCCGGTAGGCTGTTAGGAAATGTGGGAGTTGAAGTCCAAAATACCTGGAGAGATGATGTTTGCCCATGCCTGGGCTAGAGGCATGCTAGATGTGTGTGAGTACACTTGTTAAACCAGTTGCACAAAACAAGAAAGAATTGCACCCATTGTTTAAATGCCATCCAATTTTTTGAAAGGACACACTCTGTGAAGAGAAAATTGCCATCTTTTAATTTTCATTTCATTCAAAAGTGGCTTAGTATTTATGTACGGTACTTCTGGGAATTTTAAAAATTACATATGCATTTGACATCAGTGTGAAAGTTTGAAATAACTCCATCTACATGTAGCCTATTTATTTCTTTATCAATCAATACATCCTTGAGTAGCACAGAAAATACCTCTGGCAAATATCCTCAATATAGATCTCCTATAGACCTCTTTTTAGTTTCCAGGGGGGCTCCTCTGAGACTTCAAATTGATATGTCTGTTGCTGTGTGCAATGATCCCACAACAGTAATGATTACACTGCTATTAATAACCCCAAGGGAGAAAAGGAGAAATAGCAAACTGGTTCAGTTGGGAACAGCCATCATTGGATTTTTTAAAAATGTATTATTGACTGTTTGTATATAAATGATTGTTTTTAAAAATTGTAAACCACATTTGATTGTACTGGCAGAAAGACTGGAGAGAAATAAGTATAAGTTACTGCTTTTTCTTTTGCTTAAGAATGCTTTCATCACAGTCCGCATTTCAGAAGACATTCCCAGGAAGGCTGCCAAGAAAAACTAATCCCTTTGCACAATGCTGGTGATCAAAAGGGAATTTCCCAATTAGAACAGAAAGGCGACAGACTTCACTGTCCCTTTTTGAAGGCATTCACACTGTGAAGAAGGGTAGCGCAGATTTCAAGAATGTGTCAAAAGAATTCATTCCTTTTGCCTAACTTATAACAAATCAAATCGAAGGCTAAACCATCAATCCAATGGCTCAACTTTTTCAAAACTTGAAGAAAAAATGCACAACTTGTAATGGTCCTTTAATTAATATTATACAGAAACACAGAAAATAAGGCTGTTGGTCTACTCAGTTCAATATTTATTTATTTGAGGTATTTGTATACCGCCTGTCTCAACCCCGAACGGGACTCAGAGCAGTTCACAGTGTTGGCAACAATTCAATACCATTAATAAAAAAAACAGTATAAAACATCAACATTAACTTTCCCCTGATAAAACATTGAACATTATTAAATACATCACATAAAATACAAACACATATCACACAAAGACATAGCTGTTGTCTGTAAACAGTCCTGGGTCATTGCACTTTCAACTTTCACTTTCACTTTAAATATTGCTATGATAATGCAGATATTTTAACTAATATCTGCATTAGTTAAAATATCCTACTATCCTGCCCCTTGTATGCTGTATTCTGGTGCCCTGTCCCACACACAAAACATCCTGGTCTCTGACTATGGAGCCAACAAAATTATAACCTACTCTATAGTGGCTTTTAATAATAACAACAACAACAACTTTATTTTTGTATCCTGCCTTCTTCTCCCAAAGGGACTCGAGGTGGCTTACATATGGCACAATGTGCCTAAAACAATGTATAATAAACACACAATACAATACAAGATAAAACCAATAACATATAAAACAAAGTTTCAACTCAAAACAGTGCCCAATAATCTATGATGAGAACTGTCGTAAGACATAGCCAACTGCAAACAGGCACAGGGAATACTTTAGTGCAAATTTTCGCTAATAAACCGGGGAATGGTGCAAAAGTGCTGTGTTGTGGCATTAATTGTAGACCATTGGGACTAGGCATTCTCAAAGGCTTGTCAAAACATCCAAGTCTTCAATTCCTTCTGGAAGGAGGAGTTTTGCTACACTTTTCCATGTATGTCTCCAAACTGTACCTCAGGATGAGAGAGGGTGAACTTGCAAAGCTACAAACACAGAGACGTGAACACACAGTAGAAGCTGCTGGCAATTTCCATGTCAATCTCCTCTGGGATTTAGTCTATTTTTTTAAAAAGACTTATCCAAGGTTCTGAGTCAACATAACTTCAACACACTGGAAAACCTCTTAAAATCTGTACTAAAACCCAAAATGGGTTTATCAACACACTGGCATAGAAACAATTGATTGCCACTGGCATAAAGACTGAATTGTTCTAAAAGATGTATTGTCGAAGGCTTTCATGGCTGGAATCATTGGGTTGTTGTAGGTTTTTCGAACTGTATGGCTATGTTCCAGATGCATTCTCTCTTGACATTTCGCCTGCATCTGTGGCAAGCATCCTCAGAGGTTGTGAGGTTTGTTGGAAACTAGGAAAATTTGGTTTATATATCTGTGGAAGGTCCAGGGTGGGAGAAAGAACTCTGCTACTAAACGCAGCATTGCCTGAACACAAATCAAGGTACATGAAAGGCCATAGAGAAGTCAGCCATAACAGAGCACCTGATGAACCAACCTGGACACAGCATATTATTTGAGAACACAGAAATGCTGGACCACTCTAACAACTACCATGTCAGACTACACAGAGAAGTGACTGAAATCCACAAGTATGTTGACAATTTATGGCTCCGGCCCAGCTTACTTGTCCGAATGTATCTCCCTCTACGTTCCACTTCGTAATTTAAGATCTACTGGGGAGGCCCTGCTCTCGGTCCCACCGGGTCGCAAACATGTCTGATGGGGACGAGGGACAGGGCATTCTCAGTGGTGGCCCCCTGTTTGTGGAATTAGTGAATTCTACAAACGGAAACCAAAACCTCGATTTTAGTTTTTCCCTAAAAGAAAGGAGGGAGGACGCCGATCTGATCTCACTGGGGAGTGCCCCAGTGAGATCAGATCGGTGTCCTCCCTCCTTTCTTTTAGGGAAAAACTAAAATCGAGGTTTTGGAGCCAGGCCTTTGGCTAGTGGGCACAGCAGCACTTTAAATACAGAACCCGGACCATGGGACTGTTACGGCAATTGGAAACAGCTATGTGACTTTGTGACTATGTGATTTGTGACTATGTGATTATGTGATTTTAATTAATGTTACTGTTTTTAATCTGCTATGTATTGTGATTTTATATTGTGTTACTGATATAGTGGCATCAGATTGCTGCCTGTGTTAGCCACCCTGAGTCCCCCCTCGGGGGTGAGAAGGGCGGGGTAAAAATTGTGCAAATAAATAAATAAATAAATAAATTTCAACAGAAAGGAAGAAACCATGAAAATGAACAAAATCTATCAGTACTAAAAAAAACCCTCTAAAATTATAACAGTAAATAAAAAAACAAAACTCAAACACAGGAGAACTCCAGACAAAAAACAATCAGGAACACCTAATTACCTCTCAACAAAGGAATTTCCCAGGCAGTAACAAGCCACACTTAAAAACTGTCAGGCCATCAAATGCTAATCAAGGTGGTCAATTAAAACATTCACACCTAGCTCCAACAAATAAGAGTTCTTTCTCCCACCCTGGACCTTCCACAGATATATAAACCTCACTGACCTAGTTTCCAACAAACTTCACAACCTCTGAGGATGCTTGCCACAGATGCAGGTGAAACGGCAGGAGAGAATGCTTCTAGAACATGGCCATACGGTCCAAAAAACCTACAACAACCCTGTTCTAAAATACTTTGATGGTAGTCATAAGGAGGTCTCTAGTTGAGATTAATTATTCTACCTATCAGTGAGAAGGCTAGTAATCAGGACTATATGCTGAACAGCTTTTCAGTCTCTGTCATTGCCTAAACTCCTTGATTAAAAAAGTCTCTAGAATAACCAAGTAATTATGAGAGTATGCTAAATGTACTCTGTAGTACATCATAAACTGTTGTTTGCAGGAATAAATAGAAACAAGTCAACAAAAAGGATTAGATTAAATGGGTAGTCCATTGAATCAGTTGCTGAGGAGTACATTCACACTTATAGAGGTCTAACTGGTTCAATAAAGCTACAATATTTGGGACGAGCCACTGCATCTACTCAGTCACTGGGTGACATGTTGGGCAAGAATGCTAACATGAAGATTCTATTTTCAAATGATTCTATTTTCAGCATTTGTAGCACCAAAAGCTACAAACAAATATTGGAAATGTTTTAATTCTTTGATCGCCATATTAAATTGGCAGTAGCGAGTGGTCATTAAAGCAATGCCTGAAAGATGGGTTTTACAAGGAAATCTGACCTCTACATAGAACCATGAAGATCAGATTTGCAAAATCTAACACAGCGATAGATACATTTCTCCTCCAAGATCCACAAGCTATGTTTATTGGCAAGCCACCTAATACCAAGCTGACAAGCCATTTGGCAAAGAGCGGACTGACGACTGATCACAATTTGTGCCAAAATGTTCTCTCTTTATCCAGAAAATAATTTAATACACTAGTCATCATATCCAATTATTGTCCACTAAATGACAATTCAAACTGAATTCCCACGCGTATTCAAATTAGACATGATATGGCAGTAGTACACATAGATCTTACCTTTTTAAGTCCCCCAAACAGTGAATCAGTTTCCAGTTCAAATTCTCGATGAAGTTCCTCTTCATGTTCTGCAAGAAATAATATATAATAATAGAGCAATGGAAGTTTAATCTTTAGAAGTATTTTTTCCTTAGTCCCTCTTCTCCCAGTGCTCTCTTCATTTGATTCTACCCTTGTCTCTTTTTCTTGTTTTCTTTCTCTGGCCTCCAGGTCTATTCTTTCTCACTGATTATTCTTTCTCTCTACCCAGCAGGTTAAACCACTGAGCTGCTGAACTTGCTGACAGTGGTTCAAATCCAACTGTTAGGCCCAGCTTCTGCCAAACTAGCAGTTTGAAATAATGCAATAGGTACTACTTATGCGAGAAGATAATGGCACTTCATGCTGGCCACATGACCTTGGAGGCATCTATAGACAACACCAGCTTTTCAGCTTAGAAAAGGAGATGAGCACCAACCCCCCAGAGTCAGACACAACTAGATTTCATGACAGGGGAAGCCTTTACCTTTACTACCCAGGTACTCTGGTGCTAAGATTTTTTTTCTCCCTCCACCCGTTACTTGAAGGATTTAAGGACAAAGGGAAATAGTGCATGGGTTGTGCAAACAGCCTGGAAAAATACATGCTTAGGGAAGACTCAGGATCTCTTCTCACTTAAGAAATGAAGATACTACTAAAGAGTATACATAGATATTAATGAACTAAAAGAAATCAATGCATTTTAAATATATAATAAAAACTGAGATCCATACCATAGGACCCCTTTATTATCAATTCCGACTTTCAGATGTAAAGGTATTATCCATATTGACTCAAATCGCAAGCACTCCTCAATTTTCAAAATCATGAAACCAAAAAAAGTCTGTGTTGACAAATGTGATGCATAGAAGCAAAAAGTACACTCCCTGTAATTTGGCCAAAAAAGGTGCACATTATAGTTCTGCCTGGTTAGAATTCCTTCTTTAGGGCATCAAAGCTTCCAGCAATGGAAAAGAAAACCCTGGGGTGCATCTCTGCTGTAAAATGAATCCACTTTAACTGCCCTGAATCTATGATATGGAATCATAGGGATTGTAGTTTTGCAAGGTCTTGAGCATTCCCTGCCAAAGAATGCTGATGCCTCACCAAACTACACATCCCAGGATTGCATAGCATTTAGCCATGGTCATTATATTAGAGATGACATTCCTCAAATATTAGCTCCAGGTTCTCTTGAAGCAGCTTCCCTTTTGGTCAAGCTCTGCAGTAAGATGACCATATGATGCCAATCTAATGAGCTACCTAATTTTGGCAAGGTTATTTAGCCAAAAAAGGTGAGCATTAGACTCAAATAAAAAGGGTATAGTCTTGAAGCTATGCAGAAACTAACACATGTACACACACACATTTTCATTATTATAACATTCATTACAGGCATATTACAGTATTTTTTCCTTCATAGTTTATTTATTTTCAAAATTATTGTGAATAGTGCTACACAAAATTATACAAACATTCAAAACATGTTTACATCATTTCTCCTCTTTCTTTCTCCCTCCCCTCCCCAGGAACAGTTTACAATTTTTGCTGTACTTATTACGATTCTTTGATCATGAGGATAATCTTGTTTAATTCCTTATATTTATCTTTCCCCTTTATTCTGTAAATTAAGCCTTTCCATTTTGCCTTCCATGACATTCTGATTTGGCCCATCCTGTAGTAACTTTTCCTTTCGCAAATGTAGTCTTGAAGGAGCAAGTCCACTAAATATTTATACCACGTTTTGTGTCCCATTTCGTTTGGTCCTTCCAGCCTAAAGCGACTGAGGCTTTAATTGCATCTAACATGTAATTTATTAATCTCTCCCATTCTTTGACTTTAATTTTCTGGAGGAAAATTTGTGCCTTGTTCCAATCTATTTTTATCCCGAATAGTTCCTCCATTTCCTTCTTAATTATTTTATGGAACTTTTGTATTTGTTCACAATCCTACCACATGTGAATGTATGTTCTGGTTTTCCTGCAGTTGTGCCAACATTGTTTTGGGAAGGTTCTGGTTATATGAGCTAATTGCACAGGAGTTTTATACCATTTTGTCTAGATTTTCCATTACAATTCCTTCATTTTTAAATGTTTTATTTTATTAATTGAGGCATATTATAGTATTGGTAGGTTATATTAAGGTAAACCAATTGAATGCATTACAAATACCTTTTAGACCATTGTGTATGTTGGATTCTGTTCTATACACACAGCAGCTAAAATTTCGTCTTCCAAAAAAAGATGAAGAAAAACCCATAGAACACATTACAACACACTTTTTGGGTACTATGTATGTTGGAATTCTGTTCTAAACACACAACATCCAAAAATCTCTCCAAAATAACTCTTGTATATCAGACACACACAAACATACATTCACTACCACTTCTAAGTTATTGGAGATAAGAGACCAGCAATCCAATTGTTTTTATTTACTTGGGTGTCCTTCAAGAACGTTATTTGCAGGGACCTCCTAGGGTTCCCTGGAGGTCCTTACTAGCGTTCATTGCAACATGTCCAACTAATGGAAAATACTTGGCTGTATCACCACTCATCCCTTCACTCTGACAATCGGGAAATTGCTTTGTTGCAGGGTGCTGTTTTGTGGGTGGAAACATCCGGAAATGTAGCTATAGAGACATGGAAACTATGCCACAGTCCCAATGAAGGATCATGGTGTGGTTTCCATTTGAAAAGGATTTACTCCAGCCAAAGGTTTACTGACTGAAATAAAGGCTACTGACTGACTGACTGACTGAATTTATTCCAGAACACAGTTACATGTCAGAGACAACCAACTACCAAGATAGATCACTAAAGCAACTTTATTTCAACTCCATGACTCTTTCAAACTTTAATCTAACAACAAAAATAATGCAAACTCTTCAAAACTGTGTAGATTGAGATACTTTTCATATTACTGGAGCACCTGCCACAATGTGATAATTCTCACTCATCTAAAGATCAGTTTAAAAAATTCTCAGAATTAATGACATGATATTTTGGAAGCAGCTTTAGTTATATTATATAAAATCACAGGATATGTACATTTCTAATATTTGTGTGTAGCTACCTGCCGCCACCGCCACTAAATGCCAATAAGAACATTCATAGGAATTGAGAAAGCACAGCCTTGGCCAATGCCTTACATGTGTAATCCAGTAGATATCACAGACACTCTTGCCAACAATCTATCCCTAACAAAAGATTGTCAAAAACCATTTCAGGGTCATGCTGAAAGCCACTAACTGTGCTTAGTTGAAGGAGGAGGGTGCTATTGGAGTGAAGAGCGAAATTCGTGATTTATCACCTTTGCCTTTCTGAACAGATTCTTAATATCCACCTGAAGAAATTCATCTCTCAACAGAATGAGTTTTTCCTTTGTGACATCCAAGATGAATCTCAGGAAATGTCGCCATCTCTCAAAAATTCCCTTTTTTGTTTTTAACCTGGTGACTGAGCAAATCCAGAATCAGCAACTATTGCATTCTGTGGGTTAACACAATGGAAATGTAGATGATTTGTGCATCATAAAGTAGTATGTTCTGTGACCAACTCTATCAGTCTTGTTCTGTATTATATTTTAAAGCAGTGGTTCACAACCTTCCTAATGCTGCAACCCTTAAGACAGTTCCTCGTGTTGTGGTGACCCCCAATCATAAAATTATTTTCATTGCTACTTCATAATTGTAATTTTGCTGCTGTTATGAATCATAATGTAAATATCTGATATGCAGGCTGTATTTTCATTCACTGGACCAAATTTGGCACCAAATACCCAATATGCCCAAATTTGAATACTAGTGAGGTTGGGGGATATTGATTTTGCAATTTGGGAGTTGTAGTTGCTGGGATTTATAGTTCACCTACAATCAAAGAGCATTGTGAACTCCACCAACGATGCAATTGAAACTTGGCACACAGAACTCCCGTGACCAACAGAAAATATTGGAAGGGTTTGGTGGGCATTGGCTTTGAGTTTTGGAGTTGTAGTTCACTTGCATCTAGAGAGTACTGTGGACTCAAGCAATGATTGATCTGGACCAGACTTCCCATGAATACTCAATATGCCCAAATGTGAACACTGGTGGAGTTTGGGGGAAATAGACTTGACATTTGGGAGTTGTATTTGCTGGGATTTATAGTTCACCTACAATCAAAGAACATTCTGAACCCCACCAACTATAAAATTGGGCCAAACTTCCCACACAGAACCCCCATGATCAATAGAAAATACTGTATTTTCTGATGGTCTTTAGAGACCACTCTGACACCCTCTCACAACCCCCCCCCCCAGGGGTCCCAACCCCCAGGTTGAGAAACACTGTTTTAAAGCTATACCTCTCTGCACAGATTGAATGGACACTGTGGATATGTTCCACCAAACATAAATTTGAGGTCATATTGAAAAGGGTGTGGGCAAGATAGAAAGTTACAAGGACACAGTAGGTATAGCCAGATAGCTACAGGCATAAATATCAGAAACCAGCCTCACATTGAGATCATTCACAACTCATGAATTTCCCTTGCATTAGTTCTACACTAAATACCCTAAGGCACTAGATTCTGTCTGATCTTGCAAGCTAAACAGAGTTAGCCTTGCTTATTATTTCCACAGAAGATCACCAATGAATACCAGGTACTGTAGGCTATATTACAGAGGAAGGAACTGACAAAACCACCTCTGATAATTCTTGGCCTGAGAAATCCATCTAAAATGCATGGGGCCTCCATAAGTCAACGGGCAACTTGAGGGCACATACACACACAGGATATAGTGGCAAATTAGGACACATAGTTAATAGAACAGTTTCTATAGCAACCATACACTAATGTCAGCATGAAATAAATTCCTAGTCATTCCCATCCCAACCCAAAGCAGGTGCCCTATAAAACTAATGGGATTTTCCAACTCAAAACCAAGACATCCCAAAACGTACTTTGGACTACAGCATGCACAGCTTGTAATAATGTATTTTTGCTGGGAAAGTGAATTTCCACTACCTCAGCCACGGGGATTGCAGTTAAATTCAAAGGGAACAGCCATATTTCCTGCTAATCAAAAGAGTTTCACAGCTTCAACCCTACATGACCAATTAGCATGAAAATAAAATTGTGATATATCAAGATAATTAACCAGTCTTCCCTCTGCACCTTTTTAGGTTGAAAGTGGTAGCTATTATTTCTTGTTCTTCTAGGGGTGTGAAAGCTTGGGAGACAGGAGAGAGGGCAGATCCCTTTTCAACTTCTCCCTCAAGTGTCCCATTTTTTCAGATCTTTGGATCTCTATTTCTGTCTTGGATTGTTGTAGGTTTTTTGGGCTATATGGCCATGTTCTAGAAGTATTCCCTCCTGTCTATTTCTGTCTTGTTTAGTCTTTTGGACAGCTTACCCTACAAATCGATGATAAGAGCCTGCATTCTTCATGCTATGGATTGTTACAAATCCTGGCTTGCTGGAAAGGTTTCTGAATATTATTAATTAAAATAGTGGTCCAGGAACAAAGGATGGTCCACAAACCATTAACTGCTTATCCATGGTGCATTTCCAATTTTAAAATAGGAACTGTTGTTGTCAGTGTGCACAAACATGAGGCCAGATGTCTTAAGAAGCAGTTATAGACTGACTAGATCAAGGTCAACACTGCCATATAATCCAGATTATCAAAGAAGACAATCCATGTAATTTGCTTTGTACTGAATTATATGAATCTACACTGCCATAGAATCCAGTTCAGAACAGATAATCTGGCAGTGCAGATCCAGGCTTAAATGTTGCTTGTTTTCATAGAATCATAGCATTGGAAGAGACCTGGTGGACCATCCAGTCCAACCCCCTGCCAAGAAGCAGGAAAATTGCATTCAAAGTACCCCTGACAGATAGCCATCCAGCCTCTGTTTAAAAGCCTCCAGAGTAGGAGCCCCCACCAAACTCCGGGGCAGAGAGTTCCACTGCTGAACAGCTCTCATAGTCAGGAAGTTTTTCCTCATGTTCAGGTGGAATCTCCCATTTCTGTATTTTGAAGCCGTTTTGAATTCTGCTCCTGAATTCTGCTATCCCTCCCAATTTGGTGTCATCTGCAAACTTGATGATCATGCCTTCTAACCCTTCATCTAAGTCATTAATAAAGATGTTGAACAGGACCGGGCCCAGGACGGAATCCTGCGGCACTCTACTCATCACTTCTTTCCAGGATGAAGAGAAAGAATTGGTAGGCACCCTCTGGGTTCGTCCGCTTAACCAATTACAGATCCACCTAACCGTAGTTTTGCCTAGCCCACATCTGACTAGTTTGTTTGCCAGAAGGTCATGGGTACCTAGTTAAAGGCCTTACTGACATCCAGATACGCTACATACACGGCATTCCCTGCATCTACCCAGCTTGTAACTTTATCGAAAAAAGAAATCAGATTAGTCTGTCATGACTTGTTTTTTGTAAATCCGTATTGATGATCAGCAGTGACCACATTTGTTTCTAAGTGTTTTGAGTATTTGTACTTCATCTTTTCAACACTGTTTTTGAGAAAACAACAATATACATATTATCAGATAAACTATCTGGAACACTATTCCTGTAAATATCATTAGAACTCTTCTTGAATAGTATGACAATGGTATGGCCACAGCATACTCCAGGAATTTTCTACATGGCAACAGCAAAATGATTTCTTGATACCCAAGACTGTTGGCACTTGCTTACTTTTGCTTATTAAACATCTAGTATTTAAAACAGTGATCGTATGTGGTAGTTTGACATTAGGCTCTAACTCTGGAAAAAATATTTATTATTATTTATTTACAGTGTTTATATTCCATGAAGAATATCCTCAGAGGCTATTTAACATTCCAGCTTCATGAGGGTATTCTGGCCACCAGGGGAGCTGTCGCTTCACCGTCCATTAGTGACAATGATGGAGTACTTCCTCATTCTTTTTGCATGCTTGCTGGAGATTTTATGGCATTGCAAATTAGTTAAGTTAGCCTCCTCGCATAAGCAGTACCTAAATTTCCTACTTGACAGGTGCAACTGTCTTTCAGGCTGTAAAGGTTGACAGCAAGCTAAACAACTGTTTGGAAGCTCACTCCGACCCGGGCTGGCTTCGAACTCGGTCAGTAGTTATCTTAATGCAGCTGACTCCCAGCCAGCTGCACCACAGTCCCGGTTGGTTTGAATCCCTGCTCAGTCATGCAATCCACTAGGTGACCTTGGCCAAGTCACATTTTCAGAGTAATGTAAACCTGATCTGAACAAATCTTACCAAGATAACCCAATTGACAGATCCTTTTTAAAGTTGCCATAAGTCAGACAACAATAACAACAAATATTTAAGACATATTCCCTAATATAATATTGTTTTCCTTTTCCTATATCATATCCAAGGGCCTGGGTGGGTTTTAGACAGGTCAAAATCACAGCAATCCACTTAAAACTCTAAAATTACATTGTATGCTGTTTTAATAAATTATTTCCTGAATGTGCATTCTAATTTCACACATTTGAATATGAAAAATCCAGGATTTACAGCACATTCCTAACTGGGCTTAATTTTATTTTCATAATGTAAACATCAAAAGCAAGAATAACAACTGCAAGACAAAAACATAGCAAAATGTGAAGATACCGAATTGGCTTTTAGTAGTGCAGGCAACATTCGTAAAGATTGTTTTGCTATCTCCCCCTTGTGGAAAAAACACAGCATGGCAATGTAGTCTAACTAAACACTACTGCAGATTGATAAACCCTTAGTCAAAATAGTCAAAACTATTTGATTTGAGTCGTTGCATCATAAGTATAAAGATATTTAATAGGAGTTTAGGAGAGGTGGAAATTAACTGTAGTTGAAGAACGATGGTTATATACAGAGCGTGGATATGTGTCTTCCTAGAAAGATATCTGGATATCTGAAAATATCAGGTAATTCATTGAGACAGAGGGGGCACTGATATCCATGCTACAGAAACAGTAAAGCTATATACCGCAACACACTAGCTGAACCACAAACTAAGGAGAAACATCTTTACAAAGCACCTGTTCCCAATAACAGAAACAAGCCTTTTAAAAAGAAAGACCGCCATTCAAGAGAACAGGTCTCCAACTGTACTCTGTGGGTTCTGTGAAAGCATTGTTGGGGTTCTGCAAAGTATCTTTGAAATCTTTTAAAACCTCATTTAAAAGTCCATGCCAAAATATGCATGTTTTATTGAAATTCAGTGTACCTCTGCTTTAAAAATTAAATTTGAATCTGTGCAATGGAATGGCTTTTGGGTAGGCCTGATAGATGTAGACTTAGGGCTATTTGAGTTCAGATCCCGTTTATGTCCACCTATTGATGCAAACTAGGCTTTTCCGTTTCTGCTTACACCAAAACATTTAGAAGTAAGTAGGATGCTGCTCTGGATTTATGTCGTCAGCTACTGGACATGAAGCCCAATTTCAAACCGTTTTTAAATACAGAAATGAAACAACGTCATTCATCACATTAGGTACAAATCCTGTATTTCAATTCTGCCTGACAATCTGAGTGAAGCCATTATAATATGGGAGGCATATACTGGCTCAAATCACAATGTAACTTGCTCAGTTCACCTGATGCCAACATTCTGTAGTAGGTTAAGTTTCCAAGCCTCAAACGAGTTGTAACAAAAACACAGGATCCAACATGTGGATTAGGATTAGGCTGAGATTCTAGGTTTACCTATGCAAACCAGTCAGATACAGTATTTCTCAGTTTTGAAGCCCCTTTCTCCCTGTATTCTGTGGAACCCTGGGATTTGTAGTTTTTTTCTGGATAGAACTCCAAAGAATGGAGCAATGGCAGTTAAAGTAGAATCATAGTACTATACTTGTGCAATGTGAAAGGCCACTCAGTTATTTAGCAGGATTATGCAACCACTAGTCGACCTGAGAACAACATGGGTTCTAAACTCACAGGATCACAGAGTAGGAAGATACCATAAGTGCCATCCAATCCAACCCCCGGAATACACAATCAAAGCACCTTCAGTAGATGGCTATCCAATCTCTGCTGAACAACCTTCAGAGAAGGAGATATCACCATACTCCAAGCCAGTACATTGCATGGCTGAACAGCTCTTACTGCCAGGAAGTTCTTTATAATGTTTAGATGGAATCTCTTTTCCTGCAGGCTGTATACAGTTCCCTACTAACATCATTCAGTTGCTCTATCTGAAGTGTTATGAGATTCTCAGGCAGCTGTAAATCACACAAAGCTACAACTGAGAACCCTGATCTCCAGAGTCATAGTTCACTACTCAAACCACTACATCACACTGGCTGTCCCCGATATAGCCTCAAATCTACTCCAGAATGTCCTCAAACACTGTGGAGCAAATATGGGAGAGTGATGGAAGATGAGTTCCACCAACTATCCGCCTTATCACATCGAGAAATTTCTCAGTTGTAGGACACTTCAGCCTCTTTTCAAGCATAGAGAGGCACTGAGCTCATCACATGAGTTAAACTACTTCCGGCTATCATGCATAGCCCTCCTTGGTTGCAAAGAGGCAGAAGTGCCCTGAAAGGAGAGAACTCCGGCAATCGACCTCATCACATTTGGAAATTTCCTCCTCGTAGGACATTTCAGCTGTTGCACTCCAGAGAAGGATTCCCTCTGACTTTAAACACCACACAGTTGAGTTAAAATAGCAAGCAGTTTATTGAGGGTAATACAAGCCAAAGCAATAAAAAAGTAATCCACAGTGAAAGGTAAATCCAAATGATTAGGAAGTTAAAAAAAAGCAATTAATCCAAAGAGAAATAGTCCAAAGAAGTCCATGAAACTGATTTGATTTCAAAGACAAAATAACAGCAAAGGCACTTAAAACAGAAATCAAACAAAGACAAAGATCCAGGAACTTGGCATGAAGAACCTATCGAGAATCCAACATTGCTTTGTCTGAAGCTAGACTCAGTACTTGGCACTTATATGTCTACTTTGTTTCCCAAACAGCTAAGAATGGCTTTTTCCTCAATTTTGGTTTCACTTCTAACTTCTGCTCTAATCTGACTGAGTGCCTTAATTTCTGAATTGTTTTCTTTCCTGGCTAAAACCACTTCTGTTCAAGGCTTCATTAAAATCTGCACCTTGAGAATCCCTTTGCAGCAATACAGGCCTCTCTAAGCCCTCAACTGAACTGCATTCAGGCCTTACATCCAGGGCCGTAGCCAGAAAAAAATTTCGGGGAGGGTTGACAATCTGGGGGGGGGGGTTGAAAATTTGGGGGGGGGGTTGAAAATTTTGGGGAGGGTTGAAAATTTTGGGGGGTGGGGTGGAGTTGAAACCTGCCTCTTAGCTCACGCTGAAGCAAAGAGCACAGGAGGGGGCAGAGCAACCTTCAATAGCCTGCAGCTCCACCCCTGTCAACCACCTCCACCAAGTCTGGCCTCCTTAATGAGAGCATTCAACACACACACACACACACAACTTGGTTGCTTCGCTACATCGGCTATTGCTGCAAGTAATGACAGTGTGAATAAATTGTCAATATTTGCTAGAGATAGTGCTTGCAGTTCTGGAGGGACTCTTGATTTTTGCATCTCATAGACTTAGCAGCATGGGGATTTGGTTAACCAGTTAAAATTCATGAGTAAACCAGGTTTTTTTTAAAAAAAATCTGAAACATTTCGGGGAGGGTTTGAACCCCTAAAACCACCCCCTCGCTACAGGCCTGCTTACATCTATAAAACCAAGCCCAGGAAACAGACCATCCCCTTCAGGAATATCTTCATGGACAGCATCCCCATTCCCATCAGAGGAATCAACTTGAACGTGAACAACATAGTCATTTCCATCATCCAAAGGAACCTGATCATTAGACACAATCACAGGCTGAACAGGCTGACATACAACATCAGCCTCTTTTCAAGCTTGGAGAATCACGGAGCTTATCACATGTTCCGGGGTTGAAAAAAAAGCAGAAATGTCCTGAAAGGAGGGAACTCTGAACATTGACCAGTAATCATCTTCAGAGTTCCTACCTCCTATCGTACTTTACTCCCATGGTTCGAATTGAAAAACAGGTAGGATGAGAATCATCAAAATTTCCCATCCTGTTACGTTTCCCAACCGTCAACAGTCTCTTCTATCATATGGGGTTTGGGGCAGAACAATTTTATCCCATGGAAAAAAGTGGTGTTAAACTGGTGTCAGTCTCGTTTAACGTAAGGGCCTTTGGGCAGGGCAAGGGTTGCTTCTCCTGATTTAAAAAAACGTAATGCTAACCATGTGATGAATATAAGATGAATGCCAGTTTTTTGCCAGCTCTTAGGTTTCTACATGTGAATGTGATGGGAGGCAGAACTCGAAACAGGACTGCTGACGATATAAGAGGGGCTAAAAGGACGGTCACCCATGCTTTCCCGTCTCCTATGTGTCTTTTGCTGATAGGCAGACTCTGCTGGAGTTCATTCCTTGCCTTCAATGGCATTTCTCAAAAATACCATCTAGGCATGAACATTCTGAATTCTCCATTAGAAAAGTACACAACAAATTTTCATTTTTAATCCCTTGAAACCATTAGTAAGCCAACCTTCAAAGATGCTTAGTTTCTCCTCTTATTGAAAAAATAAATAAATGCCTAGTTAATGCTTCTAGAGCTTTCTTACTAAGCTAATGTACAACCTGGAATTACACTTTCATTAAAAGTAGAAGCACAAGCTGTACTTTCCAGTCTTTCTCTGTAGCTTTCAGCTCATACAAAGAAAGGTTACCCACGAGCTTCAGGCAGAAAGCCTCTGTGGGACGCCCTGCTGGGGACTGTTAGAAAGTACCCCATTAAGAAGAACTATTTACGTCAATACACTGAGAACTACAAAAGCAGTACCCAAAGTCAATACACTGAGAACTATAAAATAATCAGTACCCAAAGACCAAATGCCTGCGAGAGAGACTTACCTCGAGAGGTCTGGAAGACTTCATAGAAAGAATAAAAATGAAAGCCAAAAGAAACAAAGAGGTAAAAATACAGTTCCCATTCAGGCAGCATCCTTAATTGTAATGACATTTTTCAAGATTCTTGTTATCTAGGAGGAAAACATCATGGTAAACAACACCTGTAAACAAGGAAATAATGAGAATTATTAAACTAAAACCCACTGAGCCTACAGTACAAGAAAGGAAAACAAATATAAGCCAAATATCGTTCTCATTACAGTTCCATGTTACATACAACAAAACAAGTGGAGTATCCTTTATCCTAAAGGCTTGGGACCAGAAGTGTTTTGGATTTTAACAGATTCTGAAATGCCTGTGTTTGTATATACGTATATAATGAATTGTCAGATTCAAAAAGCCTACATTAATTAAGGAGAAGTGTGGGTGAAGAACAGCAGTAGAAACTGTGCAGCCCATAAGTGATATTCAGTTCTCCAAAACCCTAGGAGCCCCCATTAGAGCAATGGGTTAAACCCTTGTGCCTGGAGGACCACTGACCAAAAGGTCAGCAGTTCGAATCTAGGAAGCGGGGTGAGCTCCCATGTGTCAGCTCCAGCTTCTCATGCAGGGACATGAGAGAAGCCTCCCACAGTATGGTAAAACACCCAGGCATCCCCTAGGCAATGTCCTTCCAGATGGCTAATTCTCTCACACCAGAAGCGACTTGCAGTTTCTCGAGTCCCTCCTGACACACACAAAAAACCCAAAACCTTAAACCCAAGAAGGAGGTTAGACCACCGGATTTCTCTGGGGATGGAGTTGTAAGGATATTGGGGAACAGGTTTAGGATTCTGAAAGAGGTTTTGATAGAGCATCTGACCAACTTGGGAAAAGATATGGATGTACAACCTTCAACATCCATGCCGAGGCGACCCTCACAGGTGCAGCTCAGGACTTCATGTCTGCCATGGCAACCATGGGGCTGTCCCAACAAATATCTGGCCCCACCCACTGTGCTGGACACACATTGGACTTGGTTTTCTGCCAGGGATGGGAACAGGGTGGCGGTGTTGAGGAGTTGTCCATCTCTCCGTTGCCATGGACCGACCACTTCCTGATCAGATTTAGGCTCACTGCGCCCCCTAACCTCTGCAAAGGTGGAGGACCTATTAAGATGGTCCGCCCCAGGAGGCTGATGGATCCGAAGGGATTCCTGACGGCTCTTGGGGATTTTCCCGCCACCTCGGTAGGTGACCATGTCGAAGCCTTGGTGGCTCTCTGGAATGGGGAGATGGCCAGGGCTATTGACATGATTGCTCCGGAACGTCCCCTCTCAAGTAGCCGAGCTAAACCAGCCCCTTGGTTTACTGAGGAGCTGGCAGTGATGAAGCGAAGGAAGAGGGAACTAGAGAGCGTGTGGCGTTCGGATCCGAGCGAGTCAAACCGAGCACGGTTTGTGTCCTTTCTTAGGGCATATGCCGCGGCAATAAAGGCCGCAAAGAAAACTTTCTTTGCGGCCACTATTGCGTCTGCAAAGAACCGTCCGGCGGAGTTGTTTCGGATTGTCAGAGGTCTTTTAACTCCTACCACTGCAGGTGGGAGCCCTGACAATTCGGGCGCGCGCTGTGAAGCATTTGCTCGGTTCTTTGCAGACAAAGTCGCCTTGATCCGTTCTGGGCTGGACGCCGCGTTAGATGCAGACTCCGAGAATGTAACGAGAGCACCTGCTTGTCCTATTTTGATGGATTCTTTTCAGTTTGTGAAACCCGAGGATGTGGACAAGATACTTGGAGGTATGAGGCCCACCACGTCCATCCTAGACCCCTGCCCATCCTGGCTTCTGAGGGAGGCCAGAGGGGGATTGGCTGAGTGGGTAACAGTGGTGGTGAATGCCTCCCTTCGAGAAGGCAAGATTCCAGCGAGCCTAAAACAGGCTATTATAAAGCCGCTGTTGAAGAAGCCATCACTGGACCCCACTAAATTGGACAACTTTCGGCCTGTTTCCAATCTCCCCTTCTTGGGCAAAGTCATGGAAAGCGTGGTGGCCTCACAACTCCAGGTATTCTTGAGAGACACGGATTATCTGGATCCGGCACAGTCTGGTTTCAGACCGGGGCATGGTACCGAGACGGTCTTGGTCGCCTTAGTGGATGATCTCCGCCGGGAGCTAGACAGGGGGAGTGTGTCCCTGTTGGTGCTCCTGGACCTCTCAGCGGCCTTCGATACCGTCGACCACGGTATCCTTCTGGGGCACCTTGCGGAAATGGGTCTTGGGGGCATTGCTTTGCAGTGGCTCCAGTCATTGCTGGAGGGCCGCACCCAGAAGGTGTTATTGGGGGACTCCTGTTCCGCACCACAACCTTTGACTTGTGGGGTGCCACAGGGTTCCATACTGTCCCCCATGCTGTTTAATATCTACATGAAGCCGCTGGGTGAGATCATCCGGAGTTTCGGGGTGCGGTGTCATCTGTACGCAGATGATGTCCAACTCTGTCACTCCTTCCCACCTGCTACTAAGGAGGCTGTCGAGGTCCTGAACCGGTGCCTGGCCGCTGTAACGGTCTGGATGAGGGCGAACAAACTGAAACTAAATCCAGACAAGACAGAGGTACTCCTGGTCAGTCGCAAGGCCGAACGGGGTATAGGGTTACAGCCTGTGCTGGACGGGGTCGCACTCCCCTTGAAGGCGCAGGTTCGCAGCTTGGGTGTGACCCTGGACTCATCGTTGAGCCTGGACCCCCAGGTTTCAGCGGTGACCAGGGGAGCATTTGCACAGCTCAGGCTCGTGCGCCAGCTGCGCCCGTATCTCGGGAAGTCTGACTTGGCCACGGTGGTACACGCTCTCGTCACATCCCGCCTGGATTACTGCAACGCTCTCTACGTGGGGCTGCCCTTGAAGACGGCCCGGAAGCTTCAGCTGGTTCAGCGCGCGGCAGCCATGTTACTAACTGGAGCGGGTGGCAGGGAGCACACAACGCCCTTGTTGTCCCAGCTCCACTGGCTGCCGATTTGCTACCGGACCCAATTCAAGGTGCTGGTTTTGGCCTACAAAGCCCTAAACGGTTCCGGCCCAAAATACCTTTCCGACCGCATCTTGGCCTACGAGCCCACGAGGACCTTGAGATCGTCTGGGGAGGCCCTTCTCTCGATCCCACCTGCATCACAGGCACGGCTGGCGGGGACGAGGGAGAGGGCCTTCTCGGTGGTGGCCCCCCGGCTGTGGAACACTCTCCCTGCTCACATCAGACAGGCGCCCTCCCTCATGTCCTTTCGAAAAAGCCTTAAGACATGGCTGTTCGAGAGGGCATTTAATTAAGTGCTAAACAACAAACAATACGGTAATGGGAACTGGAATGGAACAAGGAATATGAGACTGGCTATGATTCCACTAAGAGACGAAGCGGATTTTTAGTGTAGTCTGTAATTTGTTGTATTGTTTATATGTTGTTGAAAATGGCTTTTGTAATTGTCTTTTATGTGTACTGTACACCGCCATGAGTCGCCCTTATGGGCTGAGAATGGCGGTTAATAAGTGCATCAAATAAATAAATAAATAAATAAATGTGGCTTGCAAATTTTTACGGTTTGGGTGGGAAATGGGGGGGGGGGATGACTACAGGACTCTTTGCAAATGCAATTAATCATAGCTATGGGAAATTGTGCATACAAATGAGGGCTGCACAGGAGTGTTGTGTGGTTTCCAGGCTGTATGACCATGTCCTATCGACATTTTCTCCTAACATTTCGCATGGCATCTTCAGACGATCTGATGGTAGTCAAGCAAATGGAGTATATATACCTGTGGAATGTCCAGAAAAAGAACTATTGTCTGTTAAACTACCGTGAAGGGTACAATTAGCAAGTTTGGAAATAGCCTGGCCTTTGTTCGCTTTGAATTGTTTGTTGCCTGAGGGCATCCTTTGTCTGAGGAAACCCTCGGTTGCTTACTGTATGGAGACTTTCTGTGTCCAGTTTGTGTTCCTTATTCACTATCTTGATTCTAGTGTTTTTCAACAAAGGTAGCCAAATTTTGTTCATTTTTATGGTTGCTTCCTTTCTGTTGAAATTGTCCATGTGCTTGTGGATTTCAATGTCTTCTTTGTGTACAAGGCTATATGATTTAATGGTTAATTGAAAGTATTCTAATCTATTGCTCACCCTAAATAATCAAGATAGCAAAGTATATCTGACCTGAAATATTCTATGAATAGAACACAATAAATAATTAAAACTTTACTATAAAACAGATCAAGCACATATATAACCTGAGCAGGGAGCATTGTCACTGGAAACCCAAGTGGACTCTGTGACTCAGAGCTTCAACTGATGTACTAGCCATGCCCTTTTGTGCACCTAGTCATAGTAGTCCATGAACTTGTAACCTCACAGTTAAACTACTGCAATGCACTCTACTTGGAGTTGCCCTTGAAGAAGACTAGGAAGCTGGAGCTAATACAAAATGCAGCAGCTCAGCTGTTGGCTGGATTATCATGCAGGCAGCATATCATGAGAGAATACTGCAGCATATGTTAACAACACCAAGAATCCTATATGGTCAACTGGGAGTAAAGACAGAAACACCAACTACAAAAGATTAGGCAGTGGAGATGTGGGAACTAATAGAAATGGGCACATTAACAAAGTTATTGAAGGATACATTACTGGACACATTCTTAGAAGAATGGAAATTTTTGTATCAATATATATGAGAGAAATGGAAATACTTCATGTACATCAAATATTGGGATATTCGCTTGTTAATGTTAAACAAGCCGAAGTTAATAACTTATCAGATATAATGTTGGGGGGGGGGGGGGTTAAATTACAGAGAAACTGGCAAAAGGGAAGCAGGAAATCCACTTTTAAAACTCATTAAACCATATATGTATGTGTTTGTAGTTTAGAGTTATTAGTAATTAGAGATGTCTATCATATAGTTTGTTATGGTAGTTGTTTAAATATGTTGAGATTTATATATGTATAAGGAATGTTAAGGTAAAATAAAGGTTTCCCCTGACATTAAGTCTAATCGTGTCTGATTTTGGGGGTGGTGCTCATCTCCATTTCTAAGCGGAAGAGCCGGTGTTGTCTGTAGATACCTCCAAGGTCATGTGGCCAACATGACTGCATGGAGCGCTGTTACCTTCCTGCAGAAGCGGTACCTACTGATCTACTTATATTTGCATGTTTTTGAACTGCTAGGTTGACAGAAGCTGGGCCTAACAGAGGGAGCTCACCCCGCTCCCCAGATTCGAACTGCCAACCTTTCAATCAGTAAGTTCAGCAGCTCAACGGTTTAACCCACTGCACCATCAGGGGCCCTATTAGGAATGTTATTTTTCTTTATTTGTGTTTTTTTTCTGTTAATTTTAAGATGTATTTATTTATTCAATGTCAAAAGCATTGCATAAATAAACAAATATAAAAGTGATAAAATAGAGGGAGCACAGGTGGCTAAACAACTCCAGACTAAAAACTGTCAACAGCACCCGCATTGCCTGTAGCTTTAAACAACTCTTCCTCTGTGCATGAGGCAGGGCATTGTGGGCAAGCATGCAGATGCTGAGTTGTCTGTTCTGCTCCACAGTTGCACAAGGTGGAATGTTCTTCTAGATAGTGCCATTTTGCCAGGTTGTCTTTTGATCTGCCCACTCCACTTCTAAGTGTGTTCAGGGACTTCCAAGTTACCCATTCTTGGTTTGCCCCTGGAGGAAGAACCCTTGTCGGGGGCCATCCAGTTGGGATTTCTTGGTTTAGCTGTCCACAGGGATACTCTTGCTGTTGCTGGAGGAACATTAAGAGTTGTGGTGGTTTTCATGAAGATTTTCCTTGATTTTAGTCTACTGGGAGGAGGCTGACAACCATGCAATGGATGGCTTTCACAGCCTTCAACCTTATTTCTCCCCTCATGCATTTGGCGGGGGGGGGGGGGGCAATGCCAGCTAGCTTATAGAGTCTATATCAACAGGTGTTGGTTTGAAACATTCTGTGATTATTCTACATATTTCATTCAGAGCTATATTCAACTGCTTCACGTGGACAGACTTGTGCCAAACAGGGCACGCATACTCAGCAGTTGAGTAAGATAAGGCCAGGGCTGATGTTCTCATTAATTTTGGGTCTGCACCCCATGCGCCACCAATAAGTTTCTGCAGGATGTTATTGTGTGCAGCTACTTTGTGCTTGGTGTTCATATAGTTTCCTAAATGTTAGTGTTCGATCTAAGGTGATACTGAGATATTTAGAACGGGAGTAGTGTTTGAGCTCTTGGCCTTTCCAGGCAACTTTCAATGTCCTGTTGGCTTCACAGTTATGTCGGTGGAAAATTACCTAAGTAATTTTTTAAATTAAAAATATTGGAGTGAGGGGGAGAACAGACAGCATATCATGACAGTCCTTAAAGCAGGTAAGAGCAAACTTTGGCCGTCCAGGTATTTTGGACTTCAATTCCCACAATTCCATCAGCTGTTAGAAATTGTGGGAGTTGAAGTCCAAAACACCTGGAGGGCCAAAGTTTGCCCATGCCTGCTCTATAGGAATCTCATCCTCCAGCATGACTGGAGGAACTGGACTATATAGAGTCGAACTGGAGGATGCAGAGATTTCTAGAGAGAAGATATTAATCAAACCCGTGAATAATCACATCCGCAAAAGTCAAAGACACCAATGTGGAGGGCTGGTTATAGACTGCCTCCTCCTCCTTGTGAAGAAGTAACACATATAAGAAAGTTTTAATTTAACACATTTAATATGTTAAAGCTATGTATATTAGCTATATTGTCATTGTTTAACATGTTGATGTAATTTTACCTCTATTTTTATGTATTATGGCACTTATATGTGCTTCTGTAAACCACCTCGAGTCCTTTTGGGAGATGGTGGTGAGGTATAAATAAAGCTATTATTGTATTTTCATGGCTGGACTCACTGAGTTGTTGTGAGTTTTCCGAGCTACAGGGCCATGTTCCAGAAGCATCCTCTCCTGTTGTTTCACCTGCATCTATGGCAGGCATCCTCAGAGGTTGTGAGGTCAGGAGAAAATGCTTCTGGAACATGGCCATACAGCCCAAAAAACTCACAACCCAGTGATTCCTGCCAGAAAGCCTTTGACAATATATTGAACATCTCTATGAGGAGAAACTGTTCCAAGACAGACCTCACATCCTTTGAGGATGCCTGCCCTAGATGCAGGCAAAACATCAGGAGAGAATGCTTCTGGAACATGGTCGGAAAACTCACAACAAAGTTGTTATTATTATTACTACTACTACTACTACTATTATTATTAAATTGTATGAAGACAATTTCTCCAAGGAGAGCAGCATGTTTCTCCCACAGGGCACTATAGTTTCTTTTTGAAAATGGTATTAAAATAAATATAATAGAGTCTCGCTTATCCGACCTTCACTCATCCAACGTTCTGTATTATCCAATGCAGTCTGCCTCCTGCCCGGATCCACAGCTGTTTCAATACATTGCGATGTTTTGGTGCTAAATTCATAAACACAGGAATTGCTACATAATGTTACTGTGTATTGAACTGCTTTTTCTGTCGATTTGTTGTAAAACATGATGTTTTTGGTGCTTAATTTGTAAAATCATATTGTAATTTGATATTTATTAGGCATTTTCTTAATCGCTCCTTATTATCCAACATTTTCACTTATCCAGCGTTCTGCCAGCCCATTTATGTTGGATAAGTGGGACTCTACAGTATGTGTGTGTGTATCTATCTATCTATCTATCATTTCCTGACAACCAACCAGAAGAATGAATGGCTGATGAGCATCCTCCCCCATGGAGATGATTGGAGAACACTTTGCATTAAACCTTTAAGGTGCCACACAGGGGCGGCTTTTCCATTACGCGAAGTAAGCGACCGCGGAATACTTTGTTTGTCCCAGGGGCGCTCACGCGCCTCCTTAAATGCCCCTCCCTCCAATTGGGCCTCGTCCCATGAGCAGCGCCGGTGGGGGCAGCAGCGGGAGGAAGCAGAAAAGCCGCGCATGCGGCAAGGGGGAAGGGAAAGGCGCGCGCCTCTGTCCTTCCCCTCTCGCCCTGCATGTGCCTTTCCTAGCGGCAGAGGCAGGAAAGGCGTGCGAGGGAGAAGAGAAAGGTGCACGCCTTTCCCTCCCCTCATGCCCCGTGCACCTTGTAGAGTGGCGAGAGGAGTGTGGGGCAGCAGCGAGGCTTGGCCATCTCCTTCTCCTCTGGGCTCTTCTTCCTCCCCCTCTCCGTTTAGACACCTCCAAATGGAGAGGAGGAGGAGGAAGACCCTGGAGGAGAAGAGGGGCATCCTCGCTGCTGCTGCTGCTCTGTGCCACTCTCTTCTTTAAGGTAACTCTTTATTCACCTCTACCTTTTTTTTTTTCAGTGATTGGTTTTTTTTTTGGGGGGGGGGCGCCAAAATAATGTTTGCTTACCATTGAAAATTACCTAGGGCCGGCCCTGGTGCCACAGGAACTCTACACTGCCGAATGAATGCAGTCTGACACCACTTTAACTGTCCTGGTTCAATGCTATGGGGCACCTGCACTCTTCGGCAAGGAAGGCTGAAGATCTTGTAAAACTACACCTCCCAGGATCTCGTAGCCTTGAGCCATGGGAGTTAAGCTGCACTCATTCCAAAGTGCAGATGCACCCCAGGAGTCATTGTTATACAGCCGACCTTAAAACCCTAAACTGAACAAGAACAAGTGGACTACATAGAGAGAGAGAGAGACTGTTCAGATATAGATGGTGCAAGTTTAAATTGAACATGCACACGTTGTTTTCCCCGTGTAAAAACTCACGTTCGGCTGCCTTGGGACTGAATGGGATTCCTCCCCTTCCTCTGCCAAGGAAGTGCCATGTTGCTGCCAGCAAAGGGGAATGCCTTCAGCGTCGCCTACTGAATACGTCTTGAAGCCATTCCCTTTTCCTGGCAAAACTCAGCCAGTCCTACTGAAACAGTTTCTCTCCCGGATTGTTGCAAAAAGATTGTAACAGAAGCTGGGGATGTAGCTTTACTCAGGGCTTTCTTCCCCCCAACATTCTCCTGTGTTTAAAATGTAATGTCTCTGCTTTTGTTTTCCATGTTTGAGTCCCAAACTTTGGTCCTTCGCTGGTTTGGAACTTCAGCTCCCAGAAGTCCCTGCCAGATTGTACAATGGCAAAGAATTCTGGGAAATGAAGTTTTTTAAAGAAGCTGGATTACTCAAAGTTCAGAACTACTGCTTTGAATGGTCCAGGCTGTTAAATTACACTATTTCCTGTTTTCAGAAACTTTGTAGATTCAAGTGAGAAAAAAATACATGGATAGATAGAGAGGGTAGGAAGACCACTTTGGGGGCATCTACATACTGGAATTAATGTGGTTTGACACCTCTTTAAATGCCATGGCTCAATGCTATGGGATACTGGGAGTTGTAGTTTTATAAGGTCATTAGCCTTCTCTGCCAAAGGGTGCTGGTGCCTCGCCAAACTACAATTCCCACGATTCACTGCCACAGTTCAATGATAAGGAGTCCTGGGAGCTGTAGTTTTACTGTAGCTGTAGTTTCTCTGCTAAAGGGTGCCAGTGCCTCGCCAAACTACAACTCCCATGAGTGACCTTGTAGTTTTACAAGGTCATTAGGTTTCTCTGCCAAAGGGTACTGATGCCTCACCAAACTACAACTCCCAGATTTACTCCCAAGGTTCAATGCTATGGAGTCCTGGGAGTTGTCATTTTACAAGGTCTTCAGCCTTCTCTGCCAAAGGCTGCCAGTGGCTTGCCAAACTACAACTTCCACAACTGACTGCCATGGTTCAATGTTATGGAGTCCTGGGAGTTGTAGTTTTACAAGGTCATTAGCTTTCTCTGTCAAAGGGTACCAAACTTCAACTCCTTGCCAAACTTCAACTCCCGTGATTGACTTCTATGGTTCAATGCTATGGGATCACAAGGTCATTAGCCTTCTCTACCAAAGAGTGCCTTGCCAAACTACAGATCCCATGATTGACTGCCACGAGTCAATGCTATGGGATACTGGGAATTGTCGTTTTACAAGGTCTCTAGCCAAGGAGGGCTGGGAGAAATATAGACCTCCGTGGTCTGGTTGCAATTTCAGGAGAGTCGCATCCCAAGAAATCCTGGGATCTCTAGTTTGCTGAGGCACTCTGCATAGAAACTTATGCTTTAAAAAAGTAGAGCACTACAACTCTGTAGTAGTGATTCTTAAATACTCTCCAAAAGAAAGGGAAAATGCCATCATAGAAGTCCTTAGAATTAAATCACATCAATTAAACCGCTGCTCCTTATTTGATCTTTATACCTATTTTATATACCGGTCCTGGAATCACGTAAAAAATTCTTAGCCCTGAACTAGAACACTAGAAGTTTCTAGCAGAAAATTCCTCAAAAAAAGAAAAATACAATCACAAAATCTCATAGTATTAAGTTATATCAGTTAAAATGGAACCACGTCACTATACAGTATTGTGTACATAACGGATGCCTGCTTTGAGGTCAGTAGGGCAATGAATCTGCTCTGGTTCTTAGACCAAAGTTTAAAGGAGCAATTTTGGGGCATGTGATCCTATACGCAGAGCAGATTCAGGCCCATGAATAGCTCTTTTCAAGACTACACTAAACAGCCTATAGTGAATTCTCAACTCCACTGGTCCAGTCTTAATCCAGTCATTTATTTTGTAACTTGTTTGATAAAACCCACTTAGCTTATATTCGGGTCAATTTATACTTGAGTATATATGGTACTTGATGTCTAGAGTGGCAGGATTGAATGTAACCCACCTCAAGCCACCAGGAGATGTGGATAAGAAATAAAATGATGATGATTGTCGTCATTATTATTGTTGTTGTTGTTGTTGTTATTGTTATTATTATTATATCAACTCACAGTGCCTTCCACTCCAGCAACTGATATCAAATAGAAACCTCAGAACATTGAGTTTTCCAAATGCTAAATCCTTCCAAATATTCTCCAGTAAGAACAAACACCTGTGCTTCTTTTCTCCCTTATTTTCCCTCTTCTTCTTCTTTTTATTTCATTTTCCCTTTCCCTCTTTGTTGCTCCCTTTCCTACCCTTTTCCTCAAAAATCAAAATGTGACAAGCAAAAAAAGAATTATAAACACATGATTGTTAAATATGATGTCGTGATGGGCTGGGAAATGAGTGGGTGTTTGGCCAATCAGAATTGTGAATCTGTTTTTGAATGCCAAATAAACTGTCAATACAACACCAACACAATTGCTAGCATGTCATGTTTATCAGTGGCTAATTTAATATAGCCACTCTGTAACACTTCACAATAAAATGCAACATGTAAATATAGTATAAGACAATAAACATGCCATCATTAATCTATCACCAAATGCATCTCCCTTATGAACCATCTAGGACCTTAACATCGTCTGGGGAGGCCCTGCTCTTGTTACCGCCTTCGTCACAAGTATGTTTGGCGAAGACGAGAGACGGCCTTCTCGGTGGTGGCCCCTCAGCTGTGGAACACCCTCCCTATAGATATTAGATTGACCCCCTCCCTTTTAACATTCCAGAAAAAAGTCAAGATGTGGCTTTTTGAACAAGCAAATACAGAGTAACTGACACAGGAAAATGGAATGATTAGACAATGAGTCCGGACAACATTTTAACAAGGAGACACTATGAATTTATATTGTATTGATTTATTTAGTTTTTTATTATATGTTATGTATTTAATTGTATCTATGACATTGTAAGCACTGAATTTTGCCCTGTTAACCACCTTGAATAGTCTACGGGCTGAGAAAGGCGGTATACAAATACAGTAAATAAATAAAATAAATAAATAAGTTGAACTTGGAGTGATGAGAGTAAACAACAGTAAGAAACTAGACTACAGTTCCTTGAATCCTCCAGCCATTAGGGCCTGGCCATGCTGATGGCTTGATCTGGGCAATGCAGTACAAAAAATGTCACTTTCCCAAGCTCAAGTTTGTGTAATACAATCATTTACAGCCACCAGATGCTGCACAATGCCTTTGTAAAAGCTTCATCTGTTTTGTGTTCCAGCAGAGAAGACCGAGCACCATCGCCGCTAGATGGCTGTGCTGTACAAAAAGTGTTTTGTGCAAAGCTTGTGTCCTTCCAAGATTAAGCAGCACTGCTGCTAATAACAGGGATGCAGTCAGCTGATATGTTTGGGAAGGAATTGCTGGAGGGAGGAGGGAAATCATGCATATTTATTATACTGGTGTCAGCCATTCCGCTATAGGTAAAAAGGCACTGTCAAGTTAAGTAGGTCAGCACATTGATCAACTCTGACAGTGATCTCATCTGGAAGAGCTTAGTGTCTCGGCCTCTCAAGGTAAAACACTTCTTCCATCACTGCTCAGCCTAGGGGTCCCCCCACCTCCCCCCGGCCCTGCCAAGGAAGAAAGGGAAAACAAGTGACAAGTTTCCTGGAGCTTCGGTTTATTAGGCTACCTCTAAACAAGTGCGTTTGAATATATTGCGCTATACCTGTCAGAAACGCACACACACATTTCCCATGCACCCACACTGTAAATATGTCAAGCTTTGGCAAATGTGGGGTTTCTTCTGCGATGCTACAATTGTGGTTAGAAGAGGCCCATAGACAATTATTGTGCCATTTCAAATCAATATGTAACTAAAGGTAAAGGTTTCCCCTGTCATTAAGTCTAGTCATGTCCAACTCTGGGGGATGGTGCTCATTTCCATTTCTAAGCCAAAGAGCCAGCGTTGTGCGTAGATGCCTCCAAGGTCATGTGGGCAGCATGACTGCATAGAGTGCCATTACCTTCTAGCCCTTCACTATACATGAAATTATTCTTTATATGAGTGTATACAGATGTTCTTACGCAAGGATTATGGAGGGTGCATCTGCACTGTCAAATTAATGCATTGTGACACCACTTTAACTGCCATGACTCAATGCTGTGGAATTCTGAGAGTTGTAGTTTGGTGAGGCATCAGCACTCTTTGACTGAGAAGGCTAAAGAGCAAAACTATAGCTCCCATGATTCCATTGCACAGAGCCATGGCAGTTAAAGTAATGCCAAACTGCACTAATTTGATCCAGCCTCTGCTTTAAAACTTCCAGAAAAGATCTGGACCAAACTTGGAACGGATACTCAATATGCCCAAATGTGAACATTGGTGGAGTTTGGGGAAAATAGACCTTGACATTTGGGAGTTGTAGTTGCCAGGATTTATAGATCAACTATATTCAAAGAGCATTCTGTACCCCATCAACTATAGAATTAGGCCAAACTTCCCTCACAGAACCTCCATAACCAACGGAAAATACTGTGTTTTCTGATTATCTTTAGCGACCCCCCGGTTGGGAAACATTGTTCTAGGGGGTTGATCATAGATAGAGTGACACTAGCCGACCCAGACGTTTGTAAAGCAAACATTTTAAATCACATCCATGGATACTGAGATCTACAAATGTCAATACTACAAATGTGGAGGGATGACTATTGTTTCAAATGTTTATCTTGTAAACCACCACAAAGAGGTTTCACTTCAAAAGAAGCAAAAAACTACTGTTGATCTGAACCAGCAGTACCAGCCCTGGTGTATAAATTAACCTGGAATAAGGCCGTTTCCTGCATTTCAAACACATCCTTTTAATAAAAAGATAACATGTTTCTCGCTTGGGAAAAAGATCAGCATAGGGAAAATAACCCCAGATGTTCAGATCCATATTTCTTGAGAATCCTTTGTATAGTGCGATTTGATGGCATGTATAAGCTTAAACAGCTACAGTTTTAAGAAAGCATCCAAGAATCAGCTGCTCAGCTACACGATGATGCTAACCAGATGTTTTGCCTTTGTCTTTCACTCATTTTCTAAATCCTCAGGAACCATACATGAAATGTGACCCATAGCAAAGTTACAGCAACCACCAAGGCTCATATTTACTGTGAAGCAGAGAGGAATGCTACTGACTCAAAGAGAAAGGAGAATGCTAGCAAAGATTGGAAAAATAATTATCTAGCTCTGAGGAGCAGCTATACCCAATAAGGCCAACACATGCTTTTCCCAGATACAAGTCAGTTACTTTTTAGACTATAGCACCCATAATCCCCAAGCAAGCATTCTTGAAGATTTTCAGGAGTTGCTGCCCAAGGGTGTATCTGCACTGTAGAATTAATGCAGTTTGACACCACTATAACTGCCATGGTTCAATGCTATGGAATCTTGGGAGTTGTAGTTCAATAAGGCACCAGCATTGTTTGCCAGAGAAGGCTGTAAAACGACAACTTCCATAATTCGTTAAAATGGTGTCAAACTGCATTAATTCTACAGTGTAAATAAGGCATGAGCTGCAGGTGTTTTGGACTTCAACTCCCACAATTCCTAATTTATTTATTTTATTTATTTCTGATATGTCTATCCCGTTCCATCTCAACCCCCAAAAGGGGACTCAGAATGGCTTACATTTAACAGCAATTTGATGCCATTACATATAACAGAGCAATACAATAACAATTAAAACAATAAGTAAAACATTCATTAAAACAGTAAAAAAAAACCAGTATTAATAGTCGTATCACCATTCCAGTCAATTCCATATCCAATTCCATGTCCAAAGTGCTATCTATGTCTCTTGTCCAAAAATCTGGTCCCAGAACCACAACTTCAATTTCTTCCTAAATGACTGGAGGGATGGAGCCAATCCTATCTCAGTGGGAAGCAGGTTCCACAGCTGGGGGCCACAGCCGAGAAGGCCCTGTCTCTTATCCCCACCAGACGTATTTGTGACACTGGCAGGAGCGAGATCAGGGCCTCCCCAGATGATCTTAAACTGCAAGACAGGACATAGAGGGAGATGTGTTTGGACAAATAAGCTGGGCCATAACCATATAGGGCTTTATAGGTCAAAACCAGCACTTTGAATTAAGCTCGAAAGTGGACCTGCAGCCAGTGGAGCTGGCACAACAAGGGGGTGGTATGCTCCCTGTATGTCGCTCCAGTTAGCAATGTAGCTGCCACCCGTTGGACTAGTTGTAATTTCTGAACAGTCTTCAAAGGCAGCCCCATATAGAGTGCGTTGCATTAATCTATTCGAGATGTAACAAGAGCAGGGACCACCGTAGCCAGATCAGACTTCCCAAGGTACAGGTGCAGCGGTAGGCTGTAAGGAATTGTGGGAGTTGAAGTCCAAAACACCTGGAGGGCCGGTTTGCCCATGCCTGGTGTAGATGCACCCCCAAAAGAAAACTTTCCCCAAACTCTGCTTTTTCTGCTCATTTTAGAAGCACTCAGAAATATCCTCAGCATCCCTTCAGCCAAGCAGAGGATGTGAGAATGGTTGTCACTGCCGAAGTGCAATTGTCCTCAAAACCAGACCAGTTTGTGAAAGGTTAGCCCTAGAAAAAGCCAAAGCAAACAAGAAGCCGGTGGTGAGGTTTCGGGACGGAATGAAGTTCTCCTTTTTTCTCTTTGCTATTCACAACTCTGCTCTTGGGAGCTTTGAAAGGAAGTGCATGTAAACCTTGACTGCATCATATTTAATTTGGCTGCTGAAATAGTTAGCTTGGCTCTTTCGACAAATACCACACCTTTTAATGTTCCTTTCACCCACCTTAAACTTGGGCTTTTTTGGTATTTTCAACCTTCTGGCCAAAAATTAAAGAAACTCCGCCCCACATCCCTAATATTCCTTGCCCAGTTTCTCAGGCTTGAGTAATGACAATGATCCTACTATATTAGTTACTAAAAATACACAATAAAATGTGCCTACACTACTAATATTGACAGAACTAGTTTTTCTAGTTTCTCTGACACATTAGTGTATAAGCAGCTCTGTTTTACATTTGTTAGGTTTTCTTTTCCTTCTGGCAGAGCATACACTTCAGCATCTCACAAATGAAAGCCAGGAAATGTGTGGCCAAGCAACACCAGAAAGTGGTTAAGATTTCAAAAAAATATATTAATGAGAAGCACAAATGAACTAAGAGGATTGGCTCTCTCTGGAGAACTACCCTAGACCTGGAAAGGATAATATAAGACCTTTTCCTGAATATCACGGATGACCAGCCTTTGCTTTTCCTTGTAAAGCAGTGTGTCTCAACCTGGGGGTCGGGACCCCTGTGTGGGATCGCGAGCAGATGTCAGAGAGGTTGCCAAAGACCATCAGAAAACACAGTATTTTCTTTTGGTCATGGGGGTTCTATGTGGGAAGTTTGGCCCAATTCTATTGTGGGGTTTGGAATGCTCTTTGATTGTAGGTGAACTATACATCCCAACAACTACAACTCCCTAATGTCTATGTCTGTTTTCCCCAAACTCTCACAGCCCCTGAGGATGCCTGCCTTAGATGCAGGCAAAATGTCAGGAGAGAATGCTTCTAGGACATGGCCATACGGCCCAAAAAACCTACAACAACAACCCAGTGATTCCAGCCATGAAAGCCTTCAACAACAACAAAAATAATTATGGTTGGTGGTCACCACAACATGAGGAACTGTATTAAGGGGTCACAGCATTAGAAAGGTTGAGAACCACTGAACTAGAAAGTTCTAGAGAGAACACTTCTCTGGGAATGTTTGGATCATTCAATGCGGTTCTGTGGTTAGCTTCCAGTGGAAGTTGACTATACAGTCATATGGTGAGACCAAGACATTCCTAGGAAAGTGTTTAAAAAATAGCAATTCCTTTATTCATGGTTTTTTAGTTTCATGGGGATTCTGAGCCCCTATAATATACAATAATCACTAAAAGAAAAGAAAGATGAGATGTGATGAGATGAGATAGACAGACAGACATCTTTGGTGGCTAACAAAACTTCTTTTTGTAATGAACTACAGAGGCAGTGAATCCATTCTCGGATTTAGTCCGAATTATCAAAACTGCTAAACTTATGTAATTTTTTTCATGTCAGAAGTGACTTGAGAAACTGCAAGTTGCTTCTGGTTTGGGAGAATTGGCTGTCTGCAAGGACATTGCCTAGGGGTGCCTCGATGTTTGATGTTTTACTATCCTGTGGGAGGCTTCTCTCACATCCCTGCATGGGGAGCTAGAGCTGAGACAGGAGCTCACCCCACTCCCTGGATTCAAACCACCAACCTGTCAGTCAGCAGTCCTGCTGGCATGCATTACGCCACCAGGGGCGCCACACTTAAGTAATTAATAGAGTTTGATAAATTGGATAGCTCTTTTAAAGTTCAGACTAAAACCCATAGCAGATTCGCCAATAACTGACATCAGAGCCATGAGCCATCACTGTAGGGACTTTCAGTTTCACTTTCTGATATGAATAAGCATGTCTTCTATTGGTCAAGAATTTCTCAAATGTATTGTTGGAGGCTTTAATGGCTGGAATCACTAGGTTGTTGTAGATTTTTCGGGGTTGTATGGCCATGTTCTAGAAGCATTCTCCTGACGTTTCACCTGCATCTGTGGCAAGCATCTTCAGAGGTTGGGAGGTTTGTTGGAAACTCCACATCTATGACAGGCATCCTTAGAGGTTGTGAGGTCTCACAACCTCTGAGGATACTTGCCATAGATGTGGGAGAAATGTCAGGAGAGAATGCTTCTGAAACATAGCCATACAGCCTAGAAAACTCACAGCAATCCAGTGATTCTGGCCATGAAAGCCTTCAACAACACATTTCTCAGATGTTTATGTTAAGTGGATTATTCTGGCTTCTTGTATGGGGAATGAATAGATTTTACATACGCATTTTCTCTGCACCAAACTTAATTGTGTACCTCCCTGTCCTGTCCCTTTTCCCTCACCTTTTTTTCAGCATTAAATAGCACAGATGTTGTCATCTTTCCCTCATAGAGAAATGGCTCCAGTCCCTTGATTACGTTGGGTTGCTCTTTTCTGCATCTTCAATCACTTTCTTGGCTTGCGGTTTTGCGACGAAAACACCATGGAATGTTTTAAGCGAGGCTGAACAATTTTCCATCCCTCTGTCCCTGGCTTTTATTTACCACCTCTCAACCCAACAGGGCCCCCAATAAAAACCCTTTAAAAACATTAAATAAATAACTAAAAACCAATTAAAGGCAGACCGAATTCCTCTTTAAAAATAGATCCAAAACCAGACGGTAAAAATACCAGCCGGCACAGATGCCCCTAATTGTAAGAGCCAAAGGCCATGCGAAATGGCAGTCTTTACTGCCGGCTCGAAACTCAGAATAGAAGAAGCCAGACTGACCTCCCTTAGGAGGGAGCTCTGCAGTCAAGATACTGCTACAGAGAAAACCCAGGGCAGTCTATTTCCAGATTTTTGGTGGAACATGTAGCAATGCCTCTGGTGATCATCTTAGATTTTGTGTTGGCTCATGAAGGAGGATGTGGCGGTCTTTATCTTGGCTCCAAGGTATTTATGATTCTATAACAACATGATGACACTGGCCATTTTTATTCCAATTCTAATACTTCCCAGTAGGAAATTTACAATTTTCAATCTTCTGCAAGGTACCTTGGGAGGAGTTTGCCCTGAAAGTGAGCAAATATGTGCAATCCCTCAATCAACTAGTCAATAAGACCATAGTTTACAATATTTTGCAAATGAAAATCGGGATACGTGTGGCCTAGCAATGTCAGAAATTCAAGAACTTGGGGGGTGCATCTACACTGTAGAATTAATACAGTTTGGCACCACTTAGCACAATGGGTTAGACCAGGGGTCCACAAACCTTTTAAACAGAGGGCCAGGTCACAGTCCCTCAAACTGTTGGAGGGCCGGATTATAATTTGAAAAAAAAATGATTTCCTATGCACACTGCACATATCTTACTTGTAATGCAACACTTAAAAACAATACAATAATTAAAATGAAGAACAATTTTAACAAATATAAACTTATTAATATTTCAATTGGAAGTGTGGGCCTGCTTTTGGCTGATGAGATAGGTGGTTGACCCTGAGCGAGGGCCGGATAAATGACCTTGGAGGGCTGCATCCGGCCCCCGGGCCTTAGTTTGAGGACCCCTGGGTTAGACCCTTGTGCCAGCCGGACTGCTGACCAAAAGTTCAGCGGTTCAAATCTGAGGAGTGGGGTGAGCTCCCATCTGTCAGCTCCAGCTTAGCTTCCCATGCAGGGACATGAGAAAAGCCTCCCACAGGATGGCAAAACATCCAGGTGTTCCTTGGGCAATGTCCTTGCAGATGGCCAATTCTCCCACATCAGAAGTGACTTGAAGTTTTTCATGTCGCTCCTGAAACGGAAAAAAAAACACGTTCACAACCATGGCTCAATGCTACAGAGATAGGCATGAGCAATCCATGGTTCTAAATGGTTCTAAAGTACTTACAAAACTAAAGTTCTGGTGGTGAAAACTAGGGGGTGCTGGTGCTTTGCTTCTACAGTGTTGCTAAATTTCTGGTGGTGTAAATTTCAGAACTCTAACAAAACTTTCAAAATTTTGTTATAAATGGCAGTTCCTAATTGGTTCTGTCATAAAAATCACCAATAATGAAATAATAATGAAATTTTGAAAGTTTTGTTAGAGTTCTGAAATTTTCACCACCAGAACTTTAGAAGCAAAGCACCAGCGCCCCCTAGTTTTGACCACGAGAACCTTAGTTTTGTAAGTACTTTAGAATCATTTAGAACCATGGATTGCCCATGCCTACTACAGAACCATAAAAATTATAGTTTTACAAAGTATTTAACCTTCTCTGGAAAAAAAAATGCTTGTGCCGCACCCAACTACAACTCCTGGGATTCCATAGCATTGAGCTGTAGCAGTTAAAGTGGTGTTAAGCTACATTAATTCTACAGTGTAGACACATCTGACATTTTGGAACCGCGTGTAACATACTTCCATGCCCTCCGAAATTTCACAGATTAAAATTGGGACATCTGGCCAAGCAACACCAGAATATTGTCAAGATGGGAAAAGTTATATATAAACAAGAACACACAATCTGGGAGAGGCTGCAGCAATTTGCTTTTGCCTGAGCTTTCTGAGAAGGGCAAAATTCCACCCCTCATCTCCACTCCAGTCTGCTAAATTGAGTTCATTTTGAACTCATTTCGCAGCACTTGAAGAAAACGGAGGGCAAAGGGGGAAAAGAGGAGAAAGAGAGAGGAACTGGGACATCTAAAAGCAGTTGAAAAAGTGGGATGACAGAGAATTAATGCGGACTATCCCTGCCAAATCAGGATACTTGGGGATGTGTAAGACAGTTTGTGAACTTTCGTTCTTCCTGTTTATTAATCTGACAGTCGCAGTATGTCAAAATGGAAGCTTTCATTTAGCTTGACTAGTTGATTGCAGGGTTTTTTTAAGGTAAAGTTAGGAAAGTGTGACTTACCCACAGACACCCTGAGACTGTGGTCAAGGCTAAACATGCAATCCACTTCCAGCTCTTTGATCAAGTTATTGGAACATCAATTTTTAAAATCAGGAATGAGAAGTCTCCATTCATTGCACCTGGAGTCTCTTTCCTCAAAGTGAGAATTGTGTGCATGTGTGTAGAAAAGGACATAGCTTTGTTTTGTTTGGAAAAAATTCTGTCAGTGTAGATTCTGTGGGTATCCTGTGTTTTTCCACCCATCCAGTTTCTGCCAGGTCCTTCCACAGCACATCTGTTAGTTTTTATATCCCTTAGCACGCCCAGATTGTGAGAGTCAGTGTGGTGCAGTAGTTTGAATATTGTGCTACGGGTGAGTCTATGATGTAGAACTAATGCACTCTGATGTCACTTTCATTGACATGGCACAATGCTATGGGCGCTTCCACACAGCTCTTTACCCCATGAGCACCTCAGAAAGCACAGAAAGCACATCCAGATGTTATTATTTATTTATTATTTATTTATTTATTTGATGCACTTATTAACCGCCATTCTCAGCCCTTACGGGCGACTCATGGCGGTGTACAGTACACATAAAAAGACAGTTACAAAGGCCAGTATCAACAACATATAACTATACGACAAATACAAACTACATAAAAATCCGCTTCGTCTCTTAGTAGAATCATAGCCAGTCTCATCTTCCTTATACCATTCCAGTTCTCATTACCGTAATGTTGTTGCTTAGCACTTAATTAAATGCCCTCTCGAACAGCCAGGTCTTAAGGCTTTTTCGAAAGGACATGAGGGAGGGCGCCTGTCTGATGTGTGCCGGGAGAGTGTTCCACAGCCGGGGGGCCACCACCGAGAAGGCCCTCTCCCTCGTCCCCGCCAGCCGTGCCTGTGACGCAGGCGGGATCGAGAGAAGGGCCTCCCCAGACGATCTCAAGGTCCTCGTGGGCTCATAGGCCAAGATGCAGTCCGAAAGGTATTTTGGGCCGGAACCGTTTAGGGCTTCCCGGACTGGCCCGGCAGAATATCTGGAAACCCCTCCTCCCCCCAAAGCCCTTTTAAAATTAAGGAAAACTTAACCAGCCTCCATTGCAGTGTTTCCAGAGCTCTCCCGGTGTGTAGAAATGATGCACTAGGAGAGCAGGAAGCGGGGAGAAGCGTTTTTCTTCCCTCCCCTCTCCTGGCACATCATTTCTATGTGCTGGGAGAGCTCTGACAACACTATAAT
The DNA here is from genome assembly GCF_037176765.1 of Anolis sagrei. Classification (NCBI taxonomy): domain Eukaryota; kingdom Metazoa; phylum Chordata; class Lepidosauria; order Squamata; family Anolidae; genus Anolis; species Anolis sagrei. The sequence continues at coordinate 31,340,375 of NC_090021.1, read as the reverse complement.
GGAGGCCAGGTAAATTTTCCTTATTTTTAAAAGGGGTTTCGGATCTTTGGGGGAGGAGGTGGGATTTAGTCCGGGACATTGTGTGAATGGTGCCTGGACTGCAGCCCAGACACCATTCCCATAGTTTTCTGGACTGCAGTCCAGACACCGGAAGTAGTGGATTTATCCCACACCTTCCAAGAAGGTGTGGAATAAATCCACTTTCTAATTTATTTGCCACAAACCATGTTTTTCCTGGTTTGTGGCAAATTAATTGCGGATTGGCCAGAAAATCCTCTGGACAGCCCCTTTTTTATCGTGGAAATTTCCGCAATAATGGGACTTTCTGGATGGGCCGTATGAGATCCTGAGATCTGTTGTCTGGTGAGACAGAGAAGACTAAAGACTTCGTGAAACTAGAATCCCATGATTACATAGTATTGAGCCAGAGCAGTTAAAATTGTGTCATACAGTGTAGGTCAGAGGTTCCCAACCTTTTTTTGACCAGGGCCCACTTTGACCAAGGTTCACTTAACCAAGGCACACTTTGACCAGGGCCCACTTAACCAGGGCCCACTTTGACCGAGGACCACTTTGACCAGGGACCACTTTGACCAGGAACCACCTTGACCAGGGCCCACTGTGACCGGGGACCATTTGACAGGGACCACTCTCCAACATTAGTACCAAAAGGGGTGGGGGTGGTCAGTTCTGTAGAAAGGAATTGAAATAAATAAGATGTAGCAATGGAATCTCTTTGAGGGGTGAGGTAACTTTCTCTTCAAAGGTATTTTTATTGCCTTGGGTTTTGGCCATGTTTTCATTCTTTGTTGTCCACTCTCTGCCTTTGTCTCCCTTCCAGTGAGGACACATTTTGCCTTTCTCCAGGCAAAATGTAGCTGCATGGATATTTAGACTTTTTATCCTTTTTACCTTCCTTAGAATATGAGCTTAGTATGCTAGTTAGCTCCAAGACCTTTTTTTATCTAGAATAGATTTCTTTTTACTTCAATAAATATTTTAATCCTGACTCTCCACATGTAAGTTTCTGCTGGTTATAAAGTCTGCTTCTAGCACTCTGCTATATTTATGGTGGAATCACCCCAAATGAGGGTTATTTTTTGAGCCTAACAGTTCTAATTCCCAACAGACCTTCTGGTCCTAAGGGAGCAATGGACTGAGTCTCCAAATTGCTAACAAATATACTGTGGGCTTCTTGCAATGCTGATAATCCATGTTTTCTCCAATCAATATTAGTGGAAGGAGAAAAAATTCTTGGGAGGATTCTTTTGCATAACAATAGTCATTCTTTCCCTCCTTCCACAACCAAAATAATCTCATACTTTGTCTTTTGGTGTGCGGGGTGGTAAGCACTAGGCATTTGAAGCATTATCCCTTGAAAAATAAGTGCCGCAGGCATTTGATCTTTAGACATAATTACATAATACGATGCAGAATGTGCATGTTCGGAACAACTGTTAATATTAATCTTAGCGCCTACACAGTATTTTTCTCACATCTTCAAAGTGCTTTTCCTTCCATTAGCTATAAGCCTTACAATACTTCGGGGACATTCACTGGTAAATAAGTAAATATTATTCCGATTCTATTGATGAGGCAACAGAGCCAGTGAAGCGGTGCGATGTGCCTAAGGCCAAAGAAGAGAAATGCTGCCAATCTGACAGAGAAAAACAACCCCAAAACAATATGAAGACAAGGCTGCCCCATTACTCCTCAGCTAACAAAGAGCCAGATCCACAGGAGGCAGCAAGTAGCATCGTCTGCAATGTCTTTGAAATATTTTGCCTCCCTGTAGAGCAAAGTGTGGCCTTTCAAGGCTGTTTCTCCAGCCCTCAATCCTTCCAGATGCTGCAGATTTACTCTCCAGATGCTGAATCAAATGGAAGCATCACCTTTTCAATAGGTTACAGGGCCCTCCTGCATTATCTAAGATGGAAAAAATGTTGGGTTTTTTCGCAACTGGAAATAAACATTTGGTGACTTCAGACTCTGCAACATTTCACAGATGAAAGCCAGAGCACATGTGGCTGAAGACTATTACAGTGTGGTCAAAAGAGCAGGCAACAAGAAGGCAAAAGTTATTAATTTGAAACAATACACAAAACTATTTTAAGTGAGGATGCCTAGTCAGTTTACGAAATCTTTTAAAAATGAAAAATTCAAATTATCTGAGTAGGAGGGGCAAGACTCCTCTTATCTTCCAGCTGAGTTAATTGTGTGCAAACTGCTTTTGCATTTTGAATTCAGTTTGCAGAAAATGAAAAAAGCTAGGATGAAGGGGGAAAGTGGTAGGAGGAGAAACCCGGACACTTTAAAAGGCAGCTAAGTGGGACAGCAGGGGAGAAACTTCTAAACTGGGGCAGTTGGAAGATATGTGATTTTTGATTTCATATTTTCTTTGAGGGGTCTTTTTGGCAGACCATGAATCCTCCCAAAGATCCCAGAAGTTAAAAAACTGGCTTCCCAACCCACCACAGTTGTCCAGTCCACCCCAATGTAGAATAACCAGGTGTCCTAACAGGCTTCTGTTAATAAAGCTAGCAGAAGCATTAGCTATTTGAAATTAAGAGAAGAATGTAATAGAAAGTCGAATACTGCAGAGAGACTGATCACTGTTTGTACAGAGAGTTCCACTGCTGAACGGCTCTCACAGTCAGGAAGTTCTTCCATCTGAACTTTAGGAAGAACTTCCTAACTGTGAGAGCTGTTCAGCAGTGGAACTCTTTGCCCTGGAGTGTGGTGGAGGGTCCTTCTTTGGAAGCTTTTAAACAGAGGCTGGATGGCCATCTTCAAAGGTGCTTTGAATACAATTTTCCTGCTTCTTGGCAGGGGGTTGGACTGGATGGCCCATGAGGTCTCTTCCAACTCTATGATTCTATGATTGTGCAATGAAAAAGCCATGTGTCCTCCATTACACATTCCCCTGTTGGAAAGTCTGTCGGATGGAGGTCCTATATTTGATAGCATCCACATACTATTTCAAGATGAAATATATATAAAAGAACAAGGGCCTTGAATTTTCCCATCCATTAGTTCGCAGACAGCAGACTGGTCACACATAGGGCTAATCTATTGTAGTGAGATAAATCAGTTTTCTGGGGGGGGGGGGGGGGGTTATTTACTTACGTTTCATTTTATTTAAACTTTCTACCAAGACAAAGACTCAAAACAACTCAGAATGAGATAGAAAAACAAATACAAAACACATTTAAAAATACATATAGAAACACAGCAGAATTTAAATCAAGTTTTAAAAAGTAAAAAGGACATTAAGCTCACTCTCCCTTTCCTTCTACAGTGAATTCCATTCCAGACATATCTCAGACTCTCATGAGCATCTGAAACCTGTGTTTTACCAAGGATGTAAGTTTTGGTTTGACTAAACTGAGACTGCTGTTCTTTTGTTCTCTAAAATCTTGGGGTTTGTTCCTGGCATACCAGGTTCCTAATGATTCCAATAGAGACCTTGCAGAGATCGAGGGCTGAGTCAGAGATAATTTATTGCTCCATTAGCCAAAGAAGGATATCAGAGGAAATCTCCCAGATTTGATATGCTCTACCATTGTTCTTTGAAGCCAAGCTTTGAAACTGTAAGGATATTCAATGCTAATCAAGCTGACCAATTGCAACATTCACACTTGCCTCAAACAGACGAGTTCTTTCTCCCACCCTGGACATTCCACAGATATATAAAACCCCATTCGCCTCATTTCCAACAGACCTCACAACCTTTGAGGTTGCCTGCCATAGATGTGGGCTAAACATCAAGAGAGAATGCTTCTGGAGCATGGCCATACAGCCCGGAAAACTCACAGCAAATCAATACAATCCTTTCCAACAGACTGAATTTCTTTTCCCTGGCTGCCTTTTGATTGCCCAGGAGCATCTCCATCTTATCTGGATTAAGCTTCACTCTGTTTGCACTTATCCATTGCTGATATCAAATACTTATTTTGGATGATGTACAAGAATTTTTCAGTGCTTTTATTGTAATCAGTAGGATTGCAGGACCAGTAATTGTATATTTACCAAGGCACAATGGGATAATAAGCAAGCACATATGCTCCTTCACCATCAACTCTGCTGGACTGGCCACGTTATCTCAATAATAATAATAAATAATAAACTTTATTTGTACCCTGCTACCATCTCCCCAAGGGACTCGGTGCGTCTTACATGAGGCCAACCCCAAAGTACATCAAACAGAACATCAATGAACACAACATCAATAAACAATCAATAAAATACAAATCATATAAATCACATAAACAAAAAACAATCAATAGTGACATAAACAATTTTAAAAATGTCCAGGCCAAATGTAATAGATTAAAATTGAAAATATGCTGACGTGAACAAGGTAAAATATAACTATGATAGGATTTTTTGGAGAGAAATGAGGGAGCACAGTCCATCCTAAGTCAGTATTAAAGTGCATTGTGAGGACATATTTCTGAGAGTTCTCCTTATTCTGGGAAGGCACACTGGAACAACCACATTTCCAGGCTCCTCCTAAAGACTGCCAATGTTGGGGTGTGTCTAATGTCCCTGGGAAGTGAATTCCAGAGTCGGGGGGCCACCACCGAGAAGGCCCTCTCCCTCGTCCCCACCAATCGCACCTGTGAAGGAGATGGGAGCATGAGCAGGGCCTCTCCAGATGATCGAAGAGATCGTGTGGGTTCATACACAAAAATGCTGTCACGCATTTATGTCCATCCTGGGAATTTCTAATGTTGGGCAAAAAAGGAACACGGACTGTTCAATAGACCCCAGAGAGTATTAAAACCCTGATGCAGATTGTCACAGGATTCCCTTTGTTCATGCACCAACACAGGGTCATTGCAGAGTGCTACCTGTCTATACTGTTGACTTAAAGATGAAGTAGAAATATTCTTCTTGATATTAGCTGCTTCCCATTTTGATCCAACCAAGAAACAACCAAGGAAGGACAGCCAGCCGAGAGATGAGGAACAATGTATCTGCCTAAAAAGAGGGAGAAAGAGAAACTAAAGTTGATATAACTTGAAAGCGGGTAATTTTAAATGGATTTCCCCCCTGAAAAAGCAAGTAAAATAGACACAAAAGTGAAACATGATTGCAAAAATTGCCTTAAGAAAGGGTACTTATGTACTTTTGGAAGATACACTAGGAACTTACTGCAGGTTAACAATTTGCAGCTAAAGAGCAACAGGAAAATGCTAACATTCTAAGAGGTTTTTCATGAGCTGAAAATACATTGTAATACGTGAAAATACTTTTATCATAATAATGTTCAACAGAGTGAATTGTTCTTAAAACTAACATTTATATCTCTGCTAATGGAGCTGCCAATCTTTGTGAGTGGAGCACAGAAATATGCTTCTACAAGGCAAAATCCTACAACCTTAAGAAAGCCTACAGTCAATAAGTTTCTTAGGAAGTGTTTGAAACATGATGGCCATGTATAAATATGTGAGGGGAAGTCATAGGAAGGAGGGAGTAAGCTTGTTTTCTGTTGCCCTGGAGACTAGGACGTGGAACAATGGCTTCAAATTACAAGAAAGGAGATTCCACCTGAACATTAGGAAGAACTGTTCAGCAGTGGAACTCTCTGCCCTGGAGTGTGGTGGATGCTCCTTCTTTTGAAGGCTTTTAAGCAGAGGCTGGATGTCCATCTGTCAGGGGTGCTTTGAATGTGATTTTGCTGCTTCTTGGCAGAATTGGGTTGGACTGGATGGCCCATGAGGTCTCTTCCAACTTTATGATTCTATGAAACAGCGCAATGTGTCTGTTACCTGAATAACATATTCAGGAGTAGCCATGTTAGATGTGTGCAACAAAGTCCAACATCCATAAACAGCAATATTTTTATTAGGCCAATTTCAAAGCCTAAAATACATCAAGCTTTCAAAGCTTCACTGGTTTCTTAATCAGACAAATATGTGAAAAATCATACAAGAGAAAAATGGTGACAATGTTAGAGCCACAGGCCTACTTCCTGTCAGTTAAGATGGTATTCAGGGATTTCCATGCAGGCAAAAACTATTCCCCTTATTGGCTGATGTGAGAACGAGAAACAACCAGCAGTAAAATATATGTAATAACATTCCAAATCCATTAGCAAAAGAAAAGCGACCTTTTTTGAGACCCAGATATCCCTGTCCTATATGAAGCTGAATGCATCTTTCTATGCAGAGAGCATTCAATTTCTCATGACGCACTGTTACATCTATTGAATAATCATTTAGTAAAATAAATAATAAAAAACTAGGGTCCCCTGATGGTGCAGCGGGTTAAACCACTGGACTTGTTGACCAAAAGGTTGGTGGTTCAAATCCAGAGAGCAGGGTGAGCACCCACTGTTAAGCCCAGCTTCTGCCAATCTAGCAGTTCAAAAACATGCAAATATGAGTAGATCAATAGGTACCGCTTCCGCAGGAAAGTAACAGTGCTCCATACAGTCATGCCAGCCACATGACCTTGGAGGTGTCTACGAACAATACCAGCTCTTCGGCTTAGAAATGGAGAATGAGCACCAACCCCCAGAGTCGGACATAACTAGACTTAATGTCAGGGGAAACCTTTACCTTTACTTAAAATCTCCTGAAACATAGAGCAACATCAGACTTTACAAAATGCAACATGTTTACAGAAGAAGTGTTCCATGATGGCAAACTAGGGTTGCCAGTTCTTTTTTAAGTCAGTTTTCAGGTGATGTGAATAATTATAATGATAATAATACTTTTATTTCTTACCTGCTTTTCCTCATTGCTTGAGGTGGGTTACAACACCACTAAAAACACAATAGTTTTAAAACATTCTACAAAATATGCATATTAAAAGATGTTTCTACAAAATACATGTTAAAATACACAGAACAAAGATTAAACACAAGACACAAGTTTAAAATTAATGATTAAAACTGGCTGGATAAGTGTGCCGGAAGAGATTGGTCTGTAGATGGTTTTTAAATTCTGAGAACTCAGGGCCCTTCCACACAGACACATAACCCAGAACATAAAGGCAAAAAAATCCCACAATATCTGCTTTGAACTGGTTTATTGGAGTCTACACTGTCATATATTCCAGGTCAAAGCAGATAATATGGGGTTTTATTCAGCTGTGTGGAATGGGTTTCATTTAGCTGTTGAATCTCTTCTGGCAGATCATTCCAGTCTTGCTGTGACTCTCAGCGTGAGAGCTTGGCCTTGAAGGCTATATGTATTGTATAGGAATTTTAGTTAAAAATCAATCCAAAACACCTGGTTCTGTGGGTCAGTATTATACCTTAGCTCTTATTAAAAATAGAACGATCCCCTTATCTGCATACAGTGGTAAAAGGTGAGTATTTAGAGAGTCCTAGGAGAACCTGAGAGAACGAACCAAGCCTCTCTACTCTCCGATTCTGGCTTTTTTGAATGCCAGGGACAGGAAAACAATGGAGGTACTTCCCCTTAAAGGAGCACTGAAATAATAAATAAGGTTGGTCAAAGTCCATATTCCAGAAATAAAGCCCAAATGCTCACTGGAGGGAAGGATATTAGAGGCAAAGATGAAGTATTTTGGCCACAAAACGAGAAAACAGGAAATCTTGGAGAAAACAGTGATACTGGGGAAAATGGAAGGGAAAAGGAAGAGGGACAGACCAAGGGCAAGATGGATGGATGTTATTCTTGAAGTGACTGGCTTGACCTTGAAGGAGCTGGGGGTGGGCACGGCTGACAGGGAGCTCTGGCGTGGGCTGTTCCTTGAGGTTACGAAGAGTCGGAAGCGACTGAATGAATAAACAAGACAAGGCATTTCTTTACATTCTCCCAGGACAGACAAAGCTCTCACCTTTTGCCACTCTATTCAAAGAGGATGGTTCCTAATGTATATAAAATAATTAATACCATACCTTGGCTTTTATTAAAAAAGGAACCATCTCCTTCTCCAAATAGAGGACCAAAGGGCCTTTTTGAAAGCCTGGGCAGAAAAATGGCAGCTGTGGCCAGAGGTGGTTAACCCAAAGTTGGCACTAATGCTTTCCCCTATCTGCAGAATGACCCTTAACTTACCCACAGGTCATATCAGAATTCATAAATTTGGCCCTAAACTTGCTCAACTTATGTACAACCTATATGCTCTCTCTCTCTCTCTCTCTCTCTCTCTATATATATATATATATATATATTCCACATAAGACAGATATGGTGTTCTTTATTTGAATGACACAGTGTGCTTCTCTGGTTGATTCTTAAGGTATTATATTTAATGGCATAACATCATTAAGGCCCATCTTCTGTGACACCACAAAATCTCTAGTTTGGGCCCTGAACTCTCATGGTCAGGGAGAGTGCCATCCAGGGAACCCTGTTGCTAGTATAAGAATACAGAGCTGTTCTTGAAAAGCAGGCCTGTCTAAAACACGTAGTCCAACTGTGATGTGATTATCTACCTTTTCCTTATAAAGTTAATGTGGGATAAGAGGGTATAACACTTGACATATAATAAAGGTGGTGTGTCCAGATTGAGTCAAACTCATGCTGACTTGGCAACATTGCCTGGCCATGTGGTGTAATTGACCAAGTGGCTAAAAGTGCTATTATTTCTTGGTTTTGTGCAGAGTTTTCATTACATTGCTTGTCTGTCTGGCTGCCTATCTATCTGCCTGCCTACCTGCTATCAGCAGGTAGCATTTCATACAACTGATCAAATTGCTTCCAGCAGATAACAACTGCTTCACAACACCCTGTGTGTGTGCTCACAAATTCTTGCTCCTATGTTACTCCATCCTTGTAGCTAAGCTCACAGGAACAAATATCTGAACCAGACCTTAAGACATCCTGTAATCATAATCCCACCTAGTGGGCTTGCAAGGCATTCTTCTCCACTTGTTCCCATCCCATTTCATGTCTCACAAAGGCAGATTCTTTAGGAATGCGCCACAGAAAACACAACATCTGTTGCTATGCAGGGAAATGAGTATTTATTTAGCCAAGACATCCAATGTGAACATGTCCGGGCTCATTAAAGTGTGAGAATTAGGTAGATTTTGTTAGTTCCTTTTCTTTGAACTGGCATAGCCCATCATTATTTGGCATTTAGAATATATAAAAGAGCAGATTAAATTACTTGTAAAATGTGATTGCATGAATAAAACTATTGTGACAGACCTCCCTAGGAATGGGTGTTTCTCCACCCCCACCCTTTATTTGTGTAGGTCTGTAAAAGAGTCTTGGCAGAATAATAAAATGCCTATTGAGGGGTTTATTCGTCAAACATCTGACAGGAAAGCTAGGTAGAAATCAAATGGCTAAATGAAAAAAAAATAAGAGAGAGATGAAACATCCCCCTCTGATTCTGTCTTAGGGCCTGTCAGCACAGCAATATGATGGCATACTTCTCTTGAAGCAATATGAACATAATGTATATGACCTGGGAACACTGCACAATGTGAAGCAGAAAATATGTGCTGGCTTGTGTGATTTCAAGTATTTATACTGTCTCTCAGTTTGATGACAACATCAAAAACATAAAGTAGTGCCCCCAAAGAATATAATTGCAATGAAAGATAACAAAATAATTTAAAATTTAGGACTCTTAAAAAGTAACAAAAAACATCACTGTCTCTGTTCAGAGAAGCTTGGGCAGTAGCAATTGTTTTGACCTAGTGAGTAGATTCAAACCGAGTTGTTACCAAGTATTTTCCAAGGTGCCACAGTTTAAAAGGCCCTGTTCTCAGTACCAGCCCATTCCAAATTAAAAGATCTGTTGATGGCAGAAGTAAATTATCTCTGCCAAAAATACATACTTACTGATTTAATTACTAATTAACTGCTTATCTGGGCTGTGGCACAGCTAGTTAGTAGCCAGCTGCATTAAATCACTACTGACCAAGAGGTCATGAGTTCGAGGCCAGCCCAGGTCGGAGTAACTCCCAACCATTAATAATCTAGCTTGCTGTTGACCTATGCAGCCAGAAAGACAGTTGCATCTATCAAGTAGGAAATTTAGGTACCACTTTGTGGGGAGGCTAATTTAACTAATTTACGATACCATAAAATCTTCCATCAGCATGCACAAGAATTAGGAAGTACTCCATCAAGGACTCAGTGCCACAAGTGAACAGTGAAGCAACAGCTCCCCCTGTAGCTGAAATCGAGCATACCCTCATGAAGCCAGAAAGTGGGGATGTTAAATTGCCTCTGTGTCTGTCTAAGTATGTTGTATGTCTATGACATTGAATGTTTGCCATATATATGTGTAATGTAATCCACCCTGAGTCCCTCGCAGGGTGAGAAGAGTGGAATATATATACTGAAAATAAATAAATACATTCATACACACATACATACATATCCTGATGTTGATTTTGCCTCAAATTTTAGTTCCAACAGATTTTTCTTTTTCTTTAATTGCAAAAAAATGGTCTAGGAAGTTCAACTTTCTCCTTCCTCCACACATATTGGGTCTGCTCCAGAGCTATTTACAAGAAGGAAGGGGTTCTCAGCAAGACCTTACACATATATCATCTGGTTTACCCTTCATTGTAATGGAAGAACAATGTAAAAGTATTTATTGTAAAAGATAAGGCTGCTAAATTATGCTATAGCTACATTATCTACTGGATGAAACACTGAAAATGTTTTAGATTCTTCGGAATATAGTATCTTTCTTTCCTCAGCTTTTCACTACACATGTACAAAGGTTTGGAAAAAGATATAAAACAGATGTATGATTCTGGCACATGTTTTAGGCTTGACTTGAACAGATTCCTTGTATTAATAGCATACAGTCGCTGAAAGGAAATGTGGTTTCAATTCCTTGGGGGGAAAAACCAGCAAAAAAGCTAATTCTGTTACTTCTTTTCATGATACCTAGCTCTCCCCTAATGTTATACTGGTTGTATTATGGTGAAACCAAACAATTGCATAGATACAAGAGTCAAGAGGATTCCTCCATCTAAATCAGTACTGTAGTTCAGGCATGGGCAAACTTTGGCCCTCCAGGTGTTTTGGACTCCAACTCCTAACAATTCCTAACAGCCAGTAGGCTGTTCAGAATTGTGGGAATTTAAGTCCAAACACCTGGAGGGCCAAAGTTTGCTCATGCCTGATGTAGTTACTTTTAATGGTTGTCACTGGACTAGTTTTTGTCCATAAGCCAATTTAATGCAGATTAACTTCATTGAACTGGATTACTTTACTTACTTAGGTGATCCCTCATTGTCTGAGTATGATGGCCTTCCAAGTGTAATGTCTTGGTAGTGGATACGTATATGACTGTAGAGCCCTATTCTTGACCAACATGTTCTTCCATACTGGGGACATCTGTTTCCAGGTGGAAGGCAGTTCTGATAAGGGTTTGCTTGACATGCCTTCCTCTTGGCACTTTTCTCCCCCTTGCCCTCCATTCATGCCTCTTCAATTCCACAGCACTGCTGGTCACAGCTGACCTCCAGCTAGAGCACTCAAGGGCCAGGGCTTCCTAGTTCTCAGTGTCTATGCCACAGTTTTTAAGGTTAGCTTTAAGCCCATCTTTAAACCTTTTTTCCTGTCCACTAACATTACGTTTTCCGTTTTTGAGTTGGGAGCAGAGTAACTGCTTTGGGAGACGGTGATAGGGCATTTGGACAACATGGCCAGTCCAATGGAGTTGATAGCATAGGAGCATCACTTCAGTGCTGGTGGTCTTTGTTTCTTCCAGCATGCTGACATTGGTCCGCCTGTCTTTCCAAGATATTTGCAGGATTTATGGAGGTAATGCTGATGGAATTGTTCCAGGAGTTGAGTGTAATGTCTGTAGACAGTCCATGTTTTGCACGCATATAACAGGGTTGGGAGGACGATAGCTTTATAAACAAGCACCTTGGTATCTCTATAGATGACTTGATCCTCAAACACTCTGTGCTTCATTCAGAAACATGCTGCGCTCACAGAGCTCAGGAGGAGTTGTATTTGAGTGTCAATGTTGATTTTTGTGGAAAGGTGACTGCCCAGGTAGCGGAAATGGTCAACATTTCATCATATAATACAATCCAACTCATATAATACAATCCAATCCAGTTCAATGCAGTTCAATCTGTATTATATGAGTCTGCACTGACCATTATAATGCAATGTAGATGGAACCTGAGAAGCATAGGTATATTCAACACTACTGAGCTGTGGATCTAACATTACATTGGTTATTGCACTTTAACCAACCATTAGGTCTTGAACTGCTAAACAATCAAATAAATTGTTCCTAGAGCAAATATCTGTCTGAATTAAAATGCATAATCTTGGCTAAGCCTGTTTCAAATTTCATGTTTCTTTTCTTTTTTCAAGGTCAGACTTTTTTTTATTAAAAGGAGTAGTTTCTTACTTTCATCACCTTTACAAAAGGTATACTGCCCATAAAAACCAGTTGTTCTTCCTGGTGTTATTTGGTAATCCTTCCATAGTATCTATTTGCTTACTGAAGGACTGTCCTTCCGATTTATTCATAGCCTCACATTTAGCCCATGTTTCCCTGTGAACTTTATTATAATCCAGACTTTTTTGTCCTTAATCAGCATTATTCATGGTGTTATTAAGTTTGGCTTTTACTGTTTAATATCAGAAAATCTTATTTGTGTATTTCTGTACTGAAGCTGTTTCAGTCTATTGGTTTTGGGCCAAAAAAGACTTGTAAACCTACTAGAATAAGCAACAAAGAGCTTTGTGGTTCCTTAAGGAGTGACAAGTTTTATTTGGCATAGGCTTTCAAGGATACCAATACTGAGCAGTCCACAGAAGCTTATGTCACGTAAAATTTGTTTGTCTTTAAGGTGTCACAAGACTGTTATGGTTTGTGCACCAATAGACTACCATAGCTACCTGATTTAAATTTGCTGTAAGAATAAAGAGAGAATATTAGTTCCAGAGAAAGAAAATTAGTAAAAAAAAATTAGTATTATGCTAAAGGCTAAATTAATATTTGCAAATTATGCTTATAGTGAAAAAGGAACATTAATTCTAATCCAGCATTAAATTTATGTTAAATATACATTATTACACTAAAGTCTTTATCAGAACAAAGGCAAAATATCTCATTCGTTATAGTCTTTCTCCTCTGCATTAGTCCCTGTTTGGAGCATGAGAAAGAAGGAAATAATTGCATGAACCTTTGAGAACTCCAGTCTTCACAGACACTGAATAGAACTGAGTGGTCTATACATATGTTTGGGTGACTGTGATGGGGCATTCGGACAACGTGGCTTTGAAAGTGATTTTCCTGCTTCTTGGCAGGAGGTTGGACTGGATGGCCCACGAGGTCTCTTTCAGCTCCATGTTTCTATTATTCTAAGGCAGGAAACAAGAACTTTAAAGTATTTGACCCACCTCATAATGGCAGGAAGGGTATTACATATAGGACAAATTTTTAAGAAACTACTATCAGGACCAGCTTTCTACAACTCTAATTCACACTATGAGAATATAACACCTTGATACTTACTGGCATGGCTGCAATATGGTTTACTTTTTGAATAGGTCACATTTGAACTCCTTTTGCATATTCTCCTTGGCTTCCTGACTTCTCTCTATCTTTTCTCTGAAACTGTCATCTCAGGTTCTGTCTACATGGGGCAGATTAGCTCAATGTAAATCTTCCCTCAGAGCAAACCTGGATTTGACACTTACCACGTCATCAGACTGGGTTTTTCCCCTGTCCTAGCAAGCTGCCAGCACACTGTTGGGATGGAGTCTGTTGGAGCTCATCACACGATGCAGGGCTACTTCCAACAGGGCTCCATTGGACTCCGTCCCAGCAGCACGCCAGCAGCGTGCTAAGAGGGTGCTATGAGGAGACGGATGACTACTCATCTCCTCCCTGAAGAAGTAGGGGACAACATGGGAGGAAGCCAGGAACTGCGGGGAAATACTGTGGGATGGTAGCCCAATACCCACAATGATTAGGGGACGAAGCTGGGCACTGCCACATTGTTTCCCACACTGTCCATGTTACAAGGTCCTTCCATGCTGAATCCAGAACTACAGTCCATATGACCCAAGACCACATCCAAAGAATTGCACTCATCTCCATGTCACTATCACTTTTAACTGGCCATAGAGCTCTCTCCCTAGTTCTTATCGGTTGCGTGGGCATCTCTTTCTGGCATTAGCAGAGGTGTCCACAATGGCTAGGAATTCAGATGGAGGGCCGTGGTCATCTCCAAGTGGCAATGGCATCAATGGGAGCACTATCAATCCCCTTTCTCAGAGCTGATCAGTGCAAGGAAGGGGCAAGGGCGGTAGTGTCCATCTGGACAATGGATTGGATCCAAAGCTCCTAGATACTTCAGAATTTCCAGCAAACTTCTCAAGAAGGCAGCCAGCAGTCTATTTGCAGGGAGCCCTGGGTTTTGATCCAGTGTAGACAAACCCTCAGTCAGGGACAGCCATTGGATTTGCTTCTATGGGACTAGAGAATCCACTTTTGTTTTCACTGTCACTATACTGCAATGGCACTTAATTATATGAAAGTTCTGCTGGTGTTGGAATACAGTGGAAATATGTGGGGCAGCTGTGAGAAGAGCACCATTAAAATTAAGAGTGGTTTCACCCTTATCAGGCATGTAGCCAGGGGGGGGGGGCCTCGGGGGGCTTCAGCCCCCCCCCCCCCCGAAATTCTCATGGTGGTTCGCGAAAAGCCCTTACTGGTGCATTATTTAAACTGTTATGTTTATTAATATCATGATTTGATCACCATTCTCAATATATCCCATATGTATGGGGGTATTGGGGTAATGATACAAAAGGTTTGCTAGGCTAGACCCTCTTTCACTCAGACTCAGCCCCCCCCCCGAAACTCAGCCCCCCCCCGAAAATTTTTTAGCCCCCCCCCCGAAACGAAATCCTGGCTACGGGCCTGACCCTTATTTGTTTATTATTATTTATTTGCCATATTTATATCCCACCCTTCTCACCCCAAAGAGGACTCAGAGCGGTGCACATAAAAGCACAATCTGATGCCCTACAACACATATTCAGAAAATAAAACATATACATATGCGTTAAAACAACCACTAAAACAATTCAACATTAAAATTATTGAAATCACATAATCCAATATCATAATCCAAGACCATTCCAATTATCATTGCAGCATTCCATATTCACTTATTGTACTGATAGATTATCCAAAAGCTTGGCCCCATATCCATATCTCCCAGCATTTAAATGTGTTGATCATGTGACCATTTTTTTTGTCGTGTCAGGAGCAACTTGAGAAACTGCAAGTTGCTTCTGGTGTGAGAGAATTGGCCGTCTGCAAGGACGTTGCCCAGGGGACACCCAGATGATTTGTTGTTTTTATCATCCTTGTGGGAGGCTCCTCGCATGTCCCCGCATGAGGAACTGGAGTTGATAGAGGGAGCTCATCCACCTCTCCCTGGATTCGAACCTGCGACCTGTCGGTCTTCAGTCCTGCCGGCACAGGGGTTTAATCCACTGCACCACCGGGGGCTCCTATGTGACCATAAAGAAGTGTAACATACGATATTAATATTGTGGTGAGACTTCATATTTAGTTAAATTCAACAATAACAAAAATGGAGGGAGAAGGTGTAGCATGTCATTAATATTCATATACCTAAATCTGCAGTATGTTTTGAATATTGTGCTGACCCAACTGGAGTCAATATATTATCAGAGAAACCAGTCACCATTGATCCAAAAACTCAGGATCTTGCTTTCAGTTTAACATTTCACTTTTTATGTAAAAAAAAAAAATTGCTATAGCATAGCAATGAAACCAGTCCTAGTAATTGTTCTCCAGAGGAGGTTTATTAAAAGCTTAAGTACAATACTTTCCAGAACATGGTTGTAATAAGCATGAACTTGAATGAATGTTCAGTATGCAATCCATATTTCATCAGTTGATACTTTTTGACAACTGGTTTGATAATGGCTTTAATCCAGGAGGAGTGAAAGGATCTGGGTGGATTGCTAAAATAGCTGTAAAGAATTCACTGCAATGTTCTTCATAGTTATAGTGCTTTGCCAGAAGAAGAAGAGATTTTACCTGTCACTGAGTATAAACAGAGGAATGGGTCGTTCCGCTACTATAAAATAAGCTTTGGCTTTTCAAAAAATTTGAATGTCTTTTATGCTCGTGTTCTTACTACACTAGAAAGCAACTGATAAATTGATAAATAAATGTAATTCACAAACATTAAGGTTTTCAACATACACAGTTTTATGTTTGTATTAATTTATGACCCCCTTATCCACAGACTTGACATTCACAATTTCACTTATCCATATTCCCTCCCAGAAGTGTTTGTGGGATTCTCAAGGGCAGTGTTTCTCAACCTTTCTAATGCTGCGATCCCTTAATCCAGTTCCTCATGTTGTGGTGACCCCACAACATGAGGAACTGTTATGAATCAGAATGTAAATATCTGATAGGCAGGATGTGTTTTCATTCACTGGACCAAATTTGGCACAAATCCCCGATTGGTCCAAAAGATTTGGGGGGGGGGGGATTTGGTTTTGTCATTGGGCAGTTGTAGTTGCTGGGATTTATAATTAGTTCACCTACAATCAAAGAACATTCTGAACTCCACCAACAGAACGCCCACAAGAAACAAGGTTTTGATGGGTTTGGTGGACATTGACCTTGAGTTTTGTAGTTGTAGTTCACCTACTTCCAGAGAGCACTGTGGACTCAAACAATGATGGATCTTGACCAAACTTGGCATGAGTACTCAATATGCCCAAATGTGAACAGTGATGGAGTTTGGGGGAAATAGTTCTTGACATTTGGGAGTTGTAGTTGCTGGGATTTATAGTTCACCTGCAATCAAAGAGCATTCTCAACTCCACCAATGATGGAATTGAACCAACCTTGGCACACAGAATTCCCCTGACCAACAAAAAATACTGGGAGGATTTGGTGGGCATTGACCTTGAGTTTTGGAGTTGTACTTCACCTATATCCATAGAGCACTATGGACTCAAACAATGATGGATCTGGACTAAACTTGACATGAATACTCAATATGCCCAAATGTGAACTCTGGTGGAGTTTGGGGAAAATACACCTTGACATTTGGGAGTTGTAGTTGCTGGGATTTACAGTTCACATACAACCAAAGAGCATTCTGAACCCCACCAACGATAGAATTGGGCCAAACTTCCCACACAGAACCCCCATGACCAACAGAAAATAATGTGTTTTCTTGTGGTCTTTGCCGACACCTCCGACACCTCCTTGCGACCTACCCAAGGGTCCTGACCCACAAGTTGAGAAACGCTGCTCTAGGGTCTCCAGTGCTATTCAATGGTATGCTTCAGGCCCAATGTTACCCCCTCCTCAATATGGCATCCTTCCAGATTTTTAAACATAGTTATCATGTCCCTTCTCAACCTTCTCCTCTCCAAGCTTATTCAAAGCAGAACATTCAAGTAGGCTGGATTATCTTGATTTTGGCTAAGACAAATGGATCTTAAAATATCATTTTATCCAAGCAAACAGAATTCATATGGAAGTCTTGATGCACACAGTAGAAACCTCCTCCATAAATACCCAACATCTGGAAAAGATACAGCCCTCTATTTTTATACCTAAGCAGATGACCTTCCTGGTCCAAATCCTAACATTTCAGATTTATGTCACCCCTAAGGCTTACCCATCATGGGAATGTGACTTGTCCACCACCAGAGCTTCCAGAGCCGGAGGTGAAAGGGGAAGCATTTGCCTTGGTTTGTGTATTTGTGTTTCATTGTGCATTTCAAAGGCATCAAATGTTTGCCTGTGCCTGTATCTATATGCTGGTTTATACAAAAATAACAGCAAAATTCAATGCCTTACATACATAAACCAAAACCCAAGCAACAACATATAACTAGCATAAAATCAATAGAACAATTCACCATAGGATAAGATAAAAGGACATTTAAAACATGAAATATAAGAATTAAAATACCTAATAAAAGCATTAAAATCACATTATCCAACTAATAGATTGGGCCATTCCAAATGTTGATTGCACATATCCCATATTTGCTTCTTGTACTGAATTGCTAGTCACAAACTTGGTTCTATAACCATGTCTTTGGTCTTTTCCTAAATGCCAGGAAAGAGGGTACTGATCTAAACTCACTGTGGGGAGAGTTCCAGAGCAAAGGAGCCATCACTGAAAAGGCCCTGACTCTCATCCCCCACCAACCGCACTTGCGAAACAGGTGGAACCGAGAGCAGGGCCTTCCCAAAAGATCTTAGCCTCCTTGATGATTCATAGAGGGAGATACATTCATACAGGTAAGCTGGGCCAGAACGGTTTGATTCCATCGAATTGCATTTTTAGCAAAAACAGAACATTTTTTTTTAAAAAAGTCATTCTGGTTTAGCCTATATTAAAGAAGGCCCATGTTGAGAAGGCTCTAAAATGTTACTTTTCAGATAAAGGGCCTCCCCACTTGATCCTGATTTATGGATCAACTCAAGTGAGAAGAGCACTTCTTCATATATTCTATGCCACAAAACGATTTATTATTATTATTATTATTATTATTATTATTATTATTATTATTATTATTTACAGACAGGTAGTGCAGTTATAGTGAGCTAGCCTGGTGGTGTAGTTTGAGGGCTGGACTATGATTTTGGTGACGGTGTTTGAATTCCCACTTGCCTTTGGATACCCACTGGGTGAATTTGAGCCAAGTCACACTTAGCTGCAGAGAGAGGCAAAGGCAACCCGCATCTGAATTAATCTTTCTAAGGAAACCCCATGATAGGGTTGCATGAGGATTGCCATCAATTGGAAATGTCTTGAAAGACACACAACAGAACAACCACAGTTGAGAGTAGTTCCTAGTTAAATCTGTTCCTTAATTTTCCCAGCAGATTTAGAACCTCATCGTCACTGAGACTGAAAGAGGTCAATTGGCTAATTTACTCACAGTAGCAATAATGAAAATCTAATTAATCTGCTATTTGGAAAGGTCAATAAACAGAATCCTACTTGTTTGGTTTCCTTCTTTTGCAGCTAAGACTGATTTAAAAGCTTAGCTTTTCCAGAGGGGATTACTTACTTACTTAGGCTATCCCTCATTGGACGAGTAGGATAGTCTTCCAGGGTCAGTATTCTTGTGGGTCCGTAGGTGACTGTGGAGCCCTATTCTTGATAATCCTATTCCAGAGGGGATTATCAAAACAGGAGAAAGAACTGCTTGTATTGTTGAAGGCTTTCATGGTCGGAATCACTGGGTTGTTGTGTGTTTTCCAGGCTGTATGGCCATGTTCCAGAAGCATTCTGTCCTGACGATTCACCTGCATCTATGGCAGGCATCCTCAGAGGTTGTGAGAACCTCACAACCTCTGAGAATGCCTGCCATAGATGCAGGCAAAATGTCAGGAGAGAATGCTTCTGGAATATGACCATACAGCTCGGAAAATGCACAACAACCCAAAGGACTGCTTGTTCCATGCAATTTATGCAGACATCGACTCTAGTTTATTATAATGCTTATCCCCCCCCCCCCATCCCTTCAAGTAAAGACCTTCTGTGTTAGGAATGGGCAACTATGGACTGGCTGGGGACAAGTCACAACAAGAGCCTCAGTCAGCCTATGCTGGGAGCAGGGAATCTAAAGAGGTCAAAACTGCTAAGTGGTTTCTTGAATTCTACCAGTTTCTTTTTTTGTTGTTAATTACCATAAAGGAGCCACCAGTGGTGCAAATGATTAAATCTTTGTGCCAAAAAGCCCACTGACCGAAAAGGTCTGTGGTTCAGATCTGGGAGTGGGGTGAGCTCCCACCTGTCAGCTCCAGCTTCTTATGTGGGGACATGAGAGAAAGCTCTCACAGGACTGTAAAGCATCCAGGTGTTCCCCGGGCAACGTCCTTGCAGACAGCCAATTTTCTCGCACCAGAAATGACTTGCAGTTTCTCAAGTCACTCTTGGCATGAAAAAACTCATAAAGTTGGTTTTGACTTATGGCAAACTTAGGAATGAAAGAAGCTAAAGACAATGTAATTCAATGTGTTGATTGTGACCTATACAATCCTTATATTTTTGTTGAACATGATACCCATCCACCCCAGCAATTATTTATAGTTTCCCAAGAGCATCAGAATAAAAACATAATGTTTATTTCTTTTAAAAATTCTTCTCTGGACTTCTGCAATTGTGGACAAGAAGGATACTGGCAGCAGACCAGCAGCGACTCCCACTCAAAGACTAAATTGTTTCAAACCCTTCATAAAATGTATCTTTTCTCTCAACTTTCTCCCTACCTTGTATCCTTTAATGCTCTTTCTATCCCTATATGTGTGTATATAATATCTATGATTTATGCCAAACCATCACAAGAGGAGCCTCAGAGGCCTTCATCTTTCAACCACTTCCTGGAATAGAAGAGGCTTGGTTGATCCCCCTGGCGATTCCTGGTAAAGGTGATAATAATAATAATAATAATAATAATAATAATAATCTTTATTTAATACCCAGCCACCATCTCCCCAACGGGGACTCGGGGCAGCTTACATGAGGCCAAGCCCAACAGCACATTACAATAAAACAAAAGCAAAACACAACAACAACACAGTGAAATACATAAAACATGTGAATACAATAAACAATATAAATTGCAAAACTAAAATCATTCACAATCACTGTGACAATCAAGATCCATTGTGTGTACATGTTAAATAATAGGAAGTTTCTGTGCCTGATCTGATAAAGCCAGCAAATGTTTGTTCAGCTAGGTATCCCACTTGGGCTGAGAGATTGCTGACTGTGGAAACAAAAGCTTGAAATATGTACATTTGCAGACTCCTTTTCTTCCAAATCTGAGGCTTGATTAAAGAGATGGTCACCTTTTGTTCCTGGAACCCGTCACCTTTGTTTTCCCAAGACATTTCCCCATCACCTGGAACTGAACAATTAAGCCATTCAGAAATCTGTATGCTGATGTTATGTTTTGTTGTATAATTGTTTGGTTGGGGATTGTTACTTAAGAAAGGAAAGGGGTGTTAGAGGTTTTTTTTTTATCATTTCTTAAGTAACAAGTAGTGTAAGGATCAGGGCAGCAAGCAGTAAGAGACAAACCACCTGGCTAGCATTGTGTAATTGCAGTCAGGGTGAAGTAACTGCCGGGATAATAAAAGAGCAAAAGTGTTACTTATTGTTGAATCAGCCTGCTGCAAGTAAGAAGTTTCCAGTTATCTGGAAGTATCAGGAAAAGAAGGCTGGAGAAGTATTCCAGTCTTCAGCCACAGTCTTCAGCCACTATATATATAGTCTACTGCAAAGACAAAGGTGTGAGTTTGCTCCTTGGTCGGAGGGGGAAAGCTTCCACAACTGTTTGTGACTATATATTAATCTTCATTGCGACAGTTTGGCACCAAAAAGCCTCTTATACAACTGGAGAAGCACCCATAAAACTTTAGAGTGCATTTACAATTTCCCTTCCTTGACAACCAGATCTGCTAGCTGACCAAGGCCTTTCCTCTATCAGAAAACAAAACTTTATCTTCCTGGCAACCTGTCCTGCAAACTCTAATTTAGCCTGATGCCCTGAAAGGTGAAGTGAAGTCCTGTTACATCAAGAGTGCCACAATCAAATTCTGCTTGCCTTCTGCATATAGATGGTGCCATTTTCTTTTCACTTTGGGTAGCAAAAGTATTGATCTGGGCTTGACACCTAAAGAAGAGCAAAATCAAAGTGGAGTAAGCATTTTACAGAATCATAAACAGCTAGTCTGGAAACTGTAGATGACTTTGCTGCTCAGAAGCAGCCATTGGCAAAGTGAGTAATAATAGTGACACAACCAAAGATCACTCACCATGACCCAAAAAGTTACATACAGGATGCTAAGCTATATGTTAGTAGGCAGATTGCCTATGTTAAGCTGATCGCATGGCTTTATTTTTCATCTTTTCCCCAATATGGAGTTAAGGACAGTTAAAATAATACCTGTGATAAGTCCAGTATACCATATTGACAGTGCCAGGTTAAGGACAAAAGAGGCCCCTTTCTAGTTAAGTTCCTTGAGCCCAGAAGGAAATAAGCCCAGTAGGTCTACACTGCCTGCTTTTTGGCACACTCCCATAGACTATCAACTCTATCATTATGTCTGGAATCGCTCCAAAATAGAATGCCATCAAATTTAGAATTGAACCACATAAGCAAAATCCATTGTCAAAATATTTTGTTGGCAGAAAGATGGGCTCTGATGGGCCAACAGGGTCCTGTGAAATTGAGCAATTTAATATTGTCATGGATAGTGAGATCCGGACCGCTGAAAGTGAGACCCAATACATGGATAGCAAGATTTGATAGGCAAGTAACAAAACCCAGCAGTGAGAAGCTGAGAGTCTGTGCCTGGCAAGATGTTCCCCAATCAAAGAAATCTCACCAGTTGAAGAAGAAACCACCGAGGAGTTTATTCAGTCAGAAAGAATTACATCTAGTGGTAAGGCGCTCAAAGAAGCCGACATGTTTGATACAAGTAAAGTATACATTTTTATACAGTACAGCCTTTTATTTTTCCCACTCATGCCCAGCTGGGGCCAGCTTCGCGCTGAGTGTTGGAGCCAGTCTTAACATTACAAGCAGCTGGGAGGATTCACTCTGTGAAGTGGGACTGCAGCACTCGCTAGCCAAACAGGGAGTGCTCCCCACTTCCAATACAGATTTCTGCTCTCCAATGGCTTACAGGGGGCAGGATGACTCCTGAGACAAAAGAATACATAGTTTTCTGAGTGAATCACATTGTCTCTATCTTGAGATGAACAAAGTGGTGCCATCAAATCCCTGATGGTTATGGGTTTGCCCTTTGTATGGTGAGTATCCCATCAAGGTGGGTCTGGCACTTGCAATGCCCGTGTCCATTGCAGTCCATATCAGGATATTGTCCAAAGTGATGGGATTATTGAACAGGGTAACTGGCATCTTGAAAAACTGGGGCAGGAGTGCCAGGTGATTAATGTTCCTTTTGTGTCCATGTGGCTGTGTAAAGGAAGGGCAGCTCAAGATTCTGTTGTCCCTTGCAGAGCCAGTTTTATGGGAATCAATAGAGATGAATTGATTCCAGAGATGATGGGTGCTTGAGTCCATTGTTGGTGTGATGACCAGGACAACACTGGAGGGAACTCCAGGATTAAGAGGTTGCCTGAGTTTTGTCTGGTGGATTCAAGTCTCCAAAAATGTATATAAAACATAAAATATGATTTATTACACACACAAGGAGGTCCATGGATACCAGGGCACCAAATCATGGAAGCTGGGGTACACACTGGAGCGAAGGTTGACTCAGGTTTAGTTAGGGTGAAGGAGGTTAATATTTTGGGGAGAAAGAAAGGGGAAGGGCTTTGGGGGCCAAGCAGTTACTGAGGCAAGCTGCAACAGGCAAAAAAGGAGAGAAAAAGACACAGGAGGCAAAAAGGATGCAAAGAATCAAAAATAAGGATAACACACCATAGTGTATGTTTATTAAGGGATTATTTTGTATCAAGTGGGGAAAAGGAGTTGTGATACAAAGTATCACGGAGATTGGTAACTTCTGCAGGTCTTTTCCCTTGGCGGGTGGGCCAGTTGGGCTCCAGGCTACCGCTCCCACCGGTCTCTCCCATGCCTTCAAATTTTAATTTCAAACTGTATTAATTCTACAATGTCGATGCACCCTAAAACTGGCAAAAGGAAGCTCAGCTTGTTCTCATATCCTCTGGTTTGCCTCCTCTTTCTCTGATGGCTGGCAGAGGAGCGTATGAATTGCCTTAACATTTAGCACATGAAGAACATTACTGGAAAGCCGGGAGAAGGGGTGGGAGTTGCATACTGAATGCCTCTGACTACTCATTTTGTTTACAGAATGAGGCGTAAATGGAGTGCAGGCAGGGCCCACCATTCAAAGCAACACAAATGTAATCTAAAATCAGGGAGCATTGTTAGATAAATGTCTGAAACGGGCCAAGCTTGGTAGAGAATAAGCTCTTGACATCATTCTTAATGAACTGTGGCATCGAAAATAAAAACTGTCTATTTACTATTCCAGTCCTTGCCAGAATAAGCTATCACAGCACAACATCGCGTTATGCACGACAAGGCAGGGAAAGCAGGATACATATGTGCCTGGCAATGTAAAACCGAGCGATGGAAAAGGAAAACAAGTGCTCCCAGGCTTGGGGATGTGGCTGCTAATAAGGCAAACCGTCACTTGCCTGACTTGCCTCTTCTTTTGTTTGAAGGCAACTAATTACAACACAAATGGCTAGCTGTAAGGGAGCTTGGAGCTAACTGATTGCAAGGAACACAGCTCTCACTATCTGCATGGAAGATATAGCAAAGTTTCATTTTGTAGTAGTGCAATCAGAATGTTACTTTGCTAGTGTGGTGACTATCTTTTTCTACTCCACTTAGCAACATTTTATAGGCATTTTGACAGGAATATTTGTAGTTTGATGACAACTATAAAGCAATAAATATGAACTAAGTAACTTTATTGATACTGGTTGAGTATCTCTTATCCAGATTTCTAAAATACTTTCAATTTCAAAATGGTTCACATGGGCAAATGAGATTATGAAACCTTTGTTTTCGATGGTTCAATGTACACAAATTGTGTTCCTTGCACAAGTTAGTGCCCCCGGTGGCACAGTGGGTAAAACAGCTCAGCTGCTTAACTTGTTTACCAAAAGGTCGCAGGTTCGAATCCGTGGAGCAGTGTAAGCTCCCGCTGTTAGCCCCAGCTTCTGCCAATCTAGCAGTTCGAAAACATTCAAATGTGATTAGATCAATAGGTACCATTCTGATGGGAAGGTAATGGTACTTCATGCAGTCATACCAGCCACATGACCTTGGAGGTGTCTATGGACAACACCGGCTCTTTGGTTTAGAAAGGGAGATGAGCACCAACCCCCAGAGTAGGACACAACTGGACTTAATGTCAAGGTAAAACCTTTACTTTACTTGCACAATATTATTAAAATGTTGGAAAAAAACTAACTTCAAAGTATTGTTGAAGGCTTTCATAGCTGGAATCACTGGGCTGTTGTAGGGTATTCCGGCTATATGGAAATGTTCTAGAAGCATTCTCTCCTGACATTTCGCCTGCATCTATGGCAGGCATCCTCAGAGGTTGTGATGCCTGCCATAGATGCAGGTGAAATGTCAGGAGAGAATGCTTCTAGAACATGGCCATATAGCCCAACAAACATACGTAGCAACCCAAACTACCTTCAGGCTATGAGTATAAAGAGTATATGAAATGATAAATGAATGGCATGTTTAGAATAGCAGTCCTATTGAGAGGAAATGTTTACAAGGGAAAAACTATCTTAATGGGCTTATGTAGTAACTAGTTGCTTACATGCCAGTGGAACAAGGAATCCTCTCTGCATTTTAGTTCAAACTTTAAAGAAACATCTCTCTTTTAAGGGGGGCAGGATTCAGCACCTTGAACAGTTCCTTTAACATTTTGATTAAAATTGAAAGCAAACTTTCCCATTAACTTGGACCCTATTTCCACTACTATATAGTTGAAGTCCCAGAATGCAGATGAAAGGCATGGGAACTGGACTGTATGGCATTGAAGATTCAATGCAGTTCAGTCTGCAATTATAGGGCAGTGAAAATGGGGCCTTGGAAGTCAACATCCATAATTTGGATTTGTTTGGGATAGAGTTAGAGCCAACCATGATATTATACAGCAGACATGGACAAACTTCGGTTCTCCGGGTGTTTTGGACTTCAACTCCCACAATTCCTAACAGCCTCAGGCCCCTTCCTTTTCCCCCTCAGCAGCTTAAGCTGAGGGGGGAAAGACAGAGGCCTGAGGCTGTTAGAAATGTTGGGCGTTGAAGTCCAAAACACCCAGAGGGCTGAAGTTTGCCCACACCTGTTATACAGAGTGAGCCTCAAGCAGCAAATTATGAAAAGGCAACGAAAGGTTATCCAATGAAAGACAGGGAATCTTTAAAGTCCTTGTGAGATTTTCTTTCTTCTATCTGTGACAAAAAAACATGATTGTCTTTAAGTATTATTTCCTTTGATACAAGTGAGTTTGCTGATCTGTCTCTCACAGAAAAATGTTATAGAATTATTAAGCTGGAAGGGCCGTCCAATCCTATGTTTAGGTGGAATCTTTCTTTTATTTTAATCCATTGCTTCATTTCTCAGTCTCTGGAGCAGAAGAAAACAAACCTATTGCATCTTCAACATGACAAGGCCTTTATATGCTATAATTTCAGATCCACAAAACATGACATTTTACATCTTTTCCCTTGGACCACACTGCCCAAAACCCTTTTGAAAGTAGGCTGTGTACATACGTGGATGAACTCCCCTTTGCATTGCAAGTGCAACATGATGTACTTGCTATATGTCGACGTGCAAAATGCACTGATGATAATGTACGGCTGGGCTGCTACTCTGCTTCAAAGTTCCACCTTTTCTGTTGAAGTAAAATCCTGTTTCTGTTTTACCAGCCGTTTTGCAAAATATTTGCACTTGGGGGAAGTTTCCGTTTTGCTCAGTGGTGTGTAGTTTAAGCATGTTTGCACTAAGATAAATGAACTCAAAATCCCCAAATCCCTTGTATTTTCGCACCAAGTTGCAGGAAGAGAAATCTCCCTGGTGGGCAATTCGAAAGGTTTTGTTGTGTCTATCACATGCATAACTGGCAGTGGCAGGTGGGCATCTGCTGGGAACAATTAAAACCAAAACCTAATTTACAAAAACTTGGGTTCTATCATTCTCAGTTTTGGCATGTGAGTGCCTTACAGCCCTCTTCATAGTGTTTATACATTAGTGAAAAAGTCAACCCAACTTTATAGGGAGAGGGAAAACCTATCCAGTTCCAACAAAATATACTCTTTTCTAGGATAAATATAATATGGTCAGCCAACTTATTTTTTAAAAATATAGATTGTGAATTAGCACTCAGTCAGGTAATAAGATGAATACAATGATATTCTGAACTTAGGAAAGTCACTATTTTTGTACTACAGCATTCAGCATTCCCCAATGGCCGTAATGCCTGTGAAATTCTAAAAGCTGTAATAAAAAAAACTTTTGCAAGCTATAATCATTTGTAGTAACTTTTCCAACTAGTTATTTTTTTTATTTGGACAACAAAAATATTTTAAATTGTTGGAAAGACTGTAGGCCCATCTGCATAGGCACTAGGCTTGTGCATTTCTGCTTGCCAGATACCAGAAGCACCCCAAGTCCATTTTTCTGCACCTCCTGAAAACAGGGGAACTCCTGAATGGGTGTTTTTGTTCTGCATACAAAAAAAGCAGCTCTTTTCAGCCCATTGGTGGCAATAGGGAACTTATGAGGCTCCCCTTCCTCCTGGGAGCCTGGGTGTCAGCAACGGGGTTAAGAAAGCACCATATCCAGCCCATTGGGGGGGGGGGGACTTTCCACAGGCTCCCCTTCCATATCCTTCATCAAGACCTGGATTTAAAAAAGCATAAGAGTTAAGATGCCACTCTTTCTGGATCCTTTCTTTTCTGTTTGTAGAGAAGACAAGGTTTAATGCTTCTTAAAGCTGTTTCTACTCTAGAGGAGAGGCACGTGTGCACTCTTTATCTCCCAGCACCAGCAGCATACTACATAGCTTTCTAAGGCATTTTAAGGAGGTCCAGGGAAGGAAGAGCGATGACCTGTAGCTCAGTGGAGCTATCCTGCCTGGACTACCTTAAAAATCCCCTCTGTTTTCTCTACTGCGTGCAATCTCCTTCTGTTTGGGGTTTTGCTTTCTTGAAGCTGGTTCTACTTTCTACTCTAGAGGAAAGATAGGCTTCTCTTTTTGTATGTTGGGATTACTATTATTAATTATTATTATTATCTTTTAGAAGTATTTTCTGAAGGAGAGGAAGGGAAAGAGAAAAAAAGCTAAAAGCGTGACTCTCCAAGCTCCCAAATGCGCATACGCTCACTCCACTCACCGTCCCTCTTGTCCCCAACTCCCAGTCAGCCCCACTAAATAAAAAAATCAGGAAAACAAAGGAAAATCAAAAAGATTCAACTGTGATGCTGAATAGGGGAGGAGGAGCTGTGATCGGCTGCCACGTGGTCCCTTTTTGGGTGGGAATCTGTGACGGTTGGGCCTTTGCCATTTTGGGCATTTGAACAAAATGTAGAAGTAGGATTGGCTGAAGGAACAGCTAAAAACAGATCTGGACTCAAGTTTAATAGACACTTAAATCCAGGACCAATACTCTATTCAGAGAAAGAATGGTTCCCTTTTAAATAAGGGTCAAGGGATGGTATTCACATTGACTAATGGATAGGTACACCCAGGGACTTCTTGCTTGATTTTTTTGAGTAAAATTTCTAGACTTATACCTGAGCATATAGAGTATGTCTTTTGTAATATGGCTATTACAATTTACTTTTGAATGAGAAAGTAGACCCATCTAGGCCAAAATCTGCACAGCCTTGAAACAGTTAACTAGAGTAATGTTAAACTAAGTAACTGCCATCCTGGTTACCCAACATCGAAATTAATGGAACATTTCACACCTCAGAGGCATTGCCTCGGGGTCTCTGCCAACTCAGGCAGTCTCTTATTTTTTATTACTTCATCTGGATTATAATTTGAAAGTTTTCTTGCAACCCCAACTGCTAATATAATGAAAAATCTCCCTTGCAGTCCTTAGCTAGCTGTTCCTATATCCGAAACCTGCTCTGAGAGAATGACAACTCTGCTCATTTTTCCAATCTTAAACTCATTTGGTCTTTTGTATGAATTTCAATATATATGTGCCCCAATAAACACATTTTGGAAACTATTTTGCCTAGTATGCATATTTTTGCAAGCAATATCCTCTAACAGAATCAGAAAAAACTGACACTTCGAAGCAATTCAAATACGGTAGATTCAGCCTGTAATGTGAACACCTTTCCCAAGAAGTATATTTTTAGATGATTTGTTAGTCATTTTTTTCACTCTTAGGAACACAATCTCCCAGGGCTTCCTAGTTGAGCAGCAGGTTACACCACTGAGCTGCTGAACTTGCAGACCAAAAGCTTGGTGGTTCAAATCCAGGGAGCAGGGTGAGCTCTGGCTGTTAGCTCCAGCTTCTGTCAACTTAGCAGTTTGAAAACATGCCAATGTGAGTAGATCAATAGGTACTGCCTTGGCGGGAAGGTAACAGCACTCCATGCAGTCATGTTGGCCACATAACCTTGGAGAGCCCTTTCAGCTCCTTCTTCTCTGCCAGGAGAGAGAAGGATCTGCTCTTTTAGTTACCATATACATGAGCCAAATGAGTTCATGAGATTCTCAGGGTCCATTTGCCCTAACACACCTTGTTTTGCATTTTTTCAAAATGGTGGGATGTGCCAGAGCTTTCCTGAAGATTCAAAGTTTGTGCCAGTGTGAAAGGTTGAGCATCTTCCTATTCGGATGCAGCCAAATCTGTTCACATGGCCATCCTGCTCGTCTCGGGCTTGAGTAATAAAGCTACTGGTGGCCATCACTCGTCACATCCACTGACACTAGCTGGAGTAACAGAGTGTTGTTTGGAATTGAACCAAACTTGGCACACAGATCTTCCATGACCAACAGCAATACTGGAAGGGTTTGGTGGGCATTGAGTTTTGGAGTTGTAGTTCACCTACATCCAGAGAGCACTGTGGACTCAAATGATGATCGGGACCAAATTTGGCACAGATACCCAATATGCCCAAATGTGAACACTGGTGGAGTTTGGGGAAAATAGACCTAGAAATTTGGGAGTTGTAGTTGCTAGGATTTATAATTCACCTACAGTCAAAGAGCATTCTGAACCTCACCAACTATAGATTTGGGCCAAACTTCTCACAAAAAAACCCCCATGACTGACAGAAAATACTGTGTTTTCTTTTTTTATTGATAATTATATCTATATCTCTATCTATCTATCTATCTATCTATGAAACAAAGAAAAATGATAAAAAAAATTAACGGTGAAAGTGGGAGAACATGATCTTTGTAAATACAAAAGGAGTAGAAAGAACGATTTGGGAAGAGAGAGAAGGGGAGAAGGGAAAAAGAAAAAAGAGAGTCCTAATAGGATAAAAAAAATAGAAACATGGAAAATAAATCCAAAGGGGGGGGGGGGGA
The DNA here is from genome assembly GCF_037176765.1 of Anolis sagrei. Lineage (NCBI taxonomy): Eukaryota > Metazoa > Chordata > Lepidosauria > Squamata > Anolidae > Anolis > Anolis sagrei. The sequence continues at coordinate 31,310,324 of NC_090021.1, read as the reverse complement.
GAATGAGTAAATTGAAAAATTGAAAAAAAAAGGAAAAAAGAAAAGAAAAAAAGGCGACTTGCATCTAGTCTTTGAAGATCTTTAATGTCTTTTTCAATATATTTGTAAAATGTTTCTTCCTTGTTGGTTTTTCTTTAACTATGATTTACCTTTTAAAAAAAAGATCTGTATTTTCCATTGTGTAAAGTAATTTTTTACCGGGTCCCAGTTTGTGTGTTTCTTTGGAATTCCTTGATTTTGTGTTCTGCTTATGAATTGTGTAGCTTAGGCATGGGCAAACTTCAGCCCTCCAGGTGTTTTGGACTTCAACTCCCACCATTCCTAACAGCCTCGGGCCCTTTCCTTTTCCTCCTCTGCCACTTAGCAGCTTAGCTCCTAAACAGTGGGCTCCTAAACTGTGGGAGTCCTTTGTTCTATTTTTTTGGTTCACACAGGCTTTTGACATGTAACATACTTTTCAATGGAGCAGGCCATGCAACAAGTTTAAAAAAGAGCTACTTCTTGTTCTTTCTTCTTGAACCAGTAATTAAAAGGTATCTTTAAAATGCAAAAGAACAAGATCATTCTACAAAGGTATGGAAGTGTGTTCATTCATTCTTTTGTATTATTTGATCTTACAGTGTTACAGCAAAAAAGGTAACTCACTCTAGTTCGGGGTCTCTTAAGCTTTAAGAGCCAAAATGCAATCCCATGTATTCTGCAAATTGCTGAGGATATTAAATGTTAAGTATAAGGTTACCGGGAAACAATAGCAGCCATTTCATGCTATGCTTTCCCACAGCTTAACATTCTGTGTGAGGCCCAGCTAATTTTGGCTTCAGACACTGACTCAGGGACTGGAAAGTTGGATATCATGGATAAAGAAGCAATTTGGCAAGCGAAAGAAAAAGCATTAACCATCACTAAATCTTGCTTACTGCAACTGTGGGTCATTACAGAAACCGTGGGTTTAGTCTGCATCCATTAAAGGTGTTTTTAATAGAAATTTCATTCTTTTTGCATAGCTGTTCTTCCTTTGGGTCCGTTTCTCTCTTTATAGCAGGGTTTTTTCAACGTTTTACAAATGAGGACAGAACCAAAGGACAGTATGAGGCAGAATGTGGGATTACCACCTTGTTGCAGAATTGAGAAAGTTGACATAAAGTCAACTTTTAAAGGAGCCAAGAAAACCAGGCTGTTTCCTTCTCAGTTTCTTCTATCCTTTTTTGTATATTTTGTGCTAGAAAGTGGAGCAGGGCAAGGGTATAAATAAAGTCTGACAAAAAAAAAATCAATAAGATTTCGGGAAAAACCTATCAATACAACCATAAGCCAAGTTTATGCTCCAATTTACTTACAGAGATAGAAGAGGTAGAAATTGAAGGATTCTGTAAAGTAGTAAATTGAACACACATGCCTTGTTAATCATAGGTGACTGGAAAACACAAGTACAGGTAATCCCTGGGTTACAGACACCCCTGTTTTCCTGTCTGTGCCCGTGTTCAGAAGATTTCTCCTCACTTTCTGTCCCTGTGATAGTTGGATTTTGAAGATTTTGCGTTATCGTGGAAACAATGATTAGTGATCAAACTTTAGTGGAGACACCTCTTCCTCTTGATAACTTCTCCAGGGGTGAATTTGCCTTCTGAGGGGTAGATTTCCTCTTACTTCCTGTAGCCTCACCCCCATTTGTAACTAGGAGTCAGATGTCAGATGTTTGTAACTCGGGGACTGCCTGTATACTAAAGAATGTTCAAATTAGAATGTTCAATCATATTTCCAATTTCTATGTGTGGTTGCAAAAGCTGGAGAGTGCAAGAACTCACAACAAAAGACAGTAATGCTTGTTAAAGTAGAAGGCAGTAGGGAAAAAAGGAAACCAAATTCCAGATGGATAGAATCAGTCAAAAAGCAGTGGCCCTGAATGAACAAAGCTGTTGATGACAGGGTTGTCCGAAATCTCAAGTCCTCCCAGTGTGCTATAGCTGCCAATTGGCCCAATGAAACACACAGGAGTTGTCCTTCAAGTACAAGCATGGGCATCATAGAAAATTACACATATTTGAAAACATAATAATAACAATAACAACAACACTTTATATTCTGCCCTATCTCCCCGAGGGAACTCAGGGCGAATTCCAGCATATATACAAACACAGGCAGACATTCACAATGCCTTGAAACAATGAAACACAAATGCACAGACAAAGGCTTCTACTTTCATTTCTGGCTCTGGGGGAGATGTTCATCTCTATTTCCAAGCTGAGGAGCCTGCGTTGTCCGTAGACAACTCCTAGGTTGTGTGGCTTGCATTACTGCATGGAGTGCCGTGACCTTCCTGACAAAGCAGCACCTATTGATCTACTCACATTTGCATGTTTTCGAACTGCTAGGTTCGCAGGAGCTGGGGCCAACACTGGGAGCTCACCTTACCCCGTGGATTCAAACTGCCAACCTTCAGGTCAGCAAGTTCAGCAGCTCAACAGTTTAACCCATTGCACCACCACGGCCCCTACATGACATAACAATTAGAGACAATTTGTGCAGTTCCAGGATCTGCAATCTCATTGGTTCCAAAGTACATTCATTTATAGTTTGTGATTGATGCATAGTATGGAACAAACCGTTACTGGCTGCATTCGAAGCTGTCTGTTGCTTTATTTGGAATGAGGGCAAGGCTGGGAGATAATGGGTGCTAGAAAGGATTATTCCTATGCCGGATATTGCCAATTATTGATAATTTGTTGAACATCAGAGTGCCAGGTTTTTCATTTGGGGCTACTAGTTGCTGATTCTTTCACTACTGCTTCCTAATAATAATAATAATAATAATAATAATTATTATTATTATTTCTGTATTTCTTTCTAAAACAGACTCTGTACTCCTTTTGATGCAGCTCAAAATCCCATTGGGTTTTTTAACCGCTGCATCAAATGTTTGTCTCTAGTTCAACTTGATGTCCACTAAGACTCCAAGATCTTTTTGACATGTCAAGCCAGTTGTCACCCATCCTGTATCTTTGCATTTCATTTCATTTCTTTTTTGTTTTGTTTTTTGTTTATTTCTGCTTAAGTGCAGTACTAAACCTTCCTTCTATTAATAAAGATGTTGAACAACACCGGGCCAAGAACAGAACCCTGTTGGTGTAACTGGTACTTTTCAGCTATGTTGATTCTTTTTCAGTCATTGCAGATGGCGTTATTCAATATCTCCACACTAACCTTCTTGCTCTTTGCTTACAATCTTGTAGCTGGTCCTCCTCCCTTATTCATTTAAAGGAATGTGGTAGCTAGGAGGCAACCAACTGTTTTCCTATGCTGAATGCCTAGAGAAAAACCCATCCTTCTGGATCCCCGCATGGCTCAGGAGGATAATATCATTATCCTATATTTGGCTGCAGGAACACATCCAGATATTTCCTGGGCATTTTGCCATCCTCCTCTGGCTACTAAATGGTTGTGGAAAGGTTTGACCCAGGCATGGGCCAACTTGGGCCCTCCAAATGTTTTGGTCTTCCAACTCCCACCATTCCTAACAGCCTCAGTTCCCTTCCTTCTCCTTTTCCCTTTCCTTTTCTGCTTAAGTGGCTGAAGGGGGAAAGGAAAGGGGTTGAGGCTGTTAGGAATGATGGGAGTTGAAGTCCAAAACACCTGGAGAACCAAAGTTTGCCCATGCCTGTTCTAGAATGTATTATTTACTGCCTTTTTAACCATACTCCCCAGTGTTTGAATGGAAGTTGCTATTGTATTCCAACCTATATCGCTTTAAATTACTTTCCCATTGCTGTTCCTATACATAGCTGTTATTAAAATGTCAAATGTAGCGCATATGTTTTCAGAGTGGAAAAAATGTTTGGGAGCAGTTCTTTAGTGGCAGTGTTCAATCCACTCAGAACCATTTCCCCATATTGTGAGAGGTGCTTCGATTTGCTGGCACTCTGCACTCGAAAGTTAGTGAATACTGACAGCTATTATCAACACGTTTTTAAAAAAGGATAATATTCTGTCTCCAAGTTATTTTTCTTTTTTTCCCCTTCTCTTATTTTCCCCACAGTTCTTCAGTCAAAGCATTCCACACTAGACAGCCAAAGACGAAGAAAACCAAAAGGGGGGGAAAGAAGGAACTTTTCCAAGTATAACATTCAAAGGTCTTGCCTTAAGACCATGGATTTCCTTCTTGGTGCGTTCAAAGAATGCGTCTTTAGTTCTCTTTGGCTGTGTGACCAGCAGTTGTGGGGTGTGTCTGTGGTTTTTCTCCTCTTCACAGTGACTCTATTGTTCTGAAACTGGAGCCAACTTATGGAAAGAAATGGAATGTTTATGTAACTTACTGTGCTTTAGACATGAAGGAGGAGGGGGGTCGGAATGACTGATGGAGGCAGGCCAGTCAAAACAGGATTTTTCTTCCTTTCTGGACACAGATGTTGGAAAAAAGCACAGCTCCATCTTCGTATGAAATCGAACTGCATTTCCATTTTTAGAAATTGCTTTTTTAATTAAGTAGGTCAGCAAAACAAAACCATCCCCTATTTGATCGGCGCTCCAACTTGTTTATTCTAAAAATGTGCCAAGAGTTGAGTGCTACTCCGTTGTCAGCCTTACAGCCTCAGAGAGTGGGTAAATGGGAGCATTGTAACTGGACAACCACCCTGGGCTTCAACAATATCCGCACTGCTGGGCCTTGAATACACAGTTGGCAGATTCCTGCTAGACTCCAGATGTCGAGTGTCCCATTAACTAGGCTGCAGTTTCCTGGAGATGCTCCTTCCAGCTTAACTGGGTCACACACAGAAGGCTTTAAAAATTAAACTAACAGCAACCAGACTCAGAGCCTTCACAGCAGTGGCACCATCACTCTGGAATACTCTGCCACCTGAAGTCCGTGCCTTGCGGAACTTACCAGCTTTCCGCAGGGCATGTAAGACATACCTGTTTCGACAGGCTTTTAATGTTTGATAGTGTTGTTTTTAAATTGTTTTAAATTGCTTTTAAATGTTGTTAGATTTTAGCTATTCTTGTAAGCCGTTCTGAGCCCCAGGGGAGTGGTGGCATATAAGTTTAAATAATAAATAAATAAATAAATAGACCACAAGTTGGAAACCACTGATTTATAGGGTGCATCTGCACTATCTTGTTTGACATCATGTTAACTGCCATGACTCAATGTCACGGAATCATGGGACTTGTAGTTTTAAGTCTTAAGCCTTCTCTGCCAAAGTGTGCTGGTGCCTCACCAAACTACAAATCCTAGGATGCCATAGGATAGAATCATGATAGTTAAAGTGGTGTCAAACTCCACTAATTCTATGGTGTGGATGCACCAATAGCCCATCCATTGTCAGTGGCTGTCCAAGGTTTCTGGTAGAGGTTTTCTCCAGAGTACATATTCACTGTAGAAATAATGCTGTTTGACACCCCGTAATCTGCCACTGCTTTTTTATTGTGTCAGAAGCAACTTGAGAAACTACTTCTGCTGTGAGAGAATTGGCTGTCTGCAGAGACATTGCCCAGTGGACAGCCAAATGTGTTACCATCCTGTGAGAGGCTTCTCTCATGTCCCCACATGGGCAGCTGGAACTGACAGATAGGAGCTCACCCCATCTTGCGAATTTGAACCATTGACCTTCAGGTCAGCAGTTCGGCCAGCACAAGGGTTTAACCCATTGTGCCACTGCGGCTCAAATCCTGGGATTTGTACTTTAATAAAGCACCAGCCCTAAATTCCATAACATTAAGCGATGGCGGTTAGTGTAGTGTTAAACTGTATTAATTCTACAGTGTAGATACACCCCCAGTCCACCACGGGACTGCTGGAGATTGAACTGGAATGTTTCGCATGCAAAGCATGTCTTTCACCATTGAGCCACTGCCCTTCCCTCAAGTAGTTTTGGACTGTGCCCAAGAGCTTGTTAGGATAGAGACAGAATATAATAAATAACAGCTTTATTTCATTTTGAATACTTCTGGCAAAGTAAGTCAGAGGCTTTGATATATCTTGCCGGTGGACTGCAGATTACTATTGTGTCTTTAAAATGTCAACTGCATTTCAAAATCGTTAGTAAAGTTTGGTTCATTTGGTTGTGAAATTAATTGAAAGCAACATTAAAAGAGATGCACCAACTGCAGAGGCTAAAGAAGAATTTTAAGTTCTTCCTGTCAAAAACAGGAACTACATATTCCCATGGCATACATACATATAGTTATTTTATAAAATCTTGACTGTACTGCAGGGAGCTCAGCTGGGAGCAAGAGACTGGGAAAGATACCTTTCCAAACTATTGATTGCAGCCTAGCAACTTTTGTGAATCACTTGCTCCAGTTTGTAATAAAATTTGTAATAATAATTCCCATTTTACTGGTATTATTTATTTACCATATTTATACCCCACCCTTCTCACGCCGTAGGGGACTCAGAGCGGCTCACATATATAGGCAGCAATTCAATGCCATGCGAACATACATCAATAAAATAGACATATACATTACAACAATCATTAAACCACTTATTTAAAAATCACACAATCCAATATCATAGTCCGAGGCCATTCCAGATTATCATTGCGCTATTCCATGTTCTCTTATTGCACTGGTAGATTGCTAACTGCATGCTTGGTCCCACATCCATGTTTTCAGATTTTCCTGAAGGTCAGGAGGGAGGGGGATGATGTAATTTCACTAGGGAGGGAGTTCAATAACTGAGGGGCCACCACTGAGAAGGCCCTGTCTCTCGTCCCCACCACGCGCCTGTGAAGGAGGTAGGACTGAGAGCAGGACCTCTCCGGACGATCTTAACTTCTTAAACTGAAAGTTCTGAGTAAATCCTAGAATGGATTAACTACCCCACAGACATTATCAGATGCCACTGACAGATACAGAGCTAACCAAAAATGTCTTGCTGTCCAAAGCAAACTGAACACACCCATTCTCTGTGCAGAAGTGACCAATATTTGAATTTTGTTTCAACACTGGAGATGGACAGCCCCTTCCAAAGCAAGTTAGTGTTCAAAGTACAATATATTAGTAAAGATTTCCCCCTGACATTAAGTCCAGTTGTGTCCAACCCTGGAGGTTGGTGCTCATCTCCATTTCTAAGCCAAAGAGCCGGCGTTGTCCGTAGACACCTCCAAGTTCATGTGGCTGGCATGACTGCATGGAGCAGCGTTACCTTTCCACTGGAGTGGTACCTATTGATCTACTCACATTTGTATGTTTTTGAACTGCTAGGTTGGCAGAAGCTGGGGCTAACAGTGGGAGCTCACCCTGCTCCCCGGATTCGAACCTGTGACCTTTCGATCAGCAAGTTCAGCAGCTCAGTGCTTTATTCCACTGCACCACTGGGAGCTCCCCTCAAATTACAGGATAGACCACATTTTGTGTATCAATAGTAGCCAGTGGCTAGATGGCTGCTGCTATTCCCTGCCCTCCACTTGAGAAAGTTTCCTCACTCTGCATAACCTTATGGTCAGTCTTGCTGACAAACAAGAAATCAAAGATGAGAGAAAGCAGCTTGTTGGATGTCTACATGGGGATCTTGACTCAACTCAGCTAGGTCAGAGTCCAAGCCTGAAAAGAAGTCTGGCTCCAGTGAAAACTCTGTAGCTCCGTAACAGAATCTAGCCTAATAAAACATTAATTTGCCATGTGGCCCACCAGTCAGACATCTGCTGGGCATTTTAAAAGCCTACCACTTCATTTGAGCGTGCAGAGGTCTGCAGCCATCTATCCCACCGAGACTCCATTTGCAGAGGGAGAGCAGGCAACACAGAGCGCAATGTGGGGCTTGAGTTTCTTGGCCTTCACAAGTAAAATCTGAAAGCAATTAAAGCCCCGTGCCATGCCAAATCAGTTACGCAGGCAGTGCTGGATTTTCCCATGGAATTATTATACAAGGATCAGGCTGCATTTGATGCAAACGAGAACGCATGAAGCATAACTTTGCTCTAGGAGAAAGCAGACCAGCTTGCAGACAGATTTCACGAGGGTTATTTATTTATTTAAATAAATGCCTTTATAGTAATCAATTATGAACACTGTGTCAACTGGCACTGAGGCAGGAGTCCTTTCTCTCAAGAATCTGCGGCAGATAGAAATGTCTGTTTCCTAAAACAAGAGATTCGGAGGTTCACGCTCATTGAAGTCACTGCCCTATAATCTACCATTTCTGAACAACAACGTGGTAGGGACTAGTCATGCTCAGTCTTTGACTGCAGTGGTCGTAATTGATTATTGCACAAGCATATATTTAAATGAATAAATAACCCTCATGAACATTGGGTAGGAGTTTCTGCCAATGAGCTAAGGATAGCTCATAGAATCATAGAATCATAGAGTTGGAAGAGACCTTGTGGGCCATCCAGTCCAACCCCCTGCCAAGAAGCAGGAAAATCGCATTCAAAGCACCCCCGACAGATGGCCATCCAGTCTCTGCTTAAAAGCATCCAAAGAAGGAGCCTCCACCTCACTCTGGGGCAGGGAGTTCCACTGCTAAACAGCTATCACAGTCAGAAAGTTCTTCCTCATGTTCAGGTGGAATCTCCTTTTCTGTAGTTTGAGCTCAGCTCAAATTAAATCCTGCTTCGGAGACTGGGAACAAGCCATATGTTCAGTGAACATGATGTCAGACATGGACAATAGGACCCATTTTGAGTGAGGGAGGTTCTTTGTGGCTTCTTATTGAAGACTTTAAATGGGGGAAAGGAAAAGTATCATGATGGGAGACGGAATATTTGCAGCCAACCCATTATTTGATTCAGATCATAGTCACTCCATGTTTTCTACTAGTGGTATGGAATCAGACAGTTAGTCTTCAGCAATGATAGAACTATAGGATCAAATAATCACTGAGTTGGAAGAGGCTAGGGACATGCAGTCCAATACCTGGCATGCAGGAATATACAACTAAAGCACTCCTGAAAAATGGCCATCCAACATCCAATTTAAAAACCCCAGAAGAAGGGGGGGAAACAGAAACTTTTGCAGTCATAGAATTATAGAATCATAGAATTGGAAGAGACCTCTTGGGCCCTCCTGTCCAACCCTCTGCCAAGAAGCAGGAAAATCATATTCAAGGCACCCCAATAAATAGCCATCCAACCTCTGTTTAAAAACCTCTGGGGCAGAGAGTTCCACTGCTGAACAGCTCTCAAAGTTTGGAAGTTCTTCCTAATGTTCAGGTAGAATCTCTTTTCCTGTAGTTTGAACTCTTTGTTCCATATCTCCAGAGCTGTAGAAAACAAGCTTGATCCCTCCTCCCTATGACTCCCCCTCACATATTTATACATGGCCATCATGTCTCCTCTTCTGCAGGCTAAACATGCCCAGCTCTTTAAGCTGCTTCTCATAGGGCTTGTTCTCCAGACCCTTGATCATTTTAGTCACCCACTATCGGACACATTCCAGCTTGTCAACATCTCTCTTCAAATATGGTGCCCATAATTGGACACAGTATTCCAGCTGTGGTCTGACCAAGGCAGAATAGAAGGGTTGCATGACTTCCCATGGATCTAGACACTAGACTCCTATTGATGCAGGCCAAAATCTCATTGGCATTTTTAGCTGCCACATCACATTGTTTGCTCATGTTTAACTTGTTGTCCCTGAGAACTCCAAGATCTTTTTTAGACATACTGCTGTCAAGCCAGGCACCCCCCATTCTGTATCTTTGCATTTCATTTTTTCTGCCTAAGTGGAGTATCTTGCACTTGTCCCTGTTGAACTTCATTTTGTTAGTTTTGGCCAATCATCTCTCTAATCTGTTAAAATAGATTTGAATTCTGCTCCTGTCTTCTGGAGTATTAGCTCTCCCACTTTGGTGTCATCTGCAAACTTGATGCTCATGCCTTCTAACCCTTCTTCAAAGTCTTTAATAAAGACGTTGAACAGAACCAAAATGTTCTTAATGTTTAGGTGGAGTCTTTTTTTTCTAGAACAACTTCTGTGTTCTAGTTCCAGGAACAGCAGAAAATGGGTTTGTTCCATCATCTACAACCATGGCATTGCTTCAGATATTTAATTATGGTTATCAAGTCACATGAAGAACCAGTGTGATATAATGGCGTGAGCATTGGATCATAACTCTGGAGACCAGGGTTTGAATCTTAGTTATGGAAATACACGGATTGACCTTGGGCAAGTCACACTCTTCCATTTCTGATGTTTCTTCCTGTGGTTTTCATTCCTGTTTCCTTTGCGTACAGTCCTGCTCCCTGTATGATATGTTCTGTATATAAAGGCAAACTACCGCTCAAAAAATTTGTTAAGAAAACCCCATGATAGGTTCATCTTAGATTTGACATAAGTCAGAAGTGTCTTGAGGGCACACAATAACATCATGTCACCTCTCAGTGTTTTCTTCTTAAGGCTAACTATATCAAGTTCCTTAAATTGTCCCTCACATGATATGGGTTCCGGAGCCTTGATCATCTTGGTTCTCCTCCTCTGGATACATTTTAGCTTGTCATTTGGGCTATGTTATAGTGATGGAAAAGAGTGTGACAGATACTCTAGTCTACAAAAACACAAATTCATTCATCTGAGAGCAAGTCAAGCCTTAGGTCTCACTAAAAAGTCAAGATGACTAAAATGAGGCTATCACACTTTGGATATGGGATGACATGACTCACCAGAAAACTGATAATACTTGGAAAAAGTAGACAGCAGTAGGAAAAGATGGAGACTGTGTTACATGTAGATGCAATCAAGGAAGCAACGATTAATTATTTATTTATTTATTTACAGTATTTATATTTCACCCTTCTCACCCCGCAGGGGACTCTGGGTGGATCACAATGCACATATACATGGCAAACATTCAATGCCATGGACACACAACATATGTAGACAGGCTATTTAACTTTCCAGTTTCATGAAGGTATGCTTTGAATTCCAGCCACTGGGTGAGCTGTAGCTTCACTGTCCCCTTGTGGCATCGAAGGAGTACTTTCTCATTCTTTTGCACACTGCTGGAGAATTTTATGGCGTCCTAGATTAGTTAAATTAGCCTTCCTGCATACATGGTACCTAAATTTCCTACTTGACAGATGCAACTGTTTTTCGGGCTGCAAAAGTTGACAGCAATCTAAACAAATGGTCGGGAGCTTACTCCAACCTGGGCTGGCTTCGAACTCATAACCTTTCGGTCAGTAGTGATTTTAATGCATCTGACTCCCAACCAGCTGCGCCACAACCACAATCCTAAGTTTGCACCTGAACAGGACTGTAAATAACAGGGTGTCTTCATAGGGTCATTGTAAACTGAAGTTGACTTGGGGACAATGAACAACATTCATAAATATTATATAAAAACCTAAGAGATAATCTAAAATTATTTGTTGTCACAATGGGATCGACAGCACAGTCCTGTTCTGATATATAGACTTACATAAATGCACTTAGTATTGCAGCCTGAGGGGATTTGTGTAGGCTTTTATCTTATTACCTGTATCTATATCTGAGCCGATATATCTTTATATGCACTTTCTATGTCCTTATTTGAATGCATTTTCCCTACTGACTTAGGCATGTTTACTGCAATCCAGTATGGCTTGTCAGGAACTAGACAGAAGCCACTTACCATGTAAGAATATGCACTGAATTTTGATTAGCTATTAGAGGGAGCAAGCTGTACCAAGTTAAGAAATGACACTGCTGCAAGACAACTGGGGGAAGTGAGTGCTTGGCAACCATAGGACCAGGATTGATTCTGGGCTCTTCTGAGCCCACTAGGCCATGGCAGATGTATTTTGATGATGGCCAGTGGTTTAGAAGTTCCAGTTCAGGATTGTCCCAGATTCTGAGGTTTCTAACCCAAACCCTGAGATCAAGAGCCTATTTACACTGGACCAAAACCCTGAATCGGCCCAGAAGTCACTCATGGATGTCCACACAAAAGTTCAGAGATATACAGCCCTTATCACGGGGTGAAAACCATTAACTCAGTTTTATCCCTGTGTTCAAAAGCATCTATCTTCTTTTGCTCAGCCTTCCTTATGGTCCAGCTCTCACAGCCATAGGTTGCTATGGGGAATACCATTGCTTTAACTATGCAGATCTTTGTTGCCAGTGTGATTTCTCTACTCTTCACAATTCTATCGTGACTGGTCATTGCTCTTCTCCAAAGAAGTAAACATCTTCTGATTTCCTGGCTGCAGTCTGCATCTGCAGTAATCTTTGTGCCTAGAAATACAAATTCTGAGTGTGTCTTGGACCACAAGAAGATCAATACTCCAGGAAATAAAGCCTGACTGCTCAATGGAGGGAAGGATATTAGAAGCAAAGATGAAGTACTTTGGCCACATAATGAGAAGACAGGAAATCTTGAAGAAGACAATGATGCTGGGGAAAATGGAAGGAAAAAGGAAGAGGGGCCGACCAAGGGCAAGATGGATGGATGGTATCCTTGAAGTGACTGGCTTGACTTTAAAGGATCTGGAGGTGGCCACAGCCAACAGGGAGCTCTGGCATGGGCTGGTCCATGAGGTCACGAAGAGTCTGAAGCAACTCAATGAATCAACAACAAACCCCCTGTGTTAGCTGAAGTCAATAAATGAACGAAGGTTTTTATGAAACCCTGAAGCACCCCTGCACTTCAAGGTTGCTGTGACCTGGTGAACTGGATCTAACTAGTCCAGCATGGATAAGGGAATGGAATTTATCAGGTCTGTCATTTGTCACTGTGGCAGTAAGCACAAAGCCCTGGAGAGCTCCTGGCCATCTCTGGGCATCTTTACCAATGTCAGCAAACTCACCCAACAAAGGCCAGGGTCTTTACAGAGCTCCATGGTTGCTGTCACAGAAACAAAATAGCAAAGATAAAGGTGACCATCTAACAGGGCCAAGCCAGGTTCAATCCGATTTGACAGTCTGAATTCCACTTCTGCTCTTGCCATGGTGGGAGTGGAGGATGTAAACACCTCCATTGAATCCTGGGCCAATCTGAAGCAGCCATGTTCTGCTCCTGACCCAGATTTCGGTGCCTACATAGACAAGCCATTAGTGATGGTCCCTGGTTATGTCATTAATCATTATGCAGCTATCATAGTTGCTCACAGCTTGTCATACAAACATGGGTACAGAGGACATACCTTCCTCTTTGGAAATTAAGATAGAAATCTTAGCTAAAGGCATTGTTTCAAGAGAAAGGTGAAATGGGAGGATTATGCTTTCTCAGTTAGGGAGACATGATGAGGAATACTTAATCAATCTGATTTGCTTCCGGCCTGAGGATGGATGAAGAGCTATCACTGAGGTGAGCCCTGGAACTACAAGAACTTTGGCTGAAGGAGGGAGTTAACTCAAATCCATAGACCTCATTGGATAGTCTTAGCAAACTGCAGCAACAAATGAATTAAGGCTTGCAAATTGCAGCCAGCTATTGCTTGAATAGCTGAGCTAGAGATTCTCATAGCATCCTTTCGCATGGAGCTAGGCCCAAACTGGATAATTTGTACCCTTGTCTCTTGCCTGGATATGATCCATAACAAATGGACACATTAAGAGCAAGCCCTGTGATCTGGTAACTCTACCCTGGGCCATACCAACCTTGTTTTGATAATTTGAATATGTTGCCAGATATCTGAATTGCTGGCCCACTTATATTCAGTTAAAATGATATATATTTAAATAAAACCCAAATCGGTTCCATTCAAATTCTTCTGTGGTTCACTTTGTTTCCTAGCAGGCAGATGCTTGTCATTACATTTTCCCAGAGGGCTGTTGGAACCCCTAAATTACCCTGTATATACCTAAGGCACTGTGAGATAATCTAGATTATTAAAGCAGAAAACCCACATTATCGGATTTGAACTGGATTATATAAAACCCCTTCTATATTGCCATATAAAATCTAGATCATTGGCTTTGAACTGGATTATATGGCAGTGTAGACTCATATTATCCAGTTCAAAGCATATAATGTATATTATCTCTGTTGATAATATAATTAATATAATATAATATAATTAATATAATATAGATTATATGGCAACTAGCCATTCCCTGCCATGCGTTGCTGTGGCCCAGTCTGTGTCTATGTGTTTTGTGTGTGTGTGTATGCGTATATGCGTGTGCATATATTTGTGAATATGTGTATATCTCTGTGTTTGTGTATATATGTGGTTTTGTGCATGCATTGTAAGGTATTTTTTGGTTTTTGGCTTTTTAAGTCTCTTCTGCTATGTTTTCAGTGTTTTTATGAATGAGGGTCACTTGTTGGCCTGATACATTTCTTGTGTCCAAATCTGGTGTCAATTCGTCCAGTGGTTTTTGAGTTATGTTAATCCCACAAACAAACATTGCATTTTTATTTAAATGAACTGTCCCCTGCCATGTGTTGCTGTGGCCCAGTCTGTGTATGTGTTTGGTATGTATGTATATATGTGTATGTGTGTATATGTGTATATATGTGGTTTTGTGCATACGTTATAATGTAATTTTTTTTGGTTTTTTAAGTATCTTCAGCTATGTTTTTCAGTGTTTTTATGTGTGATGGTCACTTGTTGGCCTGGTAGGTGTATTGTATCCAAATTTGGTGTCAATTCATCCAGTGGTTTTTGAGTTACGTTAACTCCACAAACAAACATTACATTTTTATTTATATAGATGTAGATCCAGCCTAGTGTACAATCCAGTTCAAAGATTTTATATAGCAATGTAGATGGGGTCCCAGAGTGTGACTTGCCCAAGGCCATACAATGGGTTTCCATGGCTGAGACAGGATTCAAATCCTGAACACATAAGTTTTGGTCCAATGCTCAAAACACCACACCATGCTGGCTCTAAATTATGTGACTGTTTAAATATTAGTTCTGCAGTTTCAGGAGGACTCGGGCTCTTTCATAAATCCCAAAGCCTGTAAAAGTGAGAAGGCCCACACCCTACGCATTCCAAAGTCACAGACAAACAGCCTCTCTAATTACAAGGTGAGGCATTTCTGGACAAGAGACAGCTAATCCTTCAGACATACATATTATTTTACGTTTATCCTAGAGTTCTTCCTCTTCTTTAAATCTCAAATTGTAAAACAACAAAGTCTGCTAGCTGGAGAAATATGACAACAGTACGGTATTTTGGTGACTGCATGATTCTTATAATTGCTATTAACAGCAAATTGTTCTAATCAAGAGTTGTTCTCCAAATATAGAAATTAATATCCTGCTCCGGTTTTTACACCTTGATGTGTTATTCTTCTGCATTTTAGATCTCCATTTGAGTTAACTGACCATTATGCATAATTTTATTTCATGACAAAAACCAATGTGTTCTGTCGTTTAGGTAAATTTCAGCAAAACTGACATTTTTAAAAGCACTAGTTCATCATATCCTCTTCCTTTTTCCAGGATCTTACATATCACCGTTTACCTGCTGAACACATTTGCACAAATAAGGGAATCAGGTGAGAATATGGTTTTACTTGCTGTTTTAAACACAAAAGAATATTCATATATGAACAAGCTGATATATGCACATATTTATTTATTTATCATGTCAGAAGCAAATTGAGGGTACAGTTGTAATGTATTTAAAAACACAAACAAAGTTAAAAAGTTGGCATTATACTAAATGTCCTTTGACCTTTAGCTGGCCACTTGGAGTGACTCTGGTGTTGCTGTGAGAAGGTCCTCCATTATGCATGTGACAAGGATCAGGCGGCATTGTAGTCGGTGGTCTGTGGTTTACTCTTCTCCACACTCGCACGTTGTGGTTACCATGTTGTAGCCCCATTTCTTAAAGTTAGCTCTGCATCTCATGGTGCCAGAGTGCAGTCTGTTCAGCGCCTTCCAAGAAGCGTCTTCTGTCTCTCATTCGGTATCAGCCATGGATAGAGATTCTGAGTTTTAGCCTGCCACTTTTGGTCTCTTGTTTGCTGAGGTATTTGTGCAAGTATTGATAAAGATAAAGGTTTTCCCCTGGCATTTATTCCAATCATATCCAACTCTGGGGGTTGGTGCTCATCTCAATTTCTAAGCCAAAAAGCCAGAATTGTCCGCAGACAATGGCCAGCATGACTACATGGAGTGCCATTACCTTCCCACCGGAGCGATACGTATTGAGCTACTCACATTTGCATGTTTTTGAACTGCTAGATTGGCAGAAGGTGGGGCTAACAACGGGAGCTCACTCTGCCCCCCGGATTTGAACCTGCAACCTTTAGCCCAGTAGATGATTTATATTTCTTGTTCTGTGTTTTCAAATCAACACTGACATATGACCAACCTTTCATAAGATTGTCTCTGTAGAATTTATTCAGAGGAGGTTTTCCATTGTCTACCTTTGAGGCTAAGAGTGTGTGCTTGCCCCAGTTTACCTGTTCGATGGACATGGCAGAGCAGGGATTTGAACCCAGGGATTCAAACAAAAGTCCTAGTCCAATATTAAAACCACTGACTCATAGCAACCCTAGAGTGAACCTACTGCAGGGTTTTCTTGTCACAACTTGTTCAGAAGTGTTTTGCTGTTCCTTTCCTCGGAGTTTGAGATTGGATCTACACTGCCATATAATCCAATTCAAAGCACATAATCTGGCTATTATATCGCAGGGTAGAAGGGGCCTGGATTATATGGTAGTGTGGACTCATATACTCCAGTTCAAATCAGATAATCTGGATTATATGACAGTATAGATCCAGCCTGACTTCAGCAGGGTCACTCAGTGAGTTTCCATGACTGCGGGGGCATCTACACTGTAGATTTAACGCAGATGGACCTGACCTTGACTGCCATGGCTCAATCCTGTGAAAACATGGAAACTGTAGTTTTACAAAGTCTTTAGGCATCTCTGCCAAATAGTGTTGGTATCCACCAAACTACAACTTCCAAAATCCCATTGCATTGAGTTAAAATGGTGTCAAACAGCATTAATTCCACAATGTTGATCAGTGTTTCTCAACCTTTTTTTTTGACCAGTGACCTCTCTCCAACATTAGTTTTTGGTCAACTTTAGATTTGGTTCTTGATTGTTTGGGGTGCTGATTGAGAAAATTGCATTGAATAGACCACATCAGCTCTAGTTTCTGATACAGAACATATGCCATCCAGTAGTCACCATCTTCTCGCCCACAGAAAACCATATTCAATAAGCCTCGGCACTATAAGATGGTTTTGTGAGACCAGTCACTCTCCTTGCAATGGTGTAGTAATGGTGAGGCCATGGACCATATTTTAGTTCTTGTGGACCACTGGTGGTCCATGGTCCACAGGTTGGGTACCACTGATGTAGATGCACCCTGCATGGGGATTCAAACACACACCTCCAGGGTCCTAGTCCAGCATCCAAACTACTACACCAGGGGTTCTTAAAAAAAGAACAAATTCCTATGCACACTGTGGATATCTTGTTTGTAGTGTAAAAGAAAGAAATAAAGAAAGAACATTGCAATATTTAAAATGAAAAACAACTTTAATCAACATAAACTTAACAGTTGCTCAGTGGAAGACACCCATGGCCATCCAGTCCAACCCCATTCTGTCATGCAATAAAAGCACAATCAAGGCACTCCCTGAGCGGTGGGGGGGGGGGGGGGATAGGGTTCTGGAAGCAGGGAAGGCAAAGGGAAATGGGTCTGGGTGGTGTAGAGACATTGGTGGGGGGGGGGCGGGTCTTTGCCTTGGAAGGACAGTGCTGCCACTGCATTTCCTTGGAGCAGGAGGAGGAGGAGGAGGGAAGAGGAGGGAAGCAGTATGGTGGTGCTGCACACATCCTTGGAGCAGGAGGAGGAGGAAGGAGGAGGAGGAGGAAGGTGCTGAGTGCCTTAGTATCCTTGCGGAGCCACAAGGGCTCTGCAGAGCAAACTTTAAGAACTACTACATTACACCATTCTGGCTCTAGGTCAGTGTTTCCCAACCTGTCGTCCGTGGACCTCTAGTGTTCTGCAAGAATGAAAATATGGTCTGCGGTCTCACCATTAGTACACTGTTGCCCCAAAACCACACAGCAATGAGAGTGACTGGTCTCGCAAAATCTTATTATAGTGCAAGGCAACAGGGATTTTGGGAGGGGAGAGGCTGACTACCCACAAAAGATTACTACTACTACATCAGCTCTAGACAATTAAATATGGTTTTCTGTGGATGAGCAGATGGCAACTACTGGATGGCATATATTCTGGATCAGAAACTACAGCTGATATGGTCTATCCAATGCAATTTTCTGAATTAGCACCCCAAATAATTGAACTGAATCTAAAATTGATCAAAAACTGATTTATAACCTTTTGGGTACTAATGTTGGAGAGTGGTTCCTGTTTAACGTGGTCCCTGTCCAAGTGATCCCTGGTAAAAAAAAAAAAAAGGGCTGAGAACCACTGCTCTAAGTAAAGCTTTGCCTCTTGAATTTGCAGAACAGGTAAAGTGGCCCTGGCAGTTCACATAAGCAATGTGTTCAAAAAGCCACTTTGTATTTGCTCCCTGAAGTTAAAAACAGTTGTAAGATGAATTCCTCTAATGATAGAAGATGACCTGGATCTCTTCCAAGTTGTAATGAAATGCAATTCCACCATTCAATAAACTTGACTGTGTAAATGCATCTCCTAGATCAAGGAAAAACGAAACACCTTTCCGAGTGTCAATTCAAGGTCCTTCCAAATTTAAAACAAAACCCCAAAAGAACAGACCTGAAAATTTCACTTTGGGGACTCTTTGTGGTTTCAGCTTTCTCGAGCAACGCCCCAGCTTTCCCTTTGTTGTTGAATGTTAAGCTCCTCTTATTATACAAAGGTTTAAACAAATGTTTTGGCCACAAGAGAAATTATCTCATTCCCTGGGAGCAAGGACTTCACAGGTGATGATTAACTGCAAGATCACAGAGATTAGAGTTGGAAAAGAGCTATTAGGTCAGGTGTCCCTCCCTGAGGGCAAGTGCGGAAGTGTTCATTACGGAGTATTTCTCCACTTTCTTGTCCAGTCTAGTTTCAGTGCCTCAAAAAAGCAGCTTTCACACATTCCATAAAGCAAGCATCCTTTTGCCATCTGTCGTTTGTGTCCTTGGGTGTGTTTTTCTTTATCCATTCACTGGCTCAGGTGATTGTTGTCCCTGAGGAATGCCTACTGGCTACTGGCTACCCTTTCATTGCTTTTGTATTTTCTTTCCTTGGGATCACCTGTCAGGCTTGCTTCTGCAAAACTTGAAAGGATTTAGTTTGGGGAGAGAGCCAAAGTCTGAGGATGGGTGGGGCAAAATACTTTAAAAGGCTGGGAAAAGTACCAATGGTGGGTAGGTCAGTCAAGGGGAGGAGATCTATTGTTCTGAGCACATTACAATCAGCCTTCTGTATCCACAGATTCTGCCTTTTCAGATTCAACCAACCATGGCTCAAAAATATTTGGGAAAATTAGCATTATGCTGATTTGTCAATATACCCTGCTGTAGCCTCCTGCTATTTCACAGGTCCTCATGCTCTCTCTGGCACTAATTTGATTTGTTCACCTCTTTGTATAAGGGGCACAATTGTATATAATGGCACTTGAGCATCCACAGATTTTTGTATCCATGAGAGAAGGGGTGTCCTGGAACCCCAGTAGCTATCAAAGGCCCACTGTAGATTCAAAACCAGGTACAGTAGAGTCTTGCTTATCCAAAATAAACGGGCCAGCAGAATGTTGGATAAGCAAAAATGTTGGATAATAAGGAGGGATTAAGGAAAAGCCTATTAAACGCCAAATTACATTATAATTTTGCAAATTAAAGCATCATGTTTTACAACAAATCGACAGAAAAAGCAGTTCAATACACGGTAACATTATGTAGTAATTACTATATTTACGAATTTAGCACCAAAACATAGCAATGTACTGAAACAGCTGTGGATCCGGGCAGGAGGCAGACTGCGTTGGATAATACAGAATGTTGGATGAGCGAAGGTTGGATAAACAAGACTCTATTGTATTTGCAGAAAAGCCATAAATATGTGCTCTATATGGGGCTGCTTTTGAATATGATTCAGCAGCTACAGCTAGTGCAAACTGCAGTCACATAACACTAGTCTGAAAGAAGCTGCAATAGCTTCTAGTCTGAATTCAAAATACTGGTGATGGCATTCGAAACTATAAACCACTGCTGTCTTCTCATAAATACAAGCTCAGGAACAGAGATCTGCTAGTGGGGTTTGGCCCGATAGCAGTATATTTGAAAAATATACTTGGAATTCTCATGGACAACAAGTTAAACATGAGCCAACAATGTCATACAGCAGCTTGGGAAGCCAATGGGATTTTGGCCTGCAACAATAGGAGTCTAGTGTCTAGATCTAGGGACGTCATGCTGTTCCTCTATTCTGTCTTGGTCAGACAACAGTTAGAAAACTGTGTCCAATTAAGGGAGATGTTGACAAGCTGGAATATGTCCAGAGGCAGACAACCAAAATGATCAAGGGTCTGGAGAACAAGCCCTATGAGGAGCAACTTAAAGAGCTGGGCATGTTTAGCCTGCAGAATAGATGGCTGAGAGAAGACATGATGGCCATGTGAGAGGAAGTCATAGGGAGAAGGGAGCAAGCTTGTTTTCTACTGCCCTGAAGACTAGGATGCGGAACAATGGCTTCAGACTACAAGAGATTCGACCTGAACATGAGGAAGGCACAAAGTTAAAACATTAAAGCCTTTGGAGCCCTAGACACTCAACCTTTTGTGCAAAATCTTGGGACAAAGTTACTTGGGGTAATGACACATTCCAGAATGTAGTCCTGCTAGCATGTCTCATAATTTTAAAAAATAATTTTCCCATGGTCTGTTGTGAGGTCAATTCTAAGGTTAACTCTAAGATTCAGTCCTCTTGAAGCTGTTTGAGGCTGGAAGGGATGCTTTAGTATTGTGTGAGGTTCTCCAACCTCTCCAACCCTGTGGATTCATGGGGATACCAAGTCTGCCTCCTGAGGAATCTGTACAATGACCAAGTAACAACAGTAAGAATTGACCACGCAACAACCGACTGGTTCAAGATTGGGAAAGGAATACAGCAGGGCTGCATACTGTCACCCGACCTATTCAACTTGTATGCAGAACACATCATGTGGCATGCGGGGCTTGGCGAATCCAAGACACTGGAATTAAAATTGCTGGAAGAAACATTAACAACCTTAGATATGCAGATGATACCAGTTGGATGGCTGAAAGCAAGGAGGAACTGAGAAGCCTTCTAACAAAGGTGAAAGAAGAAAGTGCAAAAGCTGGGTTGCAGTTCAACATCAAAAAAACCAAGATTATGGCAACCGGACTGATCGATAACTGGCAAATAGTGGGAGTAAAAGTGGAGGCAGTGACAGACTTTGTATCTCTAGGCACAAAGATTACTGCAGACGCAGACTGCAGCCAGGAAATCACAAGACATTTACTTCTTGGGAGGAGAGCAATGACCTCCTCAATAAAATAGTTAAGAATAGACACATCTCACTGGCAATGAAGATCAACATAGTTAAAGCAATGGTATTCCCTGTAGTAACCTATGGATGTGAGAGCTGAACCATAGGGAAGGCTGAGCGAAGGAAGGTAGATGCTTTTGAACTGTGGTGTTGGAGGAAAATTCGGAGAGTGCCTTGGACCGCAAGAAGATCAAACCAGTTCATACTCCAAGAAACAAAGCCTGACTGCTCACTGGAGGGAAGGATATTAGAGGCAAATATGAAGTATACTCTTTGGCCACATAATGAGAAGAAAGGAAAGCTTGTAGAAGACAATGATGCTGGGGAAAATGGAAGGAAAAAGAAAGAGGGGCCAACGAAGGGCAAGATGGATGGATGACATCCTTGAAGTGACTGGCTTGACCTTGAAGGAGCTGGGGGGTGACAGCCAACAGGGTGCTCTGGCGTGGGGTTGTCATGAAGAGCTGGAAGCAACTGAATGAATAAACAACAACATGGACTCCCCTCCATGCGTGCAAATGGTACCATTTTTAATACACATGAGTGTTTGTTGTTCATTAACCTGAATCCCACTGGTTCAATTGGAGTTTCACACTATTTAACAATTGATTCAATGGGTCTACTCTAGGTGGGACTAAACAATAAGATTTAGGCCCTTCTCTGTTATTGACATACATGGTTTTTGCTCACTTTTCTGGGAAAGCACCTCATAACTGTCTTACAAACGTTTAAAAAGTACATCAAAAGTATCTTCAAAGCAGAGAAATAGCTAGTGTTAAATTTGTACTGTCAAGAAAAAATACTTTTCCTTTCTTCTCACCTTCTGTTTGTGCAATTCACTCAATCACATTTTTATATTGCCCATAAAGGGAGAACATGTTGACTAAGTGTAGCTGAATTTGACACAAAATATATGTTATGTGAATGGGAAACTAACCTCATACACACCCTTCTTTTCCCCTCCCCATCCTGGCTGCTGCCACAAGCACATCCTAGGGTGTGCGGCTGACAGAATTTGTCGCTTAATCTGGGATTTATTCTTTTTTTCTGCCCTGTCAGGGACTCTTGATCTGGGGCAGGAGAGAAAAGTCCCTGGCGAGGGTTTAAGTTCTAAATCCTTCATTCTGAAAGCGTGAGGCATCTGAGTGCAGCAAACTTATCTGACAGGCATTGGACCCAGGGGAGGATCAGCTTCAAGAAGCTGCGCCATTGATAGCTCTGTGTCTCTCACTTCATTTCCTGCCGCATCTCTAAATCCTGGTAGGTGTAATTTCCTTTAGCAGCTGCATTGACAGAGAATAACCTACATTTCCATTACCAAGCAGTTCCCATAGGCAGGTCTCATAGATAGCTCTCATGCACTGGGTTCAATATACAAAGCTGATGCTTTTCTGCCTGCTCTTAGTCAACATATAAAAAGTAGTCAAACTTGTACTTTGGATGAGCGCTGGCATTGGAACAACATTCTTTATAGCTGCGTTTCTCAAGCTTCCTAATGACCCCTTAATACAGTTCCTCATGTTGTGGTGACCCCCAACCATAATATCATTTTTGTTTCTATTTCATAACTGTAATTTTGCTACTGTTATGAATTGTAATGTAAATATCTGATATGTATTTTCATTCACAGGACAAATTTGGCACAAATACCCAATACGCCCAATAATGGGGGTGGGGTTTGGAGGGGGATTAATTTTGTCATTTGGGAGTTGTAGTTGCTGGGATTTATAGTTAACCTACAATCAAAGAGCATTCTGAACCCCATCAACTATGGAATTGAACCAAACTTGGCACACAGAACTCCTATGACCAATAGAAAATACTGGAAGGGTTTGGTGGGCATTGACCTTGAGTTTTGGAGTTGTAGTTCACCTACATTCAGAGAGCACTGTGGACTCAAACAATGATGGATCTGGACCAAACTTGGCACAAATATCAATATGTGCAAATGTGAAGACTAGTGGAGTTTTGGGGAAAATTGACCTTGACATTTGGGAGTTGTAGTTGCTGGGATTTATAGTTCACCTGCAATTAAAGAGCATTCTGAACCCCACCAATTATAGATTTAGGAGAAATTTCCCACACAGAACTCACATGCCTTGAAGGGACTCGCTGGTGCAAGCCTCCCTCCAACCTCACATGCTCTCCCTCACCTGCACACCATGCTGCCAAGCGCCAAACAAGTCTCCTGTCCCCTCCCCACTTGGAGTCTCAAAAACAGCCCTCCCCTTGGTTGAGAGTCTGGCTGAGAGGCTTGCCAATGACAGCAAAAGAGGGCTTTTGGTGGGAGGATTTGCCATCTATTTCCAAAAAGAGAGAGAGAGAGAGAGAGAGAGAGAGAGAGAGAGAGAATGACAGTCAGAGAGATCTTCAACCTTCTCTGCTAAAGAGGTTCCTAAAACCATCAGAAATATATGTTTTCTGGTGGTCTTTGGCAACCCCTCTGACCCCCCCCCTTTGTGACCCTCACATGGGTCCCGACCTCCAGGTTGAGAAATGTTGTTTTATAGCATCTGAAACCCCCCACTCCTTAATAGTATGAGTTTGGTAAAGTTGTCTTTGAAGTATATAATTCTGGAAATCCTCCAGCAAACCTGGGTCATGTAGACTACTGATCCAAAGAATTTCCTGTGAGGTCCTTTGGGACAACTGCAGGAATGAAACCAGCTGGCCACCTGGCTTTCTCTTGGACAACCCTTCAATTGTGGTGCCCAGAATTGGATACACTGTGATTCTAGGTGTGGTCTGACCAAGGCAGAATAGAGGGGTAGCATGACTTCCCTGGATCTAGACATTATACTCCTATTTATGCATGCCAAAATCCTATTGGCTCTTTTTGCCACCGCATGACATTGCTGCCTCATGTTTAACTTATTGTCCATGTTAAACATGGACGTGGACACGTTAAGCATGGATTATGCCTAACAGCCTCAGGCCCTATCCTTTTTCCCTCCAGTTTAAATGGCTAAGGAGAAAAAAGAAAGGGGGCTGAGGCTGTTAGCAATTGTAGGAGTTGAAGTCCAAAACACTTGGAGGGACAGTTTGCCCAAGCTTGGTATAGCTGGACCCAAGGTTTTATCCCTATCACCCCATTCTTCCTTTTTGAAATGCAATACTAAGAAGCCGTGAATGCTGGAGCATGAAGAAAGGCTCTGATCGGATACATACATAACGCATCCAAAGTTGTAATGATGGGGAAGATGCAAGAGGGTAATACGATGATCATCTCCAGGCATTAGCCAAAGAGAATATATCTAAATGAAATTGGGGCAACATGGCAAAAGTATAAATTATTTCTCCCATAGATATCCAAAGGCGTTCTTTAACTTGCCTGGATCTAAACAGAATTCAACTATGTGAAAAATGCTCATCAGATTCAAGATATTTGAAGACGCATAAGTATATGGAACAATGCTGTAATACAGTTCTTTGTTATGCTAATAATCGCTTGCCAGCTGCTTCAAACTGCCCTGCAATCACAGCCAAGAGGCAGCCAACCCGCTAAGACAGAGTATGGGGTGGCACAGAAAGGGGGGGGGGGGAGGAATAAAGACTCTCTACCTTCTGTTAAAGGATTCTGCTACTTCTAATACTGCAGGCATCCAAAATAGATACAAACAATTAATCCACCCCTCCCATTTTGCAATTTTTCTAATCGGAAAGGACTTGAGCATGAATCTCAAGGTGACTAAAGGAATCCTGTAATTCATTCCAAAGGATTCAATGGAATCTAGAAACGTGCCTGTCCCCAGTAAGGATATTGGTAGAAACTGCTGTGGGTCAAATGGGATGGAAGATAATTCTGCCCTTTAGAGATTCTTGTTGAAATTAGCCACTCTCGTGTTGTTACAAGGAGAAAGGAGGGGTGCCTTGCTTCAAAAACATACACACTTGCTAGTTTTGCTGTATGGTTTTATACACCCCAAATCATGGATGATTTATTTTTAACAAGTCAGTGGCTAAAAATGTAATGATTGAAAAATGCACACAAGCCTACTTTATGGGGATTTGTAAAAAGGCACCATGATGTAATGGGCTGACTGGAAAGGCATGTGTTGGCAGCTGATAGACTGAGCTTGCCAGGAGACAGAATTCAGATTACCTACTGTCTCTGGCTTTCTGTTGAGACAAACGGTTTTAACTGCCACTTTCACCTCAGAGAGTGAAGAGAGTGCTGACTGGAAAAGCTAGGAAGGAAATGGCTGCCAATTCTCTAAAGCCTGCTCATTTCTAAGGCATGAAGCATATTATAAAGACTGTTTAAAAAGACTGTTTTTCCCCCTCTGTTCTCTGTAAGAATTCAGAGAGACTGCTGTATATATTGTTGCTCTGTTTGACCTCAGTAGACTTCAGTAGACTGCTGAAGTCTACTGATCTGACATCCAATTTCCAGGGAGAGAGACAACACAGGATGCTACATTCAAGGCACAAGCAGCTCTGTTTCTTATATATGTCTGACTCAAAGAGTAACCTTCTCTCATGCATAGATACCCAGATTGCCTCATCTGTAGCTGTTAAGGGATGTGGGGGAGCCGCTGCTTTTTAGGTCCTCCTAAAACCCTAAAAGCACCAGATCCTGTCCGATCTTGGAAGGTAAGCAGGCCATCCCTGCTTAGTACATGAACAGGTGACCTCCAACAAATAGCAGGTGCTATAGGCTATATTTCAGAGACTGAAGCTGGCAAACCCACCTAGAATCATAGAATTGGATGAGACCTTGTAGCCCATCCAGTCCAACCCCCTGCCAAGAAGCGGGAAAACCGCATTGAAAGCACCCCCAACAAATGACCATCCAG
The DNA here is from genome assembly GCF_037176765.1 of Anolis sagrei. Taxonomy (NCBI): domain Eukaryota; kingdom Metazoa; phylum Chordata; class Lepidosauria; order Squamata; family Anolidae; genus Anolis; species Anolis sagrei. Next base: position 31,284,199 of record NC_090021.1, on the reverse strand, counting down.
CCTCTGTTTAAAAGCCTCCAAAGAAGGAGCCTCTACCTCTGAATATTCCTTGCTTAATAAAGTCTATGACAGGGGTCCTCAAACTTTTTAAACAGAGGGCCAGGTCACAGTCCCTCAAACTGTTGGAGGGCTGGATTATAATGCGGGGGGGAAACATGAATTAATTCCTATGCACACTGCACATATCTTATTTGTAGTGCAAAAAAACTTAAAAACAATACAATATTTAAATGAAGAACAGTTTTAACAAATATAAACTTATTCGTATTTCAATGGGAATTGTGGGTCTGCTTTTGGCTGATGAGATAGAATTGTTGTGGTGGTGGTGGTGCTTGTGTGCTTTCAAGTCATTTCAGACTTAATTTGACCCTGAGCAAGGGATGGGTAAATGACCTTGGAGGGCCGTATCCGAATCTCGGGCCTTAGTTTGAGGACCCCTGGACTATGACATTAACGGGGTCAACATAAGTCAATAAGCAACTTGAAAGCATACACAGCCACACATGCACACACACAGAGGTATATTCTAGCAGTTCAGAACCTTGAGGAGAATAGCCTAACAGTTAGTTCCCATGGAAACATGTACCTGAGCTATTAATACTCTTTTTGTCAAGTGCGAGGTTCTGGCCATGTCAACCCACTCAGGAATAGGAAACTCTTAACAATATATTCCATGTTCGTTGGCATAATTGCCTTGTTCCTTTGCCTATCACAAATCTAAATTCTCTTGTTAATCCTGACTTGAGTAGGCTCCATTAAAGAATCAGATTTACCTACGTGTTGACTCACCATTAAATAATTGATTGAATGGGTCTACTCTAGTTTGAACTAAGCAAAAAAATTGCATCCACATTTTGTTAAGTGGCAAGTCTTTTCTGTAATAGACAAATAGTTGTGTTACAATGAGTTGAATCAGTGGCTGATGTTTCTCAGTATTGTCTTCCAAGTGTCCCAGTCTGGCAATTAATTCTCTGCCACCCCATGTTTTCAGTTGAGTTTTAGTTGAATGTAAGTTTTTCTCTCCTCCTCTCACTTTCTTCCTTTCAGTTGATGCAAATTAAGTTCAAAACCCAAAAGCAGTTTGCATTCAGCAGTCAAGAAAGGAGAGGAGGGAGCTGGAATTTTACTTTTCCTAGTAGACTCCAGCAAAAGCAGACTTCGGTAGCTTCTCATAGCTTGTGTGTTCATTTTCATTAATAACTTTTGCCATCCTGATCACACTCTGAAATTGTTTGGCCACATGTGTCCTGGTTGGTGAAATGTTGAAGGATTTAAAATACTAACCTGTAGCAGTTCTCTGGGATTCTAGATAGCAGGTCTTTCTGAGTCCCACCTCAAAATGCTGAGGATTGGATTGAAATGGGCTATTTGCATACAGAGTGTAACATGATTTTTTTAATGCAAGACTTCTTCTCCTAGAGACAAATAGGTGAGACTGGTCCTTTTCTGTAGTATAGCCAGCCCGCCACATTCATGGGGCTCATTCCATGAATGTGGGGAAGATCCCATGAATGCACAGGATTCATGAGCATAGGATCTCCATAAAAATGAAAAAAAAAATCCTATCTTTTATAATAATAATAATTATTATTATTATTTATTTATTTATTTATTTATTTATACTCTGCCCTTCTCACCCTGAAGGGGACTCAGGGCAGATCATAATACACATACACGGCAAACATTCAATGCCGCTTTGTATAGACAGACAGACAGAACAGAAGGAGGTGCCATGGAAGTTTGGGCTCAAGTCCAGGGGGTGCTGTTGCTCAATCCTCAAGCCTTCAGGACTTCCTCCTTCTTTTTGGTCACCCAGCATTTTCTGATCTTCTTTCTTTATGACACCATAAAACACTTTTAGCGGTACCTAATTTCTCTAATCACAGCTAAAGCTGTTTTTGAATTGCTTAGGTAAACAATGAGCTAGGCTGACAGTTGGCAGCTCACGCCAACCCTGGGCTTTGAACTTGCAATCTTTTGGTTGATAGATCATATAATTGCTGATGATTTACCAGCTGTGCTAAACCTCCGGCCCTTACCCGAAGTAACCCTCTCTATGAATTTTTAAGATCAATTTTTGTTGGAAGCTGAACATAGAAGCATCTTGAAGAACTCAGAGATTCTTAGAGAAGAGTTCTCTCTAGAAATCTCTAGGTCCTCCAACATGACTCAAGGAAATTGAGCATAGAGTCAAGCCGGAGGACCTAGATATTGCTAGAGAGAACATTTTAAATCGGATCCATGAATCAAGAAATCCAAAACCACAAATGTGGATGGATGACTGTGATTCCTTTCATGTAGGAACAAGCTCCTCAGAGTTATTCGGCAGCCTTCCTTGGATGGTTGTAGAAGCCAACTTTGTTCTGCTGAAATTGAAATACTAAGCCAAAAATAAATTCACGACTTCTGTTTTAGAACTCCAGTATGCTGATGATAATGTAGTCTGAGTTCATTCAGAGGAAGACCTACAAGCCACTTTAAACACCTTTGCAGAAGCATATGAGAAACTTGGCCTCTCACTGAACATTGAGAAAACCCAAGTGCTCCCAAAGCCATTACTTTATTTTCAACTCAAGATGGGTATAATGCTAACCTTAAAAATGTGACATAAACACTGAGAACTGGGAAGCCCTGGCCTCCAAGCATTCTAACTGGAGCTCAGCAATTACCAACAGTAATGAGGATTTTAAAGAGGCATGAATGGAAGGCAAAAGGGAGAAACATGTCAAGAGGAAGACGCATCAAGCAAACCCTTGTCAGGCCCACCTTCCATCTGGAAATGTATGTCCTCATTGTGAAAGACTATGTGGATCCAGAATAGGTCTCTACAGTGATATGCAGACCCACCGCCAAGACTCTACACTTTGAATACAATGATAGTTGGCCATGAATGATAACTGATGATGATGATAACGATGACTTAGTGCTACCTTTGTATTTTTTTTTACTGATTCCCAGTGGAATTTATTCATTTTTATTGATACTGCACCTTGAACATTCACTGATTAGCAGACAATCCAAAATTGATTATTTATTAACCTATGGTATTTTTAAACACTGAACTACTGTGCACATGTGCACCTATAGGTCACCTGTGACCTATGATGACATAAAAAATTCATGGGTTGACCTCACAACCTCTAAGGATGTTTGCCATAGATGCAGGAGAACCTACAACAACCCAGTGATTCCGACCATGAAAGCCTTTGACAATACATTAAACTGACTGTGCAAGCCATAGGTACCTTACATCAAAGAAGTGTATAAATTATACTCTTCACCAAGATCCACATTAAGAATATGTAGATCTGAACTAGAATTTCTGTTTAGAGATTTCAGAGAGACAACTACATCACTCAATGAACACAACATCAAATGATGGTTTGTGAATAAAGATCAAATAGTGCCATCTCCACAAACACAAAACATTTCAATGGAAGCAATTCACACATTCAGCTATGAATGAAGTGGTAAATTACTGAAATCTCAAGTGATGTAAGGTACATGTGGAAATTGCCCATAAGTGATTTTAATGGCTTCAACTAGTTGAAAAACACTTTCCATGAAAGAGTCCTTGCCACAAATTCCAAAAGGAAATATCTGCTTTTAGAGGCAGAATGAATGAATAAGCTTATTAATGTTTTAACGTTATTATTCTTTCTGACCTAGAAATATGTATTAATTGATTGACTTGTTTCCTGTTGAAACTTACAATATCAGAGAATGAAAGAAGGAAAAGGCTTAAATGCCCTAAAGAAGTGGTTCCCAACCTGTGGTTCGTGGACCACAGTGGTCCGCAAGAACTAAAATATGGTTTGTGGCCTCACCGTTGCAATGAGAGCAACTGGTCTCATGAAAGAGCATCTCCAGGGAACTGCAGCCTTGTTAATGGGACACTCAACATTTGGAGTCTAGCAGGAGAGTAAAGAGTGATCCCTGGTCAAAGTGATCCCTGATCAAGTGGTCCCTGATCAACAAAAAGGTTGGGAACCACTCCCCTAAAGGCACCAGATCCAGTCCAATCTTGGAAGTGATAAGCAAGATCAGTCCTGGTTAGAATATGGATGAGAGTTTTCCAGTGAGTACCAGGTGCTGTAATTCTTCTCTGGGAATAGGGAAGAAGAATGAAAGAAAGTTATGCCCACACCATGTGAATTCTGCAACTACCAGGAAATACCAATAGTTCTATCACACCAGTGGAATCACAGGAACAAGGCAGTATTTGGAGCCTATTCGTGTGTTTCTCCTTAAAATTAAATAGTGCAGCAAAATAATGAGGGGAAATCTGAAAAGCAACAGGCTTGCAAAGACCTCAGTCATGCACTTCTACCCTCGTCCAACAGTCTTATATTTCAGAGGAAAGAACTTGCAAAACCACTTCTGAGTATTCATTGCCTAAGAAAACCCTATGAAATAGATTGGGTCACCATAAGTCAACAGGCAACTTGAAGCCATATTCACACACAAATAACAAAAATTCTGGAAAGTGTGAGGAATGTAGGTAGGGAGACATTTTTCTGCCTCTGTCATTATACTAAGACCCAAGGTCATCTACTGAAGCTGCACAATAGGAGGGAGAGTCAGGCAGATAAAAGAGTGTCTTCCTACAGCACATAGTTAAACTGAGAAGTTCTGCCATCTTGTCCTCTGCCTCAGGCAGATAAAAGTACTTCTTCCTACAGCACATAGTTAAACAGTCAAAACCTACCTTCTTGTCCTCTGCCTCAGGCAGCAAAGTGACAAGTACCAGTAGTGTGCTTTGTGCTAGTGGAACTAGGATTTTTCTTCCTTTCTCCTCCAGCTGCAGCTCTCCATAGCATCAATCATATCCTTGCTCTAATTCAGGCAGAAGCAGTAAAGTATACCACTAGATTGTGGTCTTTGGTTGGCTCTGATTGCCAAAAGGATTCAAAGCCTTGGGAATGTTGACTGAAGAAAACTACTGAAGTTACAATATGTTTATATGTTTCCTTGTTTATTTGCTTGCTTGCTTGCTTGCTTGTTTAATTGGAGAATTTATACCCCACCCTTCAGCCAAAAGGATAGGATCCCCAGTGGCACAATGGGTTAAACCCTTGTGTTGACAGGGCTGAAGATGGACAGGTCAGAGGTTCAAATCCGGGGAGAGTGTGGATGAGCACTCTCTGTCAGCTCCATCTCCCCATGCGGGGATATGAGAGAAACCTCCCGCAGGAATGGTAAAACATTATATATATATATATCTCCAGGCATCCCCTGGGCAATGTCCTTGCAAACAGATAATTCTCTCCCACCAGAAGCAACTTGCAGTTTCTCAAGTCACTCCTGACACGGAAAAAAAAAAGCCAAAAGGATAGTAGAGGCTTATAAATAATTAGTGTGACAGCTTCCTGCCCTGAGGCTTACAATCTAAAAAGAGAGGTCATAAAGCCAAAATTCAGCTCCCTGCCAAGAAACAGGCTGAGAGTCTGGTGCCCAGCATGCCCCACTACTTTGTCAACTAGATAGAAAATGCAAACTGGGTTGAAGGCAACAGGAGCAAAGGTTTGTTTCTTTCGGGCCTGAAAGGATGTCTAATCCAGAGTCTCCACTCTCAAATGATCAGACATAACCATGCAATACAGTGGAAAACATCATATCCCTCTTCAGGGCCGTAGCCAGAAAAAAATTTCGGGGAGGGTTGACAATTTCGGGGGGGGGGGTTGAAAATTTCGGGGAGGGGGTTTAAATCCTGCCTCCTAGCTCACGCTGAAGCAAAGAGCACAGCAGGGGGCAGAGCATCCTTCAATAGCCTGCAGCTCCGCCCCTGTCAACCACCTCCACCAAGTCTGGCCTCCTTAATGAGAGCATTCAACACCCCCCCCCCCGCCAACTTGTTTGCTTCACTACATCGGCTATTGCTGCAAGTAATGACAGTGTGAATAAATTGTCAATATTTGCTTGAGATAGTGCTTACAGTTTTGGAAGGACTCTTAATTTTTTGCATCTCATAGACTTAGCATGGGGATTTGGTTAACCAGGTAAAATTCATGAGTAAACCAGGTTTTTAAAAAAATTCTGAAACATTTCGGGGGGGGGGGGTTTGAACCCCTAAAACCACCCCCTCGCTACAGGCCTGTCCCTCTTTGACTGCTATTCAAACTGCCCACACCCTTCCCTGGTTGGTCAAAAATTGGCCCAGCTTCAACCTTGGTCCCCGTTAGCTGGGATGAGTGAAGTGGATGAGTCTCCTCCATGATGGGAAAAATAAACAGCTGTCATTGGAGGGTATGGAGCCAGAATCATTTGGAAAGGTCCACCTGGAAAAAGAGCAAACAGGCAAAACCATGTGTTGAATCAATGCCGGCTAGCATTGTCTCCTCTTGATAGACTCACCTCAAAGTAGGTGGGAAGCCAGAAAAACTCCTCAGGCACATATGTACACAAGCAGTACAAATATGCTTCCCCGTTCTTAGTTATTTTTAACCTATATATATATATATATATATATATATATATATATATATATATATATATGGGTTTCAGAAGGGTTATAATTATGTGTTACAAATGATATTTTGAGAGAAACTGGAGATGTATAGTTTTGAAGCATGGAGCAAAACTCCTCGTGTTAGAGAATTTTAGGATAGGCTCTTTGTTCTGGGTTTTGTAGTCACACATTCCCTCTTCATTTCCCCCCAGGGATTATTCTGGTGAAAGATTAGCTAATCCTCTCCAGAATGTGCAGTTTCCAAGCAGAATGCTGGAAATGAAATCTATCGCAGACCATAGGAAATGTGCTGCTTCGATATTGCAAAACTTAATATAATGTAAAAAATTATAACAACATTCATATTTTGGCTTTGAAACTTGTATAGTTAATCTTTTGGGAGTAGCCGGGGGGGGGGGGTGTAATTTTTCAACAACAGACATAGAGAAGAGAATCCCAATGAGGAATGGATTAAATTCCAGCAGATGCTGCCCACCACCTGGTCAGCTTTAGACTCACTGCACCCCCTAACCTCCGCAGAGGTGGAGGACCCATTAAGTTGGTCCGCCCCAGGAGGCTTATGGATCCGGATGGATTCCTGACGGCTCTTGGGGAATTTCCCGCCTCCTCGGTTGGTGATCCTGTCGATGCCCTGGTCACTCTCTGGAATGGGGAGATGGCTAGGGCAATAGACACGATCACCCCAGAACGTCCCCTCACGAGTAGCCGAGCTAAACCAGCTCCTTGGTTCACTGAGGAGCTGGCAGCGTTGAAGCGAAAGAAGAGGGTACTAGAGAGCGTGTGGCGTTCGGATCCGAGCGAGCCAAATCGAACACGGTTTGTGTCCTTTTTAAGGGCATACGCCACGGCAATAAGAGTCGCAAAGAAGACCTTATTTGCGGCCACTATTGCGTCTGCAAAGAACCGTCCGGCTGAACTGTTCCGAGTTGTCAGAGGCCTGTTAAAGCCCACCATGCAGGATGGGTGCCCTGATGACTCGGCAGCTCGCTGTGAAGCCTTTTCTCAGTTCTTTGCAGACAAAGTCGCTTTGATCCGCTCTGGTCTGGATACCATATTAACGGCAGTCTCTGAGGATGTAACACGAGCATCTGCTTGTCCGGTTTTGATGGATTCATTTCAATTGGTTCAATCCGAGGATGTGGACAAGGTGCTTGGAGGAATGAGAGCTACCACATGCATCCTAGACCCCTGCCCATCCTGGCTTCTGAAGGAGGCCAGAGGGGGATTGGCCGAGTGGGTGAAGGTGGTGGTTAATGCCTCCCTTCGGGAAGGCATATTTCCAGCCAGCTTAAAGCAAGCTGTGATAAAACCGCTGTTGAAAAAACCATCACTGGACCCCACTCAATTCGTCAACTATCGGCCTGTTTCCAATCTCCCCTTCTTGGGCAAAGTCCTGGAATGTGTGGTGGCCTCACAACTCCAGGCATTCTTGGTAGACACGGATTATCTGGACCCAGCACAGTCTGGCTTTAGGCCGGGGCATGGTACCGAGACAGCTTTGGTCGCCTTAGTCGATGATCTGCGCCGGGAGCTCGACAGGGGGAGTGTGTCCCTGTTGGTGCTGCTGGACCTCTCAGCGGCCTTCGATACCGTCGACCACGGTATCCTTCTGGGACGCCTCGCGGGAATGGGTCTTGGAGGAACTGTTCTACAGTGGCTCCGCTCATTCCTCGAGGGTCGGTCTCAGAAGGTGTTACTGGGGGACTCCTGTTCAACCCCACAACCTTTGTCTTGTGGGGTTCCTCAGGGTTCAATATTGTCTCCCATGTTGTTCAACATCTACATGAAGCCGCTGGGTGAGATCATCCGGAGTTTTGGGGTGCGATGTCATTTGTACGCAGATGATGTTCAACTCTGTCACTCCTTTCCACCTGCTACTAAGGAGGCTGTCGAGGTCCTGAACCGGTGCTTGGCCGCTGTGACGGTCTGGATGGGGGTGAACAAATTGAAATTGAATCCAGACAAGACAGAGGTACTCCTGGTCAGTCGCAAGGCCGAACAGGGTATAGGGTTACAGCCTGTGTTGGATGGGGTCGCACTCCCCCTGAAGACGCAGGTTCGCAGTTTGGGTATGATCCTGGACTCATCGCTGAGCCTGGAACCCCAGGTTTCGGCGGTGACCAGGGGAGCATTCGCACAGTTAAAACTCGTGCGCCAACTGCGCCCGTACCTTGGGAAGTCTGACTTGGCCACGGTAGTCCACGCTCTGGTTACATCCCACTTAGACTACTGCAACGCTCTCTACGCAGGGTTGCCTTTGAAGATGGCTCAGAAGCTCCAATTAGTCCAACGGTCGGCAGCCATGATACTAACTGGAGTGGAGCGCAGGGAGCACACAACTCCTCTGCTGCACCAGCTCCACTGGCTGCCGATTTGCTACCGGGCTCAATTCAAAGTGCTGGCGTTGGCCTTTAAAGCCCTAAACGGTTCTGGCCCAACCTACCTATCCGAACGTATCTCGGCCTATCAGCCCACCAGGACCCTAAGATCTTCTGGGGAGGCCTTGCTCTCTATCCCACCTGCTTCACAGGTGCGGCTGGCGGGGACGAGAGACAGGGCCTTTTCTGTGGTGGCCCCTCGGCTCTGGAACGCCCTTCCCATGGAGGTAAGATCAGCCTCCTCGCTGATGGTATTCTGAAGAAGACTAAAAACTTGGATGTTCAAGCAGGCATTTGGCTAATTCGGTGCAATGAATGTGTTGATTACGGATTGGTAATATGGATGATGCAATTGGACCACGATTTTAGTTAGGAGATGTATTGGATTGTGATTTCGTGTAATATTGTGTATTATGTTTTTTATGGTTTTAATTGTATACTGTGCACTGTATATTTTGTTGTAAACCACGTTGAGTCGCCAATTAGGCTGAGAAACGGCGGTATACAAGGACAGTAAATAAATAAATACTCTTCTCTCCCTCAGTGGTCACAGTAGCAGCAATTGAAATTGACAGAGGATTTCTCACCAACTTCTGAGCTAAAGCATGATGGAGCTGTCCCTGGTTCCTCTTCTCTCCCTTAAAACCTTACTTACTTAGGCGATCCCTCGTTGGACGAGTAAGATGGTCTTCCATCATGGGTTTCCTTGTGGGTCCGCATGTGGCTGTGGAGTCCTATTCTTGCTCTGCATCTTCTTCCGCAGTGAGGGCATTGGTTTCCAGGTGGAAGGCGGTCCCGGTCGGGGTTGGCTTGACGCGCCTTCCTCCTGGCACGTTTCTCTCTTTCACCCTCCACTCGTGCCTCCTCGAATTCTGCAGCACTGCTGGTCACAGCTGACCTCCAGCTGGAGCGCTCAAGGGCCAGGGCCTCCCAGTTCTCAGTGTCAATGCCAGAGTTTTTAAGGTTGGCTTTGAGCCCATCTTTAAATCTCTTTTCCTGTCCACCAACATTCCGTTTTCCGTTCTTGAGTTCGGAGTAGAGCAACTGCTTTGGGAGACGGTGGTCAGGCATCCGGACAATGTGGCCTGTCCAGCGGAGTTGATGTTGGAGGACCATTGCTTCAATGCTGGTGGTCTTTGCTTCCTCCAGCACGCTGACGTTTGTCTGCTTGTCTTCCCAGGAGATTTGCAGTATTTTCCAGAGGCAGCGCTGATGGAATTGTTCCAGGAGCTGCATGTGACGTCTGTAGACAGTCCACGTCTCACAGGCATATAGCAGGGTTGGGAGGACAATAGCTTTATAGACAAGCACCTTAGTATCCCTACGGATGTCCCGGTCCTCAAACACTCTCTGCTTCATTTGGGAAAATGCTGCACTTGCAGAGCTCAGGCGGTGTTGTATTTCAGCGTCGATGTTGACTTTGGTGGAGAGGTGGCTGCCAAGGTAGCAGAAATGGTCGACATTTTCTAATGTTACACCATTAAGCTGTATCTCTGGCATTGGAGAAGGGGCGGCTGGTGACTGCTGGAACAGCACTTTGGTTTTCTCGATGTTCAGTGACAGGCCAAGCTTTGTGTATGCTTCTGCAAAGGTGTTGAGAGTGGCTTGTAGATCTTCTTCTGTATGCGCACAGACGACATTGTCATCAGCATACTGGAGTTCTATAACAGATGTTGTTGTGACCTTGGTTTTGGCTTTCAGTCTGCTGAAGTTAAATAGCTTGCCGTCTGTCCGATAGATGATTTCCACTCCGGTGGGAAGCTTCCCATCAACAAGGTGTAGTATCATGGCGATGAAGATGGAGAATAAAGTTGGGGCAATAACACATCCCTGTTTGACACCCGATTCCACCTTAAATGGGTCACTTTGGGAGCCATTGCTGTCCAAGACTGTTGCCATCATGTCATCGTGGAGGAGCCGCAGGATGTTCACAAATTTGCTTGGGCACCCGATTTTTTGGAGGATGGTCCAGAGAGCGCTGCGATTCACTGTGTCGAATTCCTTTGCAAGGTCGATGAATGCCATGTACAGAGGTTGATTTTGTTCTCTGCATTTTTCTTGGAGCTGTCTTGCAGTGAAGATCATGTCCACAGTTCCTCTGGAGGGGCGGAAGCCGTTCTGGGATTCTGGGAGGGTGTCTTCTGAGAGGGGCAGAAGGCGGTTTGCAAGGATTCTTGCGAGGATTTTTCCAGCAGAGGTTAGAAGGGAGATACCTCGATAGTTTCCGCAGTCTGTTCTTTCCCCTTTTTTGAAGAGGGTGATGATGGTGGCATCCTTGAAGTCTGCTGGGATTTTCTCGGTCACCCACACTTTTTCTATGAGCTGGTGGAGTTGGTGTGTCAGCGCAGGTCCTCCCTCTTTAAAGATTTCAGCAGGGATCCCATCCGGTCCGCTGGCTTTGTTGTTCTTTTGTTGGCTGATGGCATTGCTGACTTCTTCCAAACTAGGCAGTGCTGCAAGCTCATCCCTGGTTTGTTGTTGCGGGAGTTGTGAGAGGACCTCTTCGGCCACACTGGAGCTGCGGTTTAGGAGGCTTTGGTAGTGTTCTTTCCAACGTAGTGCAATTGAATTTTGGTCCTTCAGGAGTTTGGTTCCGTCTGATGAGCGTAGAGGCTGTATGCCATGGTTTCTTGGTCCGTAGATGACCTTTGTGGCTTTGAAAAATCCTTGAGCATTATGAGTATCTGCCAGGTGTTGGATTTCTTCAGCCTTCTTTGTCCACCAGATGTTCTTGAGTTCTCTTGTCCTTCTTTGGACCTCAGCTTTTGCACTGGCGTAGATCTTTTTCTTAGCAGCACAGTTGATGTCTCTCTGCCATGTTTGGAAGGCTTTCCTTTTCTTGTCAATTAGCTGTTGGATCTCGATGTCATTTTCGTCAAACCAGTCTTGATGTTTCTTGGCTTGGTATCCAATAGTTTCTTCGCAGGCTTGGATGATGGAGGTCTTCAGTTTGTTCCAATGTTCCTCAACATTTTCGGGGTGTACTGTGGGTAGATGGTCCTTGAGTGCTGTTTGGAGATGGGCTCGCCTGGAGGGCTCCTGAAGGGCTTGGGTGTTCATTTTGCGCCTTGTCTTTCTTCCTTGGAGTCTGCGCTTGGGGGCGATCTTGATAGCCATCGTGGATCGGATTAGCCTGTGGTCGGTCCAGCAGTCGTCAGCACCTGTCATGGCTCTTGTGAGGAGTACGTCACGGCGGTCTCTGGCACGTGTGATTACATAGTCTAAGAGGTGCCAATGCTTTGACCGGGGGTGCTTCCATGATGTCTTGAACTTGTTTTTCTGGCGGAAGAGCATGTTGGTGATGACAAGGTTGTGCTCTGCACATTTGGTGAGAAGCAGGATGCCATTTGAGTTGCTGTTTCCAACCCCGTCTTTTCCGATGGTCCCTGGCCACAGGTCGAAGTCTCGCCTGACTCTTGCATTGAAGTCCCCCAGGAGAATGATTTTGTCCTCCTTAGGTATCCCCGATAGGACAGTGTCCAGCTGATAGTAGAATTTCTCCTTGATGTCTTCATCAGCATCTAGTGTTGGTGCATAGGCACTTATGATGGTTGCCCGTTGGTTTTTGGCAAGATCAATTGGGAGGGTGGAGAGTCGTTCGTTGATGCCAGTGGGTGCTTCGGACAGATGTTTCATCAGATCATTTCTTATAGTGAAGCCAACTCCGTGCATTCTTTGGTCTTCTTCGGGCAGTCCCTTCCAGAAGAAGGTGTAGCCTCCTTTTTCTTCCTTCAGCTGCCCCTCTCCTGCTCTCCGGGTCTCCTGAAGGGCTGCTATGTCGATGTTGAAGCGTCCCAGCTCCCTTGCGATGATGGCAGTTCTGCGTTCGGGGCGTTCACTGTCACTGTTGTCCATCAGTGTCCGTACGTTCCACGTACCGAAGTTCATTTTTCTTTTTTGGCCGCAGGATGGTGACCCCACTGGACGCGGCAGTCCAGTCGGGGATAAGTGAGGCAGACTATGTTTAGGGCACCTTTTCTAGCCCCCTCCCCGTGTGGGGTGAGCAGAGTGGGTCCTAAAAAGGGCTGCTCAGTCGCGGATACAGCTGCCGAACTACTCAACTGCCTCGGACCTTGAGGTAGAACGACTGAGTCCGTACCCACCGCCCATGTGCCAGTCTGTGACTAGGGGCTTCCAGATTTCACAGTCCTGCCCCCGTCGCCACTCGCTGATCGCCATGGGACTTTGGTTGCTTGGGTTTTTTTTTCCTTTGGAAGACGCCTGTGCGTGGGTTTTTTTTAATGTGTGGAGGTCAGTGCACAACTGAACAACACACAGTCTTCACAGATGAGGTTCCACTGGTGATGTAGTTTAACACAATGACCACGGCTTCTCAGTCTGTTGCAGCCTTCTTCCACCTTCGCAGCCGTTGTAACATGTGCCATGTTATCCTCCGCCTGCTCCGCCGTTGAGGTCTTTGGGTCTTCGGACTGTGCTTGGTCTGGGACCTCCCCCGCGGCCACTCCTGGGAGCGCACGACTCCAGTTGTTGTGCCCACAGGTTCATCGGAACACGCAAGCCCCCTCACCACGACAAGGTGACAGTCCATCGAGGGGGCCCTTAAAACCACAGCAGTTGCAATTGGAATGGAGGCAGAACTTCTCAGAAACATCATCATGAGTTTACTAACATTAATGTGTGAGTACACCTTTAGATATAATATTTGTCAGGTAAATGGATGGGAAAAATGTTTTATGTCTCTATTCCTTTTTGTGCTTTTAGAGGCTCATCTAAGCCATGATTGCAAACAAGGTCCCAATAGCCCAACTTCACGTTTCTCAATTCAAATCTGGGTGTCAGTGCTATATAGGAAGTCAAAGTGTGATAGGCCTCAAAATCACCTTGATAAATGATCTCATTCCCTCCAGCTGTCCTTGTTCAGCAGGGACTGTCCCTATTAATCCTCTGCTGTTCCACTATTTCAAGGGGTTTCTGTTTTCCTTCCACCTTCACCTTTTCTCTTCAGCTTCTTTCAGTTCCCCACCTTTTTTTTCGACTAGGGGACACTTGAACAGGGACCAGTTGACCAGGGACCACTTTGACCAGGGACCACTCTACAACATTAATACCAAAAGCATTATGAATAAGTTTTTGGTCAACTTTAGATTAGGTTTGGTTATTTGGAGTGCTTATACAGTTGCATTGGATAGACCACATCAGCTCCGGTTTCTGATACAGAACACATACAATCCAGTAGTTGCCATCTGCTCACCCACAGAAATCCATTTTTAATAATCAAGAGCTGCTTTGGTAGTAGTAATCTTGCGTGGGTAGTCAACCTCTCCCCTCCTGACATCCCCGTTGCCTAGGCACTATAAGAGGGTTTTGTGAGACCAGTTGTTCTCATTGCCACATGGTTTCGAGGCAGCAATGTAGTAATGGTGAGGCCACAGACCATATTACAGGTTGGGATGCTTTACTTGAATGCTTTACTTCTGTAAAGCATTCAAGTAACTGAACAGCAGGGAAGAGAGAAGGGTGCAGATCTTATCCCAGGTTCAGAAAAAAAAAACTATTGCATCTCCTCCTCCTTTGTATTTTCTTCCTTAGGAATAACTTTTTTCATCCAACTTTGACCATAAGTGACCCAGTCTCCACCTGATGTAATCACCACAGATAATAGAGGAATAGGTTATCTATTTATCTTTGGATAAAAAAGGGTAGACTGATAAATTTGATCTTAACCACTATCACTCTCACCAGAGGCTTGTTGGTGTCACAGTATTATCTGTTCTTTGGAGAGCCTTGAAGATCTCATTCTGACATACTTAATAAGCTTTTGCATGGTCAACATTTATAGCTGTTCAGTTCACAGGGGCCAAAACCAAGCCTTAGATGGTCTTGGATGCATTGCTCGCATTCTCCAAATTAATCTGAGCTGGGATTAACTGCTTCAGAAGACCTGTGGCAGACTGCCAGGAATATGTTTACATTGAAGTAAAAATGGACCTCAGGGAGATAGTTTGCAACATCACAAGGGAATCTCTGTGTATCACAGTTCAGTCAATTCTTTCCACTCGCCTCAGGCCTTCGACCACATTCTATTTTTTATGAAATAATGACAGGAAATGCTGTATATGTGAAATACTCCTGATTAGATTCATTGTAGGTGAGAAAATGTAAAATATTCCTAATTTTAAAATGCTATATAAATGTCTCACTGTTGGATATTAAAGAACAGTCACAGCATACATATGTACCATGAGCATAGTCATGCAACATAATTGCAATGGTTTTATAATTTTGGAATAGTTTTAGTTTTTGTGTGTTAAATGGGGAGAAGGAGACAGATTTTACTCTTTTTTGTGCTTTTTTTCATAAATGGAAGAAAACGAATGTTTTACATACAATTGCCCTGCATGCCTGCATTAGCTTGTAGCAGGAAAATAGTTTGTTCCTCTGACTTCTGTGCTTTGGGAATATGTGTATAAAGAAACTAGAGGAAGATCGTAATCAGAGGAGGAAAATCGCTATAATAAGATTAGTTGATTGTGGCTACTTACTGCATTCCTTCTTGAAAGTAGTAGTATTAGAAGACTGACTGATCCATCATCATGTTCCTTAAAATCCCATGATTTATTGATTGAGGTCCCCTATAGATCAAATGTTTGTGCAGATTTCAAATAAAGACTCCGTTGTTTTAAATTCATGGAGGTCAAGGCAGTTCCTTTGGTGCTACAAGTAGGGAAAAAAGCTATTCCCATCTGTGAAATGAAACAAAATATATCCCCTATGATAGTGACTCTCAAAATGTTCCATTTTCATGTTGTGATGAGATAGTAAAGGTAAAGGTTTCCCCTTGACATTAAGTCTAGTCGTGTCCGACTCTGCAGGGTGGTGCTCATCTCCATTTCTAAGCTGAAGAGCTGATGTTGTCTGTAGACACCTCCAAGGTCATGTGGCTGGCATGACTGCATGGAGTGCTGTTACCTTCCTGCCAAAGCGGTACCTATTGATTTACCCACATTTGCATGTTTTCAACCTGCTAGGTTGGCAGAAGCTGGGGCTAACAGTGGGAGCTCACCCCATCCCCCAAATTCCAACCACTGACCTTTCAGTCAGCAAGTTCAGCGGCTCAGCAGTTTAATCTGCTGCGTCACTGGAGTCTCCTTTGTGATGAGATGGTGAATGGTATATAGCAGGCATGGGCAAACTTCAGCTCTCCGGGTGTTTTGGACTTTAACTCTTACAATTACTAACAGTTTACCGGCTATTAGGAATTGTGGGAGTTGGAGTCCAAAACACCTGGAGGACTGAAGTTTGTCGATACCTGGTATATAGCAATATATAGCAAGCTTGCAGTTAGTCATAAGAAATATATACATGGTCATGGTACCACACTGCAAAACAAATTTATTACTTAAGCCACACATGGCAGAAGAGATGACCAAATATATTACAGCTTCAGTATTTCATATGCTTGGCCTCCTTTGCCCAGTCTGGCATGCTCAGTGTTATAGAAGTTCCTGAACAAGGCCTTCTAAAAAACAAGTTGTAGTCCACAAGATAACATCTCAAAGGTCTGTAAGAAGGACTATCTACCAAACCTCTGTAACTGATGACCATCATAATTTACCCAGCTCAGATTGTTGTCTGGAACTGGAAAGGTGAAAGCTTTATTTGGTTAGTTTTAAAGAAGAGGTAAGCTAGCTAGCTTTTAAAGAAGAGTCAGGGCATGCTGAAAATGTAGGATTTGGACTATTGCCTTCATAAAGATTCCACTTTTTGACTACCATCAGTGGTTCCCAACCCTTTGTCCTGCAGATGTTATCCGCCCTGAGTCCCCTTGGGGAGAGAGGGCGGTATATAAATAACGTTTTTTTTTTTTATTATTCTTTTGGACTTCAGCTCCCAGAATTCTTGACAGTTGGCCAAACTGGCTGGGACTTCTGAGAGTTGAAAGCCCAAACGCCTGTATCT
Organism: Anolis sagrei; assembly: GCF_037176765.1. Taxonomy (NCBI): domain Eukaryota; kingdom Metazoa; phylum Chordata; class Lepidosauria; order Squamata; family Anolidae; genus Anolis; species Anolis sagrei. Next base: position 31,267,432 of record NC_090021.1, on the reverse strand, counting down.
GGATAGATGATGAAAGGCATTCCAATCACCTGGAGGTCCAAATGATCTAAATGTTATCACTCAGTCCCTCTCTTTGCATGCATATCACTTAAGAAAAACATTTTCTTTTTATTCCTCCTACTCCCCACACCCATAAAAAGATGAAGTGTGTGTGTGTGTGGGGGGGGGGGGGAAGCAATCAACTGTACATATCAGGATCTATTTCTGCACAGCAGGATATTCTTCACATCCTTTCCAGATGTCTGCACATTCTTTGCTTAAAAACCTCCCGGGATGCAATACCATGCAATATCCCCGGTGCTGCTTATTCTAGTACTTGAAATGCTCGTATACTTGCAAAATAGTCCTTATGTTTTGCCTTAACTTCCCCCTTCTCAGTTAGAGCTCCTTGTCCTACTCTCCCTAAGTTCTATGAAACTTTTTTCTCCTTTTGTTTCTCATTGTTTTGGAGGTCTAAAAATTGAAAACATGCTTCCCATTAATCTCACCAGGCTCTTTAGCTTTGTTCAGACTACAATTGCTATGAAATCCTTATCCCTTGTTTCTCCTTTGTTAGTATGTGCATTTAAATGTAGGACACCGAGCAAAGCAGAAGTGGTGCTCCTATACATGCTTGTGTGTGTATGTGACTTCAAGTCGCCATTGAATTATGGTGGCTCTCATTAATTTCATAGGGTGTTCTTAGGCAAGGAATGCTCAGAGCTGGTTTTGCCAGGCCCTTCCTCTGAAATACAGTTTTCAGCACCTGTTCTTCACTGGCAGTTTTCACATCCAAGAACTAGATCTAATTCTGCTGTTTCCAAGATCAGACAGGTCTGGGGTCTTTTCAGCACAGAAAGATAGGAGCCCCTGGTGGCACAATGGGTTAAACCCTTGTGCCAGCAGGACTGCTGACCGAAAGGTTGTCAGTTTGAATCCGGAGAGTTGAGTGAGTTCCCATCTGTCAGCTCCAGCTTCCCATGCAGAGACATGAGAGAAGCCTCCCACAGGATGGTAAAATCTGGGCATCCCCTGGTCAGTGTCCTTGCAGATGGACAATTATCTAACACCAGAAGCGACTTGCAGTTTCTCAAGCTGCTCCTGACACACAAGAAAAGCACAGAAAGATGTACATCAGGGTAAGCCTTCATAGGATGGCAGTGATATTGTGCAAATCAGAACAATTAGGATGTCAAATAAGAGTCTGGTAGTGCAGCATGGCTTTTTCTTTTCTTTTCTTTTCTTTTCTTTTCTTTCTTTCTTTCCTTCTTTCTTTCTTTCTTTTGCTCTCTCTTCACCCCCTCCCATGCTCTTCCAAGAAATTGGGTTCTTATAAATGTTTGAAGTCTTTTCCTAGAAACTTAAAACACAAGTTCTGTCCCACAATCACGGCCAATACTCCCATTCACAGAAGGCCAGTGTTCAGTTTTAAGTTAACAGTCTCTCAGGTTTGGGGGGATTTCTTGAGACATCCAGGACTATTAAAGCCTACAAAATTGGTGAAAATTACATGTTTACACAATGCTTTAACAATCCTTAGATTAGGATCAGGAATATATCGATACTTGTAGAATGCAAGCTCTTTACCAATATCTAATAGATTGTGTGCAGATATAGATATATGAAAATAGGATGAATTAAATAGACTTCTCTGCCTGTTGTTCTCCACAATAGTCCTTCCCACTCCTCTGACAATATTATCCAGATAATTAGGAAAAACTACTGTATTTAATGCTGTGGTTCCTAATCTTTTTTTGACCAGGGACCACTCTCCAATATTAGTACCAAAAGGGTTACAAATCAGTTTTTGGTCAACTTTAGATTTGGTTTGGTTATTTGGGGAGCTGATTCAGAAAATTGCATTGGATAGACCACATCAGCTCTAGTTTCTGATAAAGAACATATGCCATCCAGTAGTCATCATCTGCTTGCCCACAGAAAATCATATCCTCAGCAGTGCCCCCCCACCCCCCGTCTATGGAACGCCCTTGGCCACCTCCCTCTTGTCTTTTAGAAGGAAAATCAAGACCTGGTTATGGGACCAAGAGTTTGAGCAGTAAGTGGAAGACGATCACACAACTTACAGCAATGAATTGACCCGGACTGGTTTTTGGATTTCGATTTTAATGGATGTGTCTTAATTAATTTTTTTAATTGTTGTTTTAATGTTTAATATTTTGATTGTACTGTGGTTGTTTTTATGATGCTTTTGTTAGGCCACCCTGAGTCCCCCTTTGTGGGGAGAAGGGCAGGGTATAAATATAGGAAATAAATAAATAAATATTTAATAATCTAGAGCCACATACCTTACTTTAGGTCTTGCAACCAATAGGCTGAGAACCATTGATTTAATAGCATTGATGGTGCAGAGATCAGAGAGAAAATCCTAAAAACTGCTTTCCTCTGTTAATAAAGTTTATTCCTTACTCATATAAAAGGCAGTGTCTGGACCCAAGGAAATGCATCAAGACAACATATCAACTTGGTTTGGTCTAGGACTGCCCAACTGATCTAGCCAGTTACTGCGAAAGCCATCCGCTGCATGGCTATCAGCTTCCTCCCAGTAGTCTCAAATCAAGGAAAAGCTTCATGAGAACCACCATTCCGCTTTACATTCCCCCAGCAACAGCAAAAGTATCCCTCTGGGCAGCTAAACAAGGAAATTCCAAATGGTTGCCCCCCCCCCCCATGAGGGTCTTCCTCCAGGGGCAAACCAAGAATGGTCCACTTGGAAGTCCCTGAAAAGACTCAGAAGTGGAGTTGGCAGATCAAAAGACAACCTGGCAAAATGGCACTACTAGAAGAATTCTCCACCTGGTGTGACTGTGGAGCAGAACAAACAACTCTGCACCTGTATGCTTGTCCACAATGCCCTACCTCATGTACAGAGGATGAATTGTTTAAAGCTACAGACAATGTGGTCGCTCTTGCCCGGTTTTGGTCAAAAATTATTTCGTGACTTGTGCTCCTTCTATTTTTTTTTATCAGTGTTGTACTTATTTATGCAACGTTTTTGATGTGAAATATGTAAAAACATTTATTCCGCTCAATGAAACATTTTGCTTAAATGATCTTTCCTGATAGCAGAAGGAAAAAACAACAAACGCATTTAACGTTTTAAAATCAAAATGATGTTTTATCATTTTAATAAATATATATCAAGAAAAAAACTCACTTTACTACAACACCACCTTAGTATACAAGTACCTAAATAGCTAAGCTTAACACATCAGATGTTTGACATATACTGGAAAAAGAACAGATTTTTTTCCTTTTCTCAACTGAATATAAGACAAGAAAACCCAGCTTAAAAAAAATTGGTCCATGTGGACAAATGACTAAATGATCCTACTCATACACTGTATGAATGAGATCTATATTTAATATTGATAGCAATAATAAAAATGTTTTTGTCTTGGAGAAATAAGGTAGGATAACTTTTTTTAAGTTGATGCATTTAGCATGAATCAACTTTGCAAATATCTGAACACTGGTAGAGTTAAATTTTCCTATGTTCTCATCGGAAATTCTCTATGTGTTCCTCATACAAGAATTGGCACAATAATTTCATTTAATTCTATCTGGGGGCAAGTGCCTTTAAAAAAATAACAACTGAATGTATTAGAACACTGCTATACAATCCAATGTATATATGGTTTTAATCCAATCATTAATCCTAATAAGAGTAGAGCCATTGAACCAATTTGGTTAACCAATGTGTTGATTCACCATTCAGCAACCGAGTCAGTGGGTCTATTCTACCATCATCATTGGTATGTGTATATGCCTTCAGGTTGTCTGTTGACTTATGGTGATCCCATGAATTTCAATTTTTCTAAGGCAATGAATCCTTAGAGGTGGTTTTGCCAGTTTCTTTCTCTGAAATATAGTCTGCAGCACTTGGCATTCATTATCAGCTTCCCATCCAATACTAGGGCTTAGTTTCCAAGATCAGAATGGATCTGGTGCTTTTATAGTATTTAAGTCAAACCAACAATATAGCAGTCAAATATTCTTTTATGGAAACCATTTAAGAATAATGCAGCAGGTGGACTGGATTGTTGACATGTACCGTGAAGTTATTCCTGATCAAGGATCCAGCTCCAAATAAGTGGCTTGTAATGTCTTCAACCTAACACTTGGCACAAGTGTGCCACATAAATGG